>NC_134859.1:95370000-95697500 GCF_049852395.1 Peromyscus maniculatus bairdii | reverse complement strand
GGTTTGGTTTGAGTATCTCCCAAAGCTTCGTGTGTTGGAAGCTCGGCGTTCAGTGTAGCACTGCTGAGGTAGTGGCGCTTAAAGAAGGGACCTCAGGCTGAGGACATGGCTCAGCTGGGAAAGTGCTCACCATTCAAGCCTGAGGACCTGGGTTTGGCCCATCGTCTCTAGAAAAAGCCAGTCATCAGAGTGTGTGCCGGGAGGTGGAGGAAAGCAGATCATGCCCACCTAGCCTCAGATCCCACTGAAAGACCCTGTCTCAAAAAAAATCTAAAGCCGAGCATGGTAGAACATATCTTTAATCCCAACACTCACAATGCAGAGGCAGGTGGATCTTTATGAATTCAAGGGTAGCCTGATCTATATAATGAGTTCCAGGCAAGCCAAGCCAAGTACTACATAGTGAGTCTCTCTCTGTCTCTTTCTCTCTCTCTCTCTCTCTCTCTCTCTCTCTCTCTCTCTCTCTCTCTCTCTCTCACACACACACACACACACACACACACACATACATATATACAAACACACAAATACTACACACACATACACAAACACTACACACACATACACTACACTACACACACACACACACACACACACACACACACACACACAGATACACAAGTGTGGAATGATGCTCAAGATTGACCTCTGGCCTCCACATGCACGTCTACCTTGGTTATTAGGACTGGTGAGGCACAAAGGAAGACCAGAGAATTTGGGGCTTTGCTCCTGACTCATGACTTACTCTGTTCACCTCTCTATGCCCCATGTATGCATGAACGATAAAGAAGAATAACAAACCAATGCTACTAAAATAACTTAGAGAAAACATCGCCCCCCCCCCATGAGTAGCTGGATGTTTAGGGGAAAAGCCACATGGACTGAAATTCTCTACGTTGGTCTGAGAGGCTCTGGCTTTAACATGCCTGTTTGTAAAGCAGTGAAGTCTCCACTCTTGAGACTTGAAACCCAGGGCCCATGCTTGACAGATGAACAGGACACCAGGCCCCAACTAGACACCTCTAATGTCCTGCACAAGTTCTTCTAATAAATAGGAATCCATTTTTGTACATTCTTGTAGACCATGGGGCTGTGGTATTCAGAGAGAGCAGAGGATGGTTTCTCCACACTCTACAAACCCTTGCTTAAAATTACACATTTATACCTTCCTCATAGGAAACCACACGGGGCAGGCTGGTGGAAATTTTACATTATCAAAGGGCTGTTTTAAAATGGTGTTTGACACTTCAGCCTCTCCCAACATCGTCTAGAAACTGGAGTAGAGAGCAGTGGATATAGGGACACTTGTTTTAAGAGACTCTCACAGTGAGTGGGAGAGAAACAGAGCCTGATGAATAGCCCTGCTGACAACCTCCAATTTCACAGGAACCAAAAATGGGATTTGCCCCCAAGACCCTCATTAAATCCAGAACGATGAGAGGGCAAGGAGGCAACTTGCTCCCCCGGGTCTTCCCCCACCTCCCTGTGGATGGTGGAGAATTTTGTAAAAAGCGGGAAGAAGCCTGGCATACTGGCACATGCTTGGAACACCAGCACCCAAAGGCAGAGGTACGTGGAAATCATGAATTTTATGCCAGCCTGGGCTACATGAACAAGTTTGAAGCTACCTTAGGTTACATAGCAAGATCTTGTTTCAAAACATCCAAAATAAATAAATTAATAAATATAGTCAGAAAGACAGGCAGCTCAAGGACTGCCCACAAGCAGATTTAAAAAATGAATTTAAATGTAAATGAAATCTAAGATCAGCTGCAGGAATTGACATAGTATATGAGTTTGGTCAAAGAACGGAGGGCTGGTCCTAGATTCTATTTGGGGTTTTCATGGCTCACTTCAGCTCAGCTCAAATGGAATGGAAGTTTCCTAAGAGAGGGAATTCATTTTGGTAAATATTATGTCCCGGTGCCTGGTGTGTGGTAGGCAACCAAGGAGTATTTGTTAGCCATGGATTGAATGGGCCTGGTATATGCCAGATGCCATAACACACACACACACACACACACACACACACACACACACACACACACACACACACGGAGAGGGGAGCAGAGAAAGGGTTTTAGAGCTGGGTAAAGTGTGTGTCTTGAAAATCTGAGGACTAGAATTTACATCCCTAGAACCTATGTAAATACCAGGCTGGAACCATGGGCCATCTGAAATCCCAGCACATGGCAGCGGAGACAGGGAATCCTCCTAAGCAAGCTGGCTTTCCAGTCTACCCAAGCCATAAAGTACAGATTCAGCGGGAGAACCTCCCTCAGTATATAAATGATCAGTGATTGAGTAGACACCAAGTGCTACCTTGGGCCTCCACATACCCATGCATGCATGCACACACATGCACACATACACTCGTGCCCCCACATATGTGAACATGCTTATACACATGCACACCTATCACAAACACAAATACATAAATATGCAAAATTGAGAGAGAGAGAAAGGATTTTATATAACCTGTATCGGTGAGAGTCAATATCAAAAGATAGTTTCCACAGTATGTCAGAGACAACTTAGAGTGTTGTTGGAATATAGAGAAAGATCTCAGCAAAACAAAACTACTTGTTAATGTTGGGGCTCAGAAAAGAATACCCCAAATGCCTAAGAATGGAACTTTCAAACTAAAAGAGCAATATTATGCGTTCTCTTACTGCCCATCATCACGTCTACCCTGCCAATCTCTAACTAAATTCTTCCCATAGTCAGGGAGGACCTTCCTCAAGCTCCTTCCCACAAGGAATGAAATTGTTAATAAATCTTACTAACCAGGAAAGATTAACCACTAGAGAGAGAAGAGACTAAATGGCTCTATGCCTGAGGTCACCCAGGGATGCCTTGCCTGGATAGACTTCATCTAGTCATTCCCAGCCAGCTTCTGAGACATTGTCTCTGTCCTATGTCAGAAGTACATCTTCCTCCTCTCTTCCTCCTATAGCCCCTCCTCTCCACCCCCACACCCCTAACTCCTTCCTGCTCAAGTCTCCATTTCTGACTGTAGCTCAGGGGTTAGTTAGGCCTCAGCTCTCCAGACCTTTGCAGAGTCTCATGTTTTGTTGAATTCCCATGCCATGTGGATCCCATGCAATTGGATTCCAATCCTATTGAATCTGCTGTCAGTTAATCCCAGAGAAGCTTCAGATACATTTCACTGCAATAGCAAAGAGGATGCTACCACTGGTCTGGGAAAAAAGGTACACAGAATAAACTTGGCCATGCCAGCACACAGTGAGCAAGACCTGCCCATTGTCTGTATCTCCATTTCCCAAACAGCACCTGTTGGCTGAGGTCCTTTTGTCCTCATGGCCTGTCACCTAACTCCTCAGGAGAAACAATGACTGATCACATTGCAACACTTTATCCACACCTATCCTACCAAACTAGGTGTGTCTGCCCAAGGCTTTACAGGCTCTTTTTGGTACCTGAGATGAACTGTCCAATTTAAGCCATCTTTATCCATCTTAGTGAGTTTGCTTGCTATAGTTCAAGAAACTGTAGAGAAAAAACAATAACAACTACAAAGCAAACTCGCCACTTTCTGCTATTTGACCTTTTAAACATATGCGCGCGCGCACACACACACACACACACACACACACACACACACACACACATACTTATGCACATGTGAATGCAGGCACTTGTGGATTCCAGAAGAGGAGTGACCCGTCTTCTGGAAGTGGAGTTACAAGTGGTTGTGAGCCACTTGGCATGCATACAAGGAGAATTGTATGTACACCTAACCAATGAGACATCTCTCCAGGCCAACCTTTGATATTGTTCATAATAAGATCTATCTTAACAACTATTGAAAGTAAAAGCAGGGTCTTTCAGGGAGCAGCAGGACAACAGAGAACTCCATGGACGGTTAGTTCTCAGTCACAAGAATTGCCACCAATTCTAAATTTGTACAGACTTCCCTCTCCCTCTCCTCCCTTTCTTCCTCTATCCTCTTCCTGGTGCTGAGGATGAAATCCACATCCTCACTGATACCAGGCCAGTGTTCAACCACTAAGCCACACCTGAACCCAAGAAATTACATTCTTCTTCCCTAATGATTCTTTACTTTGAGAAAGGTTTAAAATATCATGGAAAAACAAACGATGACTTATTGGAGTCTCTGTTCACTTTTATCATCTTCGCCTAGTCCAATTGTTCTGAAGCAAATTACACACTGTATCAAAGAAAAAGCTGGCAAATAGGGAGTGACTCAGAAAGCACATGGAAGTATCTGTTTGTTCTTTCCTGGAACTGCACACTCAATCACAAGTCGTCCTCGCGCCACTAGATGGAAGGCTTGGCTTCTCTCCGACTCTCTCAATATTTGCATTCTGTCAGCACTGGCTCTTGTGCTTCACCAAATGATCATCACCTGAACTCGGAGACCGGAAATAGCTATTCTGCTCCGACAGGACCAACTTGGGCGAAGTCCTTTTGTCAAACTGTGGGGGTTCTGCATGGAGCATGTTGATGATGTCAGCCAAAGATGGCAAGCTGTTTTAGTGGGTGATTTCGTGCCACAGAAGGGGGGATTTAATCTCAGCTCTGCTGGTATATACTCCGTGACCTGTCTGCACCCCAATTTTCTCACCAATCACAGAGGGACAGTATTATCACCTACCACATAAGAGGTGAGGGTGGACTGAGTTCAGTCTGCATTAAAGGATTAAAAACACTTTCTAGGACATAGTTAAGCATCCAATACATGTTAACTTGTTTTATACTGTTTCCCTTTTGCTCTACTTTATAACTAGTTAAGTGAGCTATTGGGAACTAAAACAGCTGGCATCAGCTAAAGGTAGTTGTCAAAGACAGTGTTTATAAATTTGGAAGCTATACGTCCCTGGCCCAGATGGGAAAAGAGATACTCTAGCCTGACTCGGTCCCTGCTAGCTGTCCCTGGATGCCATTGTTTCTGGGTGAGAAGAATTATTATCATTAGATAATAAGCTTTCCCTGCATCCAGCTAGCTTGAAATTCAAATTTTGTTATTTTGTTTAAAGCTATGGAGCAATTTGGTAAGCCAGATTCTTTTTTTAATATTAGATTTTCAGAGACAGGGTTTCTCTGTGTAGCTTTGCGCCTTTCCTGGAACTCACTTGGTAGCCCAGGCTGGCCTCGAACTCACAGAGATCCGCCTGCCTCCGCCTCCCGAGTGCTGGGATTAAAGGCGTGCGCCACCAACGCCCGGCAACTTTACCTTTTAATTTAACAAAAAGAAACTTTTTGTTTTGTTTGGAGACAGAGTCTCAGCTAGCCCAGGTTGGCCTCAACCTGCTATGTAGCCGAGGATGGCCTTGGGTTTTTGGTTCTCCTGCCCATACCTACAAGTGCTGGGGTTACAACTCGATGTGGCCCCAGCTTAGTTTTTGTGGGGCTGGGGGGATTTCTGCATGCTAAGCAAGCACTTGACCACCCGAGACACCTCTCCAGATCTCAAATTGATTTTTGGTTACTGATGCTCATACTGTAATCCAGTGATTCTCAACTTCCCTGACGCAATGACCCTTTCATACAGCTCCTCATGTTGTGGTGACCCGCAACCATAAAATTTCTTTCCTTGCTACTTTATCACTGTAATGTCCCTACTGTTTGCTAAAGGGGTCACGACCCACATGTTGAGAACCACTGTGTAAGAGAAACATGGAACTTCCAAGGTAACGAATCTGGATTGGCCAGGTGCCTCCTGAATGTGTTTGAACCTTGGAGGAAAATAATTCAAGCACCTGAAGGGATGCACACACCGCAGCAGCTAGGTGTTTCCTTTGTTTCCCAGGCCTTTTAAAGGCCAGAGAGATCAGTGACAAAGTGATGAAACAGAAGATGTGAGTCTGTATGTTCCTGAAGAAGGTCACTTTTGTCACTGTTTTGTTTGGTGCACACCTATGACCCCAGCATTTGAGAGACTGGGTCAGGAGAATGGAGAGGTGAAGACCAGTCTGGGCTCCATAATGGGTTCAAGACCAGCCTGGGTACCACACACACCGAGGAACTCTGTCTTAAGACAAAAACATAAGCAAGCAATTTAAAAGTCTTTATTTTTAAGTTTTAAAGTTCAGCTTGCAAAGTCATTTTTCAAATATGATGTTAGTGATGTTTAAGAAAAATAATGACAAACAATAAAAATGCTGTCAATTATCTGACAAAATTTTCCTCATTAAGAATAAAATCCTGTCATTTGCAGCAGGATGGATGGAACTGAAGGATATTATGCTAAGTGGAATAAACCAGACATAGGAAAACAAGTACTGAGTGTTCCCTCTCATCTGCAGAAGCTAAAATGACAGGTGACTTGACTATAAAACAGTGGTTGCAAAGGTTTGGGAAGGGCTTGGTGCAGAAGGACAGTCATGGGAGGCTGGACTGATCCATGCATCCTGCAGTGAGCCGCACTCATATGCACAGTTAATACACGATAATTTAAAACAATCTGGTGGAGGGCTCAGGAAGACGGCTCAGCAAGCAAAGGAGCTTGCCACACAGTCTGATGGCTTAAATCTAGATTCCCAGAACCCATGTAAAAGCCAGATGCCATAGATCGCATCTGCCATTCCAGCAACTTATAAAAAGAAAGGGAATTGGACCTATGGCTTCAGAGAGTTAGGGTTCATGATGGTGGAGCTAAGGCATGGAGGCAGGAACAGCTGAGAGCTGCTCACATCTTGATCCTTAAGTGAGAAGCAGAGAGCACACTGGGAATAGTGTGAGTCTTTAGAAACCTCAAAGCCTACACTCCCAGTGACACACCTCTCCCAATAATGCCACACCCCCTAATCCCTCCCAAACAGTTCTACCAACTGGGAATCAAGTACTGTGAGTGTATGTGGGCCGTTCTCGTTCTCATTCAAACCACCGCAAGCTGGGAGATGGGTGGTACATTCAGGAGACTCCCCTGGGAGCTCCTGGGCTGGCTAGTCTGAAGTAGGAATCACAGTGGAGAAAGAGAGAACCTCCCTCAAATAGGTGGGAGGTGCAGACTGACACCCAAGGCTGCCTTCTGATTCTACATACATGTCATGGCACATGTGTTCTCACACATGAACACAACTGTACATTGTACACATACACAGACAGAAAAATAACTTTTTAAAGCTTCTGGTGGAAATAATAATGGCAAACAAAATAAAATAATTTTTAAACTTTTCTTTCTTTTTTTTCCCCCTTTAGTGATGAGGATTGTATTTAGGACCTCACACATGCTAGGCAAGTGGTTTACCCTGTCTACCACTGAGCTATATACCCTTAGTAAAATAATGTTTTGCACACAGGAACTCATATATCCCAGGCTTGTCAAAGATGACTTTGAACTTAAGATATTCCTGCTTCTACCTCCAAATGCTAGAATTTCATGTGTGCTCCATCATTCTGGGTTTATGGTTTATGTGGTACTTGGAAACGAACCCATGCTTCCTCTACCAATTGAGTCACATCCCCAACCCAATAAAATCATTCTTTAAAAATTTCTTAAATATTTCTTGTGTGTGTGTGTGTGTGTGTGTGTGAGAGAGAGAAAGAGAGAGAGAGAGAGAGAGAGAGAGAGAGAGAGAGAGAGAGGGAGAGAGAGAGAGAGAGAGAGAGAGAGAGAGAGAGAGAGAGAGAGAGAGAGAGGTGTGTGAATATGGAAGTGGTCACTGCACACATGCTATGGTATGCATATGAAGGTCAGAGGACAACCTGTGGGAGTTGGTTCTCTCCTTCTATCATGTGGGGCTTGGAGACTGAACTCAAGTTGTCCACTTGGCAGCAAGCTCCCTGACCCTCTTAGCCATCTTGTTGACTCCAGAAATGATTTTTAGTGGTAGACAGTAAAGTTATAAGATGAACTGTAGTTGGACAGTACTATTCTTGTTATATTCCAATTGACAGAGATACAGCTGCTAAGGGATATGTGAAAATAAATATATTCAGAAATATTTATATAATGTATATCCACATATATCAGCATAAAATGATTAATAATGTCAATGTGTTCTTTATATATAATATATTTGTGTATCAGATATAAAATAATTAGAATTGTTGCAATCTAGAGTCTCCTGGGAAGAGAGAACCTCAGCTGAAGAATCGTCACTATCAGATCGGCCTGTGGGCATCACTGAGGGGCATTTTCCTGGCTGTTAATCGAGATAGGGAGCCCTAGCCCATTGTGGGTAGTGCCATCCCTAGGCTCGTGGGACTGGGCTATATGAGAGAGTTGGCTGAGCAAGCCAGGGGAAAGAGCTTTCCTCCAGGTTCCTGCCTTGAATTTCTGCCCTGACTTTTCCCGGTGACTGGATGTGTCCTGGAAGTGTAAGGTAAAATAAACCCTTTCCTCCCCAACCTGCTTTTGGCCACGGTGTTTCTCACAACAGAAGGCACACTAGAACAACTGGTGAGTGAATGAAAGTTCTCTGGTGGGTTTTGATGTTTACAAAGTCTTAAGATTTCCACTTAACAATCTCTCCTGGGGCAAGAGAGACGACTTAGTGGATAGGAGTATGCTACCCAGCCCGGCGACCTGAGCTCAGTCCTCACCACCTGGCAGAAGGAAAGAACTGCCTCACTGCAAGTTGTTCTGTGATCTCCACGCACATGCTGTGGCTCATGCACACCATGCCTCAAACGAATAAATATTAAAAACATTTTAATTGAAGCATCTCAGTTCAAGTTCATTCACACTAGAGTCACAAAACAAATCTACTAGAACCCCAGTATGCGAATTCTCTTGGACACAAGTACACAGTCTTTTTTGCAAACCTAACTCAAAAGGTACAAATGATGTAGGTTTGATTTAGCTTATCATCTGGGCAAATAATTAAGGCCACTGGACCACTGGACAGAAGATGTTTGTACTGCACCTCGGTAGAGGTAGAGGCTGTTGTCTCATCTACCTGGGGCTGCTGTGGATGCTCCAAAGATAGTGAAGCAGGGATCATCACACACACACACACACACACACACACACACACACACACACACACACACACACGGTGATTTTCCTCCTTCTGCCTTTGGAGTTAGGCCTTTAAAAAAAAACAAAAACAAAATGGAAGCAACTGCTGAACTACAGATTTAAAAGTTTAGATGGCTCAGTTGGTAGAGTCCTTGCTGTGCAAACACAGAGACCTGCGTCTGATCCCCGAGCCCATATACAAAGTCAGGTGAGGGGGTGTGGGTGTGGCCTTGTAGTCCCATTGCTGGGGAGGTAGACACAGGTGGTTCTTCGGGCTCACTGGCCAGACAGGCTAGCCTAGTGAGTGAGTGCTGGGTCCTGGTAAGAGGTGTCTTTCCAAAAAAGAATGGTGACTGGTGCCCGAGGAATGTGTGCTCTGGGCTATGCTCACACACACATAAATACACACACACACACACACACACACACACACACACACACACACACACATATGCACAGGCACACACACACACTTATTTTAAGCTGAAGGCAAGTGAAAGTCCACAGATGAAGGATGATGCTGTGTTCTGGAGTCCCTTATCTTCCCCAAATCAAACTCTCTCCAAAGAACTCAAATGTCATAAACCTCTATTGTGGGAGCCATAGAACCAGGGAAGATTGCTTCCAACTGCTGGAAACAAGTCAGCTATGGGTAGGAGAACGCTAAAGAGACACTGACAGGAGACATCCCTGCCTTCCAGCTCATTTCCAAGGGCTCATTTATTCTTCTTAAGAGTAGTTTGTTTCCCCATCAATGATATTCCTACCGCGTTGCCTTCACCTGAAATGAAGGCATGTGAACCCCAGTACTGATCACCTCCGTGGGTCTTTTCTTCTCTCTAGCTATCTCTTTTGTCAGGTTCATACATAGCCCCTCAGTCAAGTGTGTAGAGAAAAAAGTTTTCTTCTCTGACACCTTTCAGTCATACTTGATTGACAGTACCATTTGACATATCTATTGACTGCTTTTCTCTCTAGACTCATTTCTATTTTCATATACACATACCGTGATTTTCCCATTAAGTTTTACTTTGATCTCATTGGCTTACCCCACTCAACTTTTGGCAACAGTAGTATATAGTGTCTGACTTCAGGTTCCCTCTTTCGTGTGTGTGTGTGTGTGTGTGTGTGTGTGTGTGTGTGTGTGTAGTGTAGGTTTATGTTTTGTGCATATGAGCACTTGGAAGCCAGAGGACAAGGCCCTGTGTTGTCCTCTCTTGCTCTTCACCTTGTTTTTTTTGGAGACAAGTTCTCTCACTGACCTGGGGTCTGCCTGTTGCCATCACCCTCCCTCTTCAAATGCTGGTGTTACGGATAAACACCACCACACCTGGCTTTACATGGGTGCTGGGGATCTGAACCCAGTTCCTCATGTTTACATGGTAGGCACTCTACCAACAGAACCATTTGGTTACCAACCCAGCCCTCCTGCCTGCCTTAAAATGCCCCCAAGCAAGCTTTGACGTCCCCCTATTGGAGGTGTTCTGTTCACTATTCATCTCCCTCGTCTAGAGCATTGCCTGAGAGGGCAGAGTGAGTGTTCACTATGGCTTTTTATAGACACTGTTTCTGAATTTGCTTCCTGTTCTTCCTGCTTGTCAGAATCACACGTACTGCAGACATCTGGACAGATGCCAAGGCTTGGGGAGCTGTTATCACTCTAGTTCAAAGGTCATGCCAACCAGAGACAGGACTGCAGATTGTACAGTATGTCAAGTAATATCACATATCTATCAGAGGAACAAGGCTGTGATTATCCCATTGATACCCCTGAAAAGGCCCTGAGGGAAGGCTGTCGCTGTGTGTCACCGATTTATCTCTGTCAGCCATGTTGGACATACACACCTGGCCAGCTGCTTCACCAAGTTTCACTGGACTCTGCCTCATGTTCCCAGTGGGAGTTAGTTGTTCTGCATTTGCTCTTTATAGACCCAACATTCTAGTTTCTTCTCTGTTGCTGTGATAAACACTCCGACCAAAAGCAACTTAAGGGAGGAGAGGGTTTATTTTGCTTACACTTCCTGGTTACAGTCCATCACTGAGCAAAGTCGAAGCCGGAACTCAGGCAGATAATCACATCACGTCTACAGCAGAGAGAAACGAAGACATCCATGCTGACTGCTCTCTCTCATCTAGATTTCTCCTGTCTTATATAGTTCAGGACCTAGGGAATGGTGCCACCCACAGTTGGATGAGTCTTCCAATATCAATTAATCATCAAGATAATGCCCCATAGAGATGCTCACAGGCCAATATGATCTAAACAATTCCCCAATTGAGACTCTCTTCTTGGGTAATTCTAAGTTGTGGCCAATTAACATCGAAAAAAAATTAGCAACCACGCCAACACAACACATCCAAACTAAACCAGGCTTCAGAGAAAAAAGATGGTTTTTGTTTGTTTAAGTTTTTGTTGTTATTGTTTGAGATAGAGTCTTATGTACCCAGGCTGGCCTTGAGTTAGTCATAGATGGCTTTGAACTCCTGACCTTTCTGCCTACAACTCCCTAGGGCTAGGCTCACAGATGGTGCCAGTACTTCAGGCTGGCATGTTTTATTTATGTCAAGGTTTTATTAGGTAGAGACAAAGAGATGAGGTAGCAAATACACGGAAGAGTTATGATGACTTGGTCACTGTTGAAGGTGGAGCATAAGCATATGGTATTTGCTGTTTTCAACTTTTTTTATGTGTACTTGAAAAAAATCATTAAAACGTTTTAGCTGGGGGCTAGAGAGATGGCTCAGAGGTTAAGAGCACTGGCTGCTCTTCCAGAGGTTCTGAGTTCAATTCCCAGCACCCACATGGTAGCTCACAACCATCTACAATGAGATCTGATGCACTCTGGCAGGCAGAACATTACACAATAAATAAATAAATATTAAAAAAAAGTTTTAGCTGGCATGGTAGGACACATGTGTGACCCCAGAATTCAGAGAGGCCAAGGTAGTCAAATTGCCAGGCATTCAAGACCAGCCTATGCTACCTAGTGAGTTTGAGGCTGGTCTGGTTTCATAGTGAGTCCTTGTCTCAAAACCAACAAAACCAACAAGTGAAGTAAAATTTCAATTTGTTCATTATGTTAATTCCTTAATCCTTTTGGAGGACAGAAGTCTCTGGCTCAGGCTAGAAGATTCAAGGAACATGCAAGGACAGGTACTTCTCCCCAGGAAGGCTGGAAAGATGCCATAGATAACTTAATGCTCTGCTTCCGTTCAGTTAACTTAGGTGTGAGTGGAAACCTGAGGAGATCACTGGGGTTCTGTGGGGGGAGATGTTGAGCCATGGAATTGCAAGCCTTTTTATATCCCACCCATGTGACCTCTCCTTGTTCCCAGTTTGGTTGTCCTTGAGAGTATAATGGGAAGAAAGAGGGTTGGGAGACAGAATGGGTTTAGAGGAGGAAGCTCTGAACTTACTCCATGAAACCCAGACTCAGGAAGGCTGAGATGATTGACATTTGCATGATATTTTTCAAGTAATTAATAAACACTCATATATATCACCTGTCTAACTTCCTATTAAAAAAAAATCCTGGTCTGGCTCTAGATATCTCCACTTTTAGATGGGGAAATAGAGACCTGGAGAGGTTTATTTCTATGGATTACCCAACCCAGTTAACTGTAGGAGCTGGTACGTGAACCCAGGTTCTCTGACTGACTTCCAAGCCCTGGCTACATGTGGAAACAAGAAGAGAGGTAGGAAACTACCATCCCACAACCTAGGAGGAAGAAGTTGAGATCCCAGCCATGAAGAAGCTCTTGGGCTGAAGAGGGGCAAGGGCCAATGTTTTCAACTCGACTTCTCAATGATCTGCATTCACATGAGTGACCATGGCCCTATTCTATGAATCAAAATAATAATGGCAGTAGGAATTTTTTTGTGGGGCCAGCATGGCGGCTCAGCATGTAGAGTGCCTCCCACACAAGCTTGATGACCCAAGTTTAATCCCCAGAACCTATAAAAAGGTGGAGGACAAGACCTGACTCCACAAAGCTGTCCAATAACCTCCACATGTCACACTGGTATCATGGCACACGTCCACATCTTCCCTTACACACACTATGCTCCCCTCTGCCTTCTCTCTCTCTCTCTCTCTCTCTCTCTCTCTCTCTCTCTCTCACACACACACACACACACACACACACACACACACTCACACTCACACAAATAATATTAGTAGTAGTAATAAAAAAACAAAACCTTTTGTGTCAAATATGATAAATCCCTCATTTAAGATTATTTATATTTTGAGAAATTACGTATATAACTTACTTTGGCCATTTCCACCTCCCTTGTTATCCTCTCTCACCTGCTCCTCTTCCCACTGGACCCTTCCTTCTCTTCTTCTTTCCAACAAGTCCCTGTGCTCCTGCATTTATTCCCATTTGCTTTGGTTTTGTGATGCTTGGAGTTTTCCTAGGGTTGCTTACAGGAGCATGGGGAGGGAGCACGGGCAGCTTATCAGCGGCTCCACCACTGAGAAAACCACTCTCTCTGCTCCAGCAAACCTGATTTACCAACAGCTCCTCAGAAGGGATGGAGTTTTATCAGCCTCTCCCAGGCCCATGAGGACATGTGGACAGGCCCCATCTTGTGCAGGTCTTATGCAGCTAACCACAGTGGGTTCATGAATGCAATGGTGACATTGTGTCCAGAAGACAGCATATCACAGCACTCCTCCCATTCCCCAGCTTTTACATTCTTTTGGGCCTCTCTTTCACAGTGCCCCCTGAACCTTTAGAGGTGGGGAGTGATATACATGTCCTGTTTAAGGCTCAGCAGTCAACAGTCACTTATTCTCAGCGCTTTGTGCATCACCTGCATTAACTATCACCCACTGCAAACAGAAGCTTCTCTGATCAAGGCAGAAAATAGCACTAACAAATTTAAGGTATAAATACGCTTATTTAAAAGGTAGTTTGACACCACATCCATTTAGCAAAACAATAGTAGTAGGTTCTTCCCTAGAGCCCGTGACCTCCTTATCCATGGGCCTTTGACCAGGATGACAGCACCAGGCATGTATTTCTGTGGTGAGCCTCAAATCCAACCAGAAAGTGGTTGGTTACCCTTGTAATAGGCATGCCACAGTGGGCACATCTGGCTGGCAGGTTGCTACTGTGGCTCACAGGGTTCAGGGGTAGGTAAGATTATTGGTGACTTTTCTTCGCCAGCCATTCTGTGGAAGCTTCTGGCAGTATGAAAACTAGCCATCAGGATAGAAACTTCTCACTCAGTTCTAGCTTGCTTTCTCTATATCCTAAATGCCTCATTAAAAAAATTAAAATTATATGTATATGTGTGTTTGCATGTGTGTGTGTGTGCGCACACACACACACACACACACACACACACACACACACACTTCCCTTTTATAGTCTCTCACTCTCCTTTTTATTGTACCCTGCATGTGTTCAGTACAGCCCTGCTCTGAGATCTCTGAGACACACCCCCGGCCCTAGATAGGTTCTTTAAAAAGTGCTAGCTAGCACACACACTTCTGGTTTTGCTTTCCCACTCATGTATCTGGAAGTTATTTCTGCATCTGTGTGTATAATTGATCTTATTTTTAAACAGCTGAAATTCATTTCCAGCATATGAATTCATCATAGTCGATCTAACCAGTCCCTTAACTTGATATTGATGTTAATGAATGCTGCCTCTCTGTATGCCTTTTTGTATTCACACACACATTTAGGGTACCCTTCTAGAAGTGGAGTTGCTAGGTCAAAGCATTTGGACTATTTTGAATTGTAGTAGTTATTGCCAAATTTCTCTTTATTGTATCTATGATGGTTAATTGCCCACTTGAGAGAGTTTAGAATCTTCTGGGATATGAGTCTCTGGGCATGCCTGCAGGATATTATTTTGATTTCCCTAATTAAGGTAGAAAGATGGATCATTGTGGGTGGCATCATTCCCTGGCTGGGATCCTGGACTGTTTAAATGGAGAAAGTGAGCTGAGCAGTACCCCTCACTCATTCTCTGTTTCCTGAGTTTGGGTGGGATGTGTTCAGCTGTTCCAAGCTCCTGTTGCCTTGATTTCCCCACCACAGTGGACGATGTCTTTGAAATGGGAACCAGAGTGAACACTTTCTCTCTGTAGTTGCTTTGGCCAGAGTATGTCATCACAGCAAAAGAAAACAAAATCCAAGGCAATGTCTGCAACAATCCCTCGGCTTACCAATGATAGATGGTACAGTTGTTTATTACATATCTTTACTGAAACAGCAAATTTTTAAGCTATGCCCAAATCTTAAGTCACAGTGCAATTTCAGTATGGTCTTAATTTACATGTATCTAATTATGAGATGGATTGGAGATCTTCTGTTTCTTTGTGTGTGCAAAGAATGGGCAAGCATGTATGTGTTTGGAGGTCAGAGGTCAAGCTCAGTGTTAGTTTTCAGGTGTTGCCCACTACACAGTGTTTTTTGAGACAGGGTCTCTCATTGGCCTGAGATTCACTCCTTAGCCTAGGCTAACTGGCAAGTCAACTCCAGGGATCCCCCTGTTTCCACCTCCCCATTGCCTGGATTACATAAACACATGCTACCATGCCCAGCATTTTTAATGTGGATTCTGGGGGTTAAACTGAGGCCCTCATCCTTGCGAAGCAAGTACTCTACTCACTGAGCCATCTCTCCAGCTCCTTGAAATCTTGCTTGAGAATTCTCTGGCCAAGACATTTATCTCTACTTTTCTACATTGCTTTTTTTTTTAAATGATATTTGATAGAATATGTCTTCTCACTTGTTTCTTTATTTGGACTTTTGAGTTATCTTGCACATTTTCTTAGTCTACTCTACATAACTGTAACAAAATACCTGAGGCTGAATACTTTACAAGGAAAGATAGTTTATTTGGCTTAGTTTTCAAGTCTAACAGTCCAAGGTCAGAAGGTTTCAACTGGTAAAAAGCCTGCTTAGCCATGTTACAGGTGGTAGAAAAACACTAAAAGAAACAGTTAGGTGTAGAAGTGGCCACAGACATGTTGTAGCCTCAGTTTATAATAACCTGCTCAGACAAGTACTGATGTCACCCAAGAACTCTGTTAATCCTTCTCCAGGGTGGGGCCCATGACTTAGCCTCTCCACCTTCCACTAAACCCCACTTTCTAAAAGTCCCACTGCCTCCCCACATTGCCACACTAAGACAAGCTTCCAGTCATGAACTCTTCAGGGAGAAACCTCATTTAAATCATAGTGACTTCCTTCAGAAATCCTACTTTTATTTGGCCGAGTTATTTATGGCTTAATTTAAGAGAAATCAGCATTTCTATTTCCTTCTATATGAATTCATAAAGGACTTCTTTACACTTATTCAAAACACAAAGTACATCTAAAGGGGTGCACTGGCGAGGCAGGGAGACGGCTCAGTAGCTAAGAGAGCTTGCTGCCCAAACACGAGGACCTGAGTTTCAATGCCAGCATCTAAAAGGCAGGTGTGTCTGTAACTAAAGCAGTGTGTGGGGTGAGGACAGGAGGGCTGGTGGGGCTTGCTGGCTGCCAGGCTCTCTCCAGGTTCAGTGGGAGACCCCGTCTCTTGAAAATAGGGTGGAGAATGACAGAGCAGTGTGCCTAACTTTTCCTCTGGCTTCCATCTGTGCACACATACTGCATACACACAGTCACATATACACACATACAAATTAACAGAGGCATTTGATAAAGGAAGACGACTTGTGAAGTTTAAACTTAAAAGGTATAAGAACATAGAGTGGGGTCCACGGACAACCCTGAGATCTGTTCAGGATCTTAGATTGGGTGAGGGGCTAGAATGGAGGGGTGAATGGGAAGGCACTTTGGCTTTCAACTTAAGCCACAGGGTGATGGTGATACTGTGAAATAGAGGAGGCTGAGAAAGGTCTTGGGTGAAGGCTTGCTTAAAAGTCCAGACCCAAGGATCCTTCCAGGTCACATGCCACCAGCTGGAATCAAGTAGGATGCTCACTGGGACCTTCAATAGCCTCCATGGTATCTTTCTGTGAGTTAAAAAAAAAATAGCGCCAACATTCCTTCTGAGAAGACAGAGGTTCATGCTTGTTGAGGTGTATGAGACCTGGATTTTAGCTGCTTCTCATTCTACTGTGTCTGGAAGACTTGGTACTCATCTCTGACTGGGGCTTCTGACTCACCAGGTGTCCAAGCTTGTCTGACAATGACTCCTGGCCCTTACATTCTCCTTCTCATTTGGACCCTAGTCTATTTCTTCCAAGACCTCCTAGTCACATAAATTTAACTATCTGCTTGATTATACATTCTGAGCTGCTGTCTTACCTTTCCCCCCAAGCTTTCTATAGTATGTTGAAAAAGCCTTAGTGATTAATTCATCTTGGCTACTATCAATCTCAGTGACAGGCTTTTTCAATACTTAAGAAGTTCCTACTGCCCAATTAGAAAATAGCCCAGTTGAAAGCAGACCAGGTGGTTTCTTAGAACAAGAACAAGTTTTATGCTGCAAGTCAAGACTACTGATGTTATGCCAACCACTCTAGTTTGAAACCATCAGTTCAAGACCTTGACTTTGATCCCAGCACCAAGCTGCTAGGCAGATGACTGCTCTCCAAGGAGTATTGCCTTTCCTCCCTAAAGTCAGGAGAGACAGGGACTCTGACAAGGCCTGTGCTACACCTACCCTTTTCAGTTCATTTCCTGTACAGTCTCCATGAAACAGCAGATTAAAAACAATCACTAACGCTGAGTATTGCCTCCCCAAGAGTTCTCTCCCTTAATCTTCTCCATTTGGCTGCACCATGGGAGTCTTCTCAGGTGGCTAGCATGCAGGGTGACCAACCCCACACTAGAGGAGCAATTGTGTGGCTGAGTCACTGGCCATTCTCCACTCCAGGTGCACTGCCCTCTCTGGGCCAACTGAGCTCAAATGAAGGTAGTTAATGTAATCACACTCAGCTGAGCTATCAATCAATGGACTTCCAGTTAGCCATTTCTCTCCATACCCATAAGGACAGAAGCAAAGCCACAACTGGAAAGAGACATTGTCTCCATCCTCTATAACTTCCCTCCTCTCTACACAGAAGAAAGGTATCGGGCTGCTACCCGGGCTGTCCGGTTCTTACTTGTATTCCCTGCTATGCTACTCAAGGGTACATCAGCATCCCCACCCTCCATTTCTCTCCACCTCACCCTCAATGCCTCAGGGAACTAGAAAAAAGCTTGTCTTTAGTAAGCATTTGAGGAAGACCCCATCCTAGGTAAACATGGCTGTGTGAGGGGCTGTTATTCATTCCGCCATGCCTCATTTCAACCACAACTATCAAGTAGTAAACACTGATGGCTTGAGATGCTCGTGTTGTTTTCTGGAGAATTTGATCTATTGTCCTAGTGTGCATTCCTCTTCGTTCTTCCCCCGACTTCTCCCCTCCTTGCTTCCTTGCCTTGGAAGTGTTGAAGTTTCTGCCCATATAAAATATCACTAAGTACCAATAACTCTGGCTGCGCTGGCTAGGCTCACCAATTTGACACAAAGCTGCTGTCAATGGTGAAAATGTCTCATAAGATTGGGCTGGAGGCAAGCCTGTGGGGCATTTTCTTAATTAGTGAGGGATGGGGGAGGATTCAGCCCATTGTGGATGGTGCCATCCCTGGGCTGGTGGTCCTGGCTGAGTAAGCCCTGGTGAGCAAGCCAGTAAGCAACAATCTTCCGTGGCCTCCGCATCAGCTCCTGCCTCCAGGTTCTCTCCCGGTCTGTATTCCTGTCTTGGCTTCCCTCAATGGACTGTGATTCAGGAGATGTAAACCAAATAAACCCTTTCCCCTCCAAGCTGCCTTTGGTCATGGTGTTTCATCACAGCAACAGTAATCCTAAGACACTGCCTCACCAGATTGTAAATGGGTCAGCCAAGGGCCTGTTCTGCTGATGGCCAATCAGCAGCCCACACTTGTTTAAATGTAGAAGCTATCTTTTCATCAAGAGTCACAATTAGGCAATCTCAAAGAATAATAGCCTTTCATGGTTTATGGGGTATGCTTTAAGCTAGTATCTTAGACAATTTTCTTCTTTTCGAATTTTTCTTGAGAGCTTAAATTCCTGATCCTCTTGGGATCACTGGCTGGTGCTGTGGTGTCCAAGTTAAAGAATGCTCTCTTTCTTGATGGATTTAATCACGAAGCTGTTTTGTGAACTTAGTGAATCTGGCCATTAGTTTCAACAATAACGTAGCTGGTGGGATGACCCATGACTGTAACTCCAGCACTCAGGAGCTGTGACAGGAGGATTGTCTCTCGAGTTTGAGGCCAGCCTGGACAGAATGGGGGAAAGAACCGTTTGCTGGGAGATGGTTGCTTCTGTCTGGAGGCTTAGAATCTTCCAGGCAGACCTAATAAATATTCAGCAGGCGCTCAGGTGCCCACCCCCAAGTGCGCCATTGCATATAGATCCATTCCAACTACCCTTTCACAAGCAGTTTTAATTTGTAATTTACAAATGCTCTAGCTGAACTCTACACCTGCCAGTATCTCAGCAATTAGCTTAGGATGCAAAATGATTTCTAAATTAAGGTTCTGGACATGTAAAATCAAGAGAGCCTGATCATCGGCACCACAGCTCTGATGGCCATTGAATTTCGAGATCACAAACCAGGACAAGTCCTCTGGCATCTTACCGGGTGATAATGACTGTCATACAAATCTATATAATACGCGGGTGGATTGCAGGTCAAAGATCGAAAGTAGGTAAGAGGGCCCAACGATTAGTTACTCAAATCCTCTCCTTTCTACCTACTCCGTGCAGAGTGAGGATTAGGACTTGGGCATTTTAGTGGCATAAAAAACTAGAGTGACATTTTAGTTAGGTGGAAGGTTGAGCAGGTAGAGGATGATAAAACGCCGGTAAACCCCAGAAATGCCGGTGGGTCCAGGTAACTTGAGAAGAGATTACCTATGTACCTGCTAAGGAGGGTGGCGTCGGGAGACCCGTGCCTGGTTCCTCCTGGACAGAACTTCCATCCCAGAAAGAGCAAAGTGTGAACAGGGAAGCGGGAGTGGGAGGAGGAAGGTGGGGAGAGGAGGAGGCCAGGCACGACGAGCGGAAGGAGAGGAGGAGAAAAAAGAGGGAGGAGGAAGCAGAGGAAAAGGGAGGAAAAGAAGCAGGCGGCGGAGGAGTAGGACCCGCCCCTCCCGGCTTCTTCCTGGGCTGGACATCTCCAGGGCCTCCCCGGGAACGCCGCCCTCGACTAGTCGCCGGGCTCACAGGGACCCCCGAGTACGCGTGTCCCGCTCCGTGCAGCGCAGCCCAGCGCCGCGAAGAGGCCCCAGGCTCGCGCCTCGCGCGCCCCCGCCTCGCGCGCTCCTTCTCCAGCCGCGCGCGCGCGCGTGCACACATACACACGCTAGCTCTCCGGGCATGCGCAGTGGGCGGCGCCGCTCCAGGCCGCCTCTTGCCGCCGCCGCGAGTAGGAAGCGCGAGCGCCGGGCGCCGGGCTGTCAGTGAGCGTGGGGCCAGCCAGCGAGCGAGCGAGCCGGAGAGAGCCAGAGAGAGCGCCTCCGCTCCCAGCTCCGAGCAGCGCAGCGCCGGCCCGGCTCTCCCCGGCCACCGCCGCCACCACCGCACCTCTGCACCGCCACCTCGGCCGCCGCCCCCGCCCACCCCGGCCCTCCCCGGCTGCTGCTCTCCGGCGGAGGCAAGAGGTGGTTGGGGGGGACCATGGCTGACGTTTACCCGGCCAACGACTCCACGGCGTCTCAGGACGTGGCCAACCGCTTCGCCCGCAAAGGGGCGCTGAGGCAGAAGAACGTGCACGAGGTGAAGGACCACAAATTCATCGCCCGCTTCTTCAAGCAACCCACCTTCTGCAGCCACTGCACCGACTTCATCTGGTAGGTGCGCGCGGTAGCCCCGGGGGGTGGGGGTGCACCAGGGAGCCACCTTTGCCCGAGGCTCAGTTCTTGTGGTCCCGGGGACTGGGGCTCCGGGACGCCTCCAAGCCCAGGCGCGTCCACACTCTCACGGACAGGACCTCTCCGAGAAGTTAAGAGTGCCCGGCCGGAGTCCGAACTCTCGCCGGGAGTGACAGGCGCGCGCACCCACGCGGGACACTCCCCGGGAAGTGGCCAGGCGCTGCCTCGCATGCCCTGCCCTGAAGGGACGCTTGGCCCGGCACGGGGGTGACACGGATGGCCGGGGCGGGGGGGGGGTCCCCTCGCCTCTTCTGGGGCGCACGGGTCTTCCCCATAGCCGAGCGGAGCGGCCAGTGTGGCCCGGTGGGAGCGGAGGGAACGGGAAGAGAGAACGCTGGAGGCAGAGTGGCCCCGAGACGCGCGAGAAACACACCCCGGAGTAGCGGGGAGCCGCTGCGCGCCGCTCCAAGTTGCTGGCGAGCCAGGCTGGGCGCGTTCCGGGGAGTGTTTGTGCCTCGCGTCGGGCTGGGACTCCACTGGAACCTTGGGTCCCTGCCTACTGTAGGCTGTTTCTACTGGGCACGGAGACTTTGACTTTTCTGGGTGAGCCCAGAAGGGGGAGGATGGGGGAGAGAGAGAGATGGGAGGCAGCAAACTGTTGAAAGCTTGCCGTGAGGGAGGAGGGCTAGCCCAGCAGGCAAATGGCAGAGGGCAGAAGGAGTCATTTAAAATAGACCCTGTCAACAGGAGATTAGACTTGTAACCCCGTTGATGAGGACAGAGGGCTTATTTAAGAAAAATACTGTAATGGCTAAAGGTGTCAGCGTTTCAGGTGATTTCCAGTGAATGCCGGCGGTTGGTAGCTGAGGGGCTGGATAGATGGAAGGGTTCAGGGGTCTCTCTGGAGCCTGACAAAATAGGCGAAATTGTGTTTATGCAGATTTGTGGAGGGTTTTTTTTTTTTTCTGGTGAGAGAAATATAGCTTTCATCTGATTTTTAAATTGTCAATGAAACCCCCTCCCCTCAAAAAAAAAAAAATCCCAGTGCTTAGCAATCTGGAACTAAGGGAACTAACTCCCAGTACTCGCTCCCACCACTTTGAGTATTAGTTTCAGTTTTCTCTTAGGACCCTGACACTTCTTCATGTTTTTGGAGTAAGACGTTCCTTATAAGCAAGAGCTATGAGGGGGACTCCTTAGCTCCCTCCTGGAGGGGGAGCTGCAAGGGGTGACCGTGCACCTAGACACCAACTGGTCCTCGGGCTGGCATGATACATGTTGGGGTATCAGAGTGGGTAGGATGGGGGGCTCTGAACCCATGCCACTCGGAAAAGAATCAAGAGGGGAGCCCCACCACCAGGGCGCCAACGAGATGCTTGATTTTTCCTTCCTTTTAAGAAATCATTCAAAAATGCACATTGGCGAACAACACAGCCACTTTACAGTTTCCAGAGTGTAGTTAGCATCTGAAGCAATCGAACTCAAGGAGCGGGTAACTGTAGATAAAGCTCCTTAAGCGCAAAGAGAGGATATTGCATTTGGCAGTTTTCGGCCTCCTGTGTTAACCCTGAGACTGTTCAAAGGGGACAGACTTCTGATTACTTCTACCGGAAGTAGATAAGTTAGAAAAAGGACTTACATTATTGCCAAGTTAACTAATGAATCTCCACTATCACTGCCTAGAGGAGCAGTCCCTGGTGAAATGGGGAGGTTCTCAGGTCACCAGACACACTGTGTTGTGGAAGTAAAGATCCCTGCTCCCTTCCACTCTGAATAGTCCCCCAAGCAAGTGCTTTACTTAATCTGAAAGCAGTCGGTTGGACGGTTAGGGAATCCCCCACCAAGATCATCTTGCAATGGATTTAATTTCTCAATTTCCTTCATATGGCTTCTACGAGTCTTTAACTTACAATTTTATTTCAGTATTTAAAAACTATGTTTGAATTTATTTTTGGGGGGGCGGTGATGACTTGAGGAATGTGGAGTGCTTTGTAAATTTAAAATGCTATGCAAAGCAAGAGATTATGAGCTGCCTCTGAGAACATTTTGATGCAGTTCATTCTGTTGGAACAGTATTTGTAGTCAAATATCCACTCGGGGCTCTCTGCTTACAGAGTCAGTTCTCTAGAAGGATTTGTAAGAGCCAAGTGGTCTCAGCATGTGCTTTGAATGCCATTGGTTCTCAATGAAAATTAGATCACAGAGAATCTCAGATGCAAGCAATAGCAACGATGCTTCATCAGATTGGGCTCCTCCAGCCAGAATTAAATGTAAACAGTGGTGCTGTTTGGCAATTTCTAGATATACACTATTTGAAACAAACTTCTAACAAGCTACTTTTTAGTTGTCTTTAGGGAGAAAAAAAATTACTTTGTTCAGGAGTAAAAGTTAAGCCCCCCCCCCAATTTAAAACCACAAGCTCTGCTGTGTCATTTGAATATTGTAGCCAACAATTTTGAGTATGAAGTCATGTTCCTGTTTTGAAATTTAAGAATCAATCAAAAGGAGAAAAGACTAGATAGGAGCTTGGTAATAATTCAGCCATCCTTTATAGACAGATTCACGTATTTATTTTAAAAAGATGATTATACACATTCATCTAATTAGATACTTGGGCACATTTTTCTAATCAAGCCATTGGGTTCCAAGTATAGACTTTTAAACCCCGTGGAATACTTGTTCATGTAACTCATTACAATGTGGTCTCAATGAAAAAAACGCTAAGATGCTTGTTCTTGTTTTCTGTTTTCCAGGGGGTTTGGGAAACAAGGCTTCCAGTGCCAAGGTAAGCTGCCTCGGCGGGCTTCATTTCACATTCATCCAGAAGTGAGCACCGCACACGGGAACTGAACTTCTGCTCACCATTTCTCTGTGATCCGAAAGATATGTTATTCAGATAGTGTTTTCCAAAATACAAGTGATGTTAGTATGGTCCTTTTAAGAAAAATATCACATGGTATTGCCTAGTAATCTGCACATCGAACTGCCTTTTTCCTCATTGAAAAAGAAAAAGAGAAAAAAGAAAAAGCCTTCCTGTAATTTTATTTTTTGCCAAAGAACATTCCTGTCAGAAACTGCTGTCTTTGTGTGGGTGTTTGGGGGGGAGGGGGGGAGAGGAATCACTTCATATTCATGTGGCATTTCTTTCCCATTCTTTCTCTGTTTTGTTCATCTTTTCTCCCCTATGCCTTGGGTTCTCAAGGCAATTAATTTTAGGCTATACATCATTCCAAGAAAGTTGTGTAGATCACCTATTGTCACTAGGAACATAGTATGCACACTTTGACATTATGTCAGCGATATGAGAGTGACTGACAGCTCTAGTGTCACTGTATGGTGTGCCTTTCCTTCAGCTAAAGTATATGACTGCATGCATGCTCTCCTGGGGCAGGACCCACTGACTTTCCTCTCTGACCTGAAGTTGCATTTCTGTTCACCCAAACCAAAGCCACCATCATTGTGCAGCCATCAAATACCTAACTTTTTTATATTCTCAGTCTTATCTGTTACACTGGATAAATAACTCCTTTTTAGCTTGCAAAGGCATTTCAGGTTCCCCAGCTCACCTTCTGGCTTGCCTGCTCATTGTCTATAGCATGTTTATTTAGTTCGGGCTACATTTCCCATCTGGGCATAGGTTTATTATTAGGGTGAGTGGAAAGTACATTCTAGCCTGGAAAATATTGTCCTAAGATTGTCTCTTATTAAGTGCATTAGAGAAAGGCACTGTATGTGCTTTTCTATTTTACAAGTGATGGTATATTACTAAGTTGATTATCTTTTTGTAAACTTGCAATTTGATGAGCTTATTTCTAATAGACATATTAGAGAGGGGACATTTTATAGCATAATGATCATTAATACTGTACCTTTCTTAATTCCATGATGTGCTTAAAACCCTGATTGAATGAGTCATTTTGAGAGCTCCATTTGGAAATGAACAGATATTCCTTTTAAACAGAATAGAGAGGAAAGCACGTTGGATCGGCCTCTATAATAGATGAAAGGAATTCCTTGGTTTTTAAAGTTGCAGGCCTGAACTTCATAGGTTAGGTTTGGGTCTAGGTTGGAGTATTATTTCAGGTAGTTGAAAGATTCAAATGAGATCACAGTCTGTTACTCTTTTGATAGTGGCTTTGGTTTGGGCCAGCACCTATGGAAACTTACAAGAAAAATATTAACTGAATTTCCTCTATTATTACTTGTCCAGAGGAAAGTAGGTATGTTGTTTTACAACTATATCTTTCTTTTCTCCCATGAAAATGGTTCAAAGTCAAGTGGGTCTCTTCCAGCCCACTTGTCAGAGCAGGTTTTGTTGGTGAAGTCACAGGGTGGCCATGGTACAGGGTCATGGGGAGTTCTGTGAGATGTCCTGCAGAGCGCATACTGATTTTCCTGTGGATTCTCGGGTTAATAGCCTCGCACCCGCATAACTCCCTTTTCACATGATTTCTTTTTTTTAAAGTACACTCATAAAGTTTTTCAAAAGTGAATTAGCACACCCCTTTCTCTTTCCACCTCTCCCAGGGATAACGTCTTTCAAAAACTCCCACTTAGTCTCTGTTTGCACATACGTAGTTGTAAAAGAGATGGAACTTTTATGTTGCTTGTGCAGGTGCATTGTTTTCCCTCAGCGGCTGCTAAGTAGCCATCCATGCCACTGTCAGCTCCGCCTGATTCTGCGCAGTGGCTGCATGCATGTTATTCATTTTTGTCTCCACTGCTGGCTATTTCAGTTGCTACTAAGTTCTCGTAGACACCACGACAGAGAGCATCTCTGGGAACTAGGGTAGGTATTTCTAGAATAGATACCCAGAAGTGTGGCTGTTTGCATTTTCAATTTTAATGAGTACTGGAGAGTTGCTGTCCAAAAGGGCTCCAATGTACAGTTCACTATGAATGTACAGCATGCTTGCCCTTCTCTGTGCTCTCTGGGTAGAGAGGATGCTAGAGAATTCAGCTTTATCTTTGCTAATGTCAGAGGGGAAAAAGGCCTTACTTTTAACTTCTGTCTCCTGAGTTATTAGTGAGGTCAAATGCTTTTTCTTTTTCAAATGTGCAGTAACTATTTGTATTTCTTCTGTGAATTGCCTTACTAGATTTATAATAATACTGGATTTATGAATTGAAGAATGAATTGAAGAAATAGGCTGTCTCCAGTTCTTTGCTTTGAAGAATTTGCCTTCTGATTGTTTTAAGTATGTTACTCTAGTGCAGACACATGTTTTAATTCACAGTAACCTTTTCTAGGATGGAGGTATTTAGAAGTGCTATCTGCTCACTATATCTTGTTTAGTATGTATCATCTGTGCTTGACTTCTTGTGGCCATATTGTATCTTATTGTGGTAACTTAATTAAGGAAGATGCTATGCCCAGGACAGTGCTTTTAATCCCCCAGGAGTACTTATCCAGTCTGCCTTGCTTTTAATGCCTCCTTAAAATCAGTGCTCCTCTGAGCATCTCACCATTTTAGAATACATTTTATATTAATGTTCTCTGAACTTTTTCTCTTTGATTCTGGTTGTTAGAAAGTTATTCCTCTTCAGGACATAAACTCATCTTCATCTATACCATTGGACAACCCTTTCCTCCAACTAGCAGCAGGAGTTTGGAAAAAAAATTTTTTTTTGAGAAAGGGTCTCACTCTGTAGCCCAGGCTGGCCTTGAACTCCCAGAGATCAGCCTGCTTCTGCCTCTTGAGTCCTGGAATAAAAGGCATGTGCCACCATGCCTGGCCCTGAAACTTTTTATGTTCTTGATATATTAGGTTGTGATTACCAGATGACAGTATTTTCTTGGTACAGAAACCGTTTGTTGGTTTGGTCAGTAGGTAAGCTACATGTAGCAAGTATACCCTCTTCTGTCACCCCATCTTCCCTCACCCTCCTCCCATCCTTCCTCCCTCCCTCTCTTCTGTCTCTAGTTCCTCTCTCTCTCTCTTCCTCTTCTTTCTTTGCATCTATTTCAAACAAGAGTCACATATCCAAGTCACAAGTAATAAGCTCTCACAATTTTGCTTAGTGAATGATAAAAATTCTAAGACTAAAATAATAAATGAATTTTAGCCCTAAAAACTGTGTTTGTAATCTGTGTCACTAAGAAAGGATTTTATCATCACATGGAACACTGAAGTTAATTTTCTTGACCTAAGATTTGATGTAAGTGGAGTCAGGGAAACTTCCAAAAAAAAAAAAAAAGTGTTGAGTTGTTCTCACTGTGGATATGTACCATTCTTACTTATATTGTTTTGTGGATGTACAACTCTGAAAAGTGATATTACCAGGGTTGGTAGCCCAGGAGGATCCTATTTGGAATTTACTCTCTGGACGTTGGTAAAGCCAAGAGCCCTAAATACTAGGGAGAAGGAAAAAGAAGTTCATGGTGGACCCAGAAGCCATGAAATGGCTTCATTAAGGGCTTCATTAGGGATCAAGACAGCCTTGTCCTTTTGTGGCTCTTAAAGGCTAGCGTGAGGCTCGCACTCTCCTTTTCCGTGTCTGCTTACTCCTTTCTGTTTCCTGCTCTTGGACCTGGTGACTCTGTGTTCATTTCTGTCCCTAACATTAGCAGGTAGCCGATCCTCGCCCACATTTTCCTTTTTTTTTTCTCCAGAGAAAGGAAGAGAAAAGGAAGTAGATTTGTATGGCCTAGGCACTGATGACACTGAGTTTGTCTGTTAGACAGGGCGGTCTGTTTCCAGGGAGGATTTCTATCCTGCATCAGCTGCTTCCAAAAGCAGTTGTCTAGGACAGAATGGCCCTTGGTACCGCTCTCACAGAGTCTGTCCTCTGGGGCTATCTGCTACTTTCACTACTGGAAATGGGAACGAGCCAAGTCATTTTTTTTTTCCTTCTCAGAGTTAGCAGCAGCCCTGCCCATCTCTAATTACAGTGGTGGAAGCAGCCTCTGTAAACGTGACCTGCTTATTTGAAGTGCCAGGCAGTTAGTGGCTCACGTAGTTCGTTACATCTAGCTAGCCTCTGAATTTTCCCTCCTTTTCTTTTTCTATGCTCTCTTTTGGTTAATATCACACATTAAAATGAATTTCCAGCTCAGGCTGTTTGGTTGCGATATCCCTAAGACAGCATCAGAAGTCAGCCCTGCATGCAACTATGCAGTCAGTAGGAGCCCATGGCACTGCAGGGCCAACCCTGGACTCTCAGAGCTCTGTAGGAATGAATATGCATTCCTAACCACTGCTCAGTGGTTAGGAATCTTGAACCACTCTCTTGCCAGGGATATACATATCATATCCTGTCCTTTTACCTGTGGCTCCACTGAAGCTCCAACTTTTCAGTAGTAAAAGTCAGTTTTTCTTCTGCTTTGCTGGTGACATTTTATTTTGAATCCCTGTTAACATACCTGACCAGGATGGGTTTTGCATTCCCTCAAAAAAGTGAAAATTGGTGTTTGATGGGGAAATAGGAAAGAAAGAATATTTATCTGCCATGGGCTGTACAAGCTGAGGGATTCCATAGAGAGACTCACTTGATGGAGGCTGACCCTTTTTGAGACAGTGTCTCATACAGCCCAGGCTGGCCCTGAACTTGCAATGTAGCTGAGGATGTGAAGCTTGAACTTCTGATCTTCTTGCCTTTGTTTCCCAGGTGCTGGCATTATAGGCATGTGCTGCTGTACGTCGTTTAAGAGGTGATGGGGCTTAAGCACTAGCCTTTAAACAGACATGGGGCAGTGGGGATTGAGTTGGCAGCTTTGTAGAAAAAGGATGTCCAGTTGTCCTCATCTGCCAAGTAGTGTGGATACCAGGTGCCAGGAGATAGACGAGGGCCGAGAGCCAAGCTGGGCAGAATTGTGAGCTTGGCCAACTTGAATGGAATATTTTTTCTTCTCATGTGCTGGAATCACTGCCTCATTTTGTTTGTTTGTTTGTTTGTTTGTTTTGCCGTGCTTGGAATTGAATCTAGGGCGCTAAATTGTAATCCCAGCCCAAGGCTTGAAGGGTGCATATTTTACATGTAGCACAAAACTCAACCTCCTAAAACTGCCAGTGAGCTCCAGCTGTCCATGGGGTTCACAGTTGTGTCAGAGGTTTCTGTAATCATTTGCCTATAAAGCAGGAGTTCACCCCTTGCCATCCCCTTTCTGACCGGTTCCTCACTCCCAAATGACAACTATAGCTAAAGTCTTTTAAAAACTCTTTGTGCATGTGCATCTGTGTGTACACATTTGTTTGTGAATGGAGGTGTGCCCATGCCATAGCCTGTGGGTGGAGACAGGAGCATGAACCTCACAAGTCATCCTTGTCTCCACCTGGCTGAGACAGAGTCTCTTGCTTTCTTCCACTGTGCTATGGCAGGGGAGTTGGCTTATGAGCTACTGGAGAGTCTCCTGTCTCTACCCTCCCATTTCCATGTAGGAGCACTGGGATTACATATATGCATCGAACTGCTTCAGGCTTTCTACCTGGGCTCAGGGGATTTGAACTCAGGTCTTCGCGATTGTGTGGCAAACAACTTCACCCGCATGAAGCATCTCTCCAGTTCCCTATAGATGAACTCTTGGTGTTAAGTCAAATTGCAAATTTGATCCAGGAAATAGCAGGTTCAACTTGAAACTCTGGAAGGTTTGTTACAATGTACGAATGTCAGTGTCAAAGGCCATGTGGCCTGTAAAACTCAAAAGAGCTAGGCAGGTGAGGGCAGGTGCCACTCAGGCTTTTCTCAACCGACCCCACCCCGCCTCATTAAGATGCATACTATTTGTTGTAAGTAGGGATGCCAGGTCTGAAGAGCTGTCAGATATCCCCATCTGGGACTGATTTCTGTTACGTGGCTTGGGGAGTAGCTCTCTTTTTCTTGGGGAGTGAAATTGCTCTGTTATTTTATTAACAGGCTTCCTCTCCAACTGGAAGCCGGAGATGTAGTGTGTAGAGTGCTTATCCTGCTCTGGGACCTTAACAGATGTTTGCTTTTAGAGGACTTTGACAACTAGACTTTCCCTTTCTTCCATTTTATGGTGTCTTGATTTCATACCCTCTGATGGCAGTTCACCCTCCCAGAGACTATCCCCCAAATTTAAGGTTTTAGACACAGCAGCCCATTGTTTGCGAATCTGCTTTCCTTTTACAGGGTCAGCCTGGTTTCAGAACAGCATTCATTTCTGGGCTGCCCCAGGGTGTAGTTCGGCCCCCAGCAGGGTGTCCAAAGGCCCTTTCCTGCTTCGTTTGACTTTCCAATGGAGGTTTTCCTCCTCCAGACAGGAATGCTTCCTTTCTCTGGTCCTCTGGCCATCCTAAGTTGCAGTAGACCAGATGACACCTGTGTGACTTGTAAGTCTAGCTTCAGTATAGCTCAGGCCTGTGCCAAGCTTCCCGATGTTCTGAATCTTTTTGCCCGATCCTGGAGCTTGTCTCGGCCTTTCTCTTTCCTCTACCGGCAGAGTGCAAGATCAAGACTTCTTCTGTGTCTCCAGTGTTGACTGCAATGCCTGGCACTCCACAGACACCATACAAATATTTGTTGGGTGTGTGGTTATATAAATATTAGAGTGGTTATGATACGAATGCTCATAACCTGAAAGATAGCAACTTGGGGCCGAGTGTCAGCTTTCTTATTTTTTTTTTTTAAAGCTGGTTTCTTATCCAAAGTTATGTCAAGTAGAGTAGATCTTCAGAGGACTTACAAAAAACGCTTTCAGCAGCTTTGAAAAACAGAGCAGAAAATTCAAGTTTGCTTCTATAACGAGTTGTGTAGTACTGACCCTAATAAATTGGTAGAGTGGGAGTGAAACTTCCGTTTCTTCTTTCTTATGAAAAGTATGCAAGCACCAGGAATAAATCTCACTGCCACAAATAAAACAAGAACTTCTTCTGGGCTGGCTGTATAAGGAAGGCAAGATGTGTTGGATCCAGGGTGAAAAACTGAGGCCATTCTTCAGGGTACATTTGGCCCCATCACGTCCGTCTTCTGTTTTACTTTGAGATCGCTAATAGCTGACCCCACATTGGTCAGGCCTAACCCTATCGATTCTGTTATTTTTAAACTTCCTGAACTTGAAAGGCTTTTTGAGCCTCAAGGTGAGAAAGGGGATGGGAACGGTGGCATGAACTATCTGTAATTGAATTGCAATAGCTTTACAGATTTTATTCCCACAGAAAGAAGAAAAGGCTAGCCGTTAGTAGTTGCTGTACACTATCAGGGTTTTCTCATTTTATGTGATTTTTGTTCTAAAAGCACCCCAGAGTCTCCTCTGCGGAGGGAGAGAGTTGAGACCGACTGTAGCCTAGGGGTGGGGCCTGGATTCAGATTGTAACAGTTTTGCAGGACCATCCTCCCAGCCCACTGGAAACTGTTTCCTTTTGGTACTGCTGCAGTCAGGATTCTGTGCCGGAGAGGAAAGAATGATGCCGGTAAGGGAAACACTGAGCCACTTCTCTGGGACTAGACTCACCGAGTCTTTGCGGGCCTCACCCTTCTCAGACTTTCCACAGTAAACCCTTCATTTCAAATCTTGTTTTTCCACCAAATCGTGAAACTCATGGTAGGCGTTAACTTAAGCCATAAACATCTTGGCAGGAACATAGCATTAACAGTCAGATTGAGTGGAAATTGCTAAAACCAAACTAAAAAAAAAAACCTCTCTATTAAATTATACAAAGGGGAAAATGGCTTGTGGAAATAGATTTTTGTGAAGACCAGAACGGAGGGGAATGACTTGATTAATTGTCACCTCAAAACTGGAATTATTTAGGAGCAAGTCCACAAAGTAAGATTAGTGTAAGGACAGTTCATCGTTCATGCCTCCTTGCCTGGCTGTCTTTGCTCTACCCCATATCTATACATTTCTATTTTGGGGATTTTAAGGAATGCAAGGTCCATCTGTCTTGTCTGAGGTAACTCTAATAAGGGACTGGGAAGTCACCAATGAAGTGAATAAAGGGTATGAAGGAATCTTACAGACTTGTTTAGGTCTGATGAGCAAACTTTTCTTGAGTGTGTTTCCCAAATGTTCTGCCACTGAGTTGTACCCCAGTCCCAACCATGACTGTTAAGATGTATCTCATCACCCATGTGTGGTACTTACATGGTCAGCAGGGTGGGGATTTTCTTGTAAGCACGCTGACAACCACTGCCTCCCCTCTCTCCTCATGTAGTATCCACTGTTAGGTACTGCTCTTGACTTAATTTGATCATTAGTTGGCCTCAGTAATTCCGAAGAGGTAAGCTGGGTTGCCCCCATTTTACAGATACTCCTCAGGAGAGAGAAGGTTAGACACTGGTTCATGTTCACAGTTTGAATGTGGTAGAGCTGAGACTCACACCCGGGTCCATACACTGTATTATTGAGCTATGGATTGTGCTGCTCCTCACAAGACCCCGTTTCTTGAAGTTTTTGTCACTCATTGACCACACTTGATTGTGGAGGTGTTGAAGGATCAAGAGCCACTATAGCAGGAGTATACTTTGGATGCATGGACCGCCATTGCATCTGTTCCAGTAATTCAGTGCTCAGGACAATAAGCTTGGCATCAGGAACTTAGAGTGGAGCCCAAGAAGCACTCCATGAGAGCATCTATCATGACTTTGCCTCTGGCATGCACATATGATATTCTAGTCTGAATGAAGTAAGAACCGTGGCAGCTTGTGGGAAGGTTGCACACACTGAACATACTAGATGACAGCTTTAGATTCGGGCTTAGAGGGTGCATGGAATTTCCTTGCCATGGGATGAGGAGGCAGATATTCTAAGGTGAGGAAATAGTAGCAGGAAGCATGGTAGGTGTAGGTGACTGTAACTTGTGTGTTCTAAAAGTAAAACAGACCAGAATGGGAGGCTTTATGTAAGATGTTACCAGTCCCAACCAAATCCTAGAGAAGATAGGAGAACTGTTTATGGGGCTATTGGTGCCTGCTGACTCTGCACACAGTGGCTCTTTGCAAGGATACATTGTTTCCTTGTGTGTCTTCTTTTTGTTCTTATTGTGTCTTGTACATGTTTCAGGAAAATGTTAGAGTGGGGGGTGGGGAAGGGAGATTGGGCATTGTAGCTTCTTGTGAAAGATACATTGTATTGAAGTTGCACAGGCCCTTGCCTTTATAAAGATGAGGCCTTCACACTGGCTCTCTCAAAGGAAGCCTAGGAACTGATTACTGAGTCCCTTTAGAAGTTCAGGGCTCTTGGTCCATGGAAATTAGGTCTATATATGAGACACTCAGTTATACTAGATATGCTCTGCACATTAACAAGGGAAATATGGTTAGAACATTTACGCATTTAAAACAGGCAGCATCATTTTAGAAACTGCCTGTTCATTTAGTTAGATTTTTCTGTTTGTTATCATTGGCCATTCCTTTCTTACTTAGAGGCTGAACTCAGCCTGATGTTTTTTCAGCCTACCAGAGAACTTTGCAAGCGATACCCCCAAGCTCTGGGGCTCTAGGTTGAAATGTAAGATGGGTGTTCACCTGGACTTGTATCCGAGCTCCCAAGGGAGAAATGGCAGTTCACACGACACTACTCCTGAGCTGATGTGTGCTTACCATGTGTGTCTATTGTGCTCACCCGTGGAGAGCTGGCAATGCCACCCTTGCTCTGCAGCAGGGACACTGGAGCAGACCGCAGTTAAAGAGCTCACCCGCCAGCGGGGAGTGGTGGAGCTGGGACCTGAAACCAGGCAGATTCAGGGACGGTGTGGGTTTCCATGGTCGTGTTTTCTCCACATCTGAAGCCATGCAGACACACGGGCAATCCCCTTTACCCATCTTTTCATTTGTTTTTCCTCCAGGTTTTTAAATGAAGTATGATTTGTGGTGCCGTTTATGGCAATTGACACAAAAATCTCAGGGATTGGAGAAAATGTGGTTCACACGTGTGAAGGTTTTGCTTTGTTCACATTCAAATTTACCTTTGCAGCCAGGGATCTGGCTTAGAGGTGGAGTGCTTGATCCCTGGCACAAGACAGAACCAAACCAAAATATTTACCATGAAGTTAAATAACCATAAGTCACCTTAAAATTCTTTTCTGAATTTTATGTTAATACTTGAGCCTCTGATGGGTGGATTCACATAACTATATAACTGTCTCAGTTAACATGGCCCATAAACAGACTGTCTCAAAATAGGAGACGGGGATTTTACTATTGAAACCAATTTAAATATTGATTATTAACCAAAATATATAGAAGAGTTTAAAAAGTGCTTCCTCTTCTGTCCTGTAAACTCAAGCACCTTTCTAGTCAGTTGTTCTAGCCATAAACATTCCACAAAGAATATTTATATTCCATAGGTAGAGCTGTCATATTGGGAGTCACTGTTCAGTAATAATTCTAAACTTGTCTTTGGAGTGAATTTAGTTTTCCATGTGCTGAGTTTGGTCACTCAAGTGAGCTCTGTCTCTCCAATTTCACCCTAGTGGCTTCCATCTGACCACTCAGTTGATAGACAGTTGGTTTTAATTTTAAAGTGTGACTTCAATATTACTTTATTTCCATATACTATATATGTGTGATTTTAAAAAAAAATCAAATGGTTAGTATTATAAACAGGTTATAAGCATGCCTAACTTATTTATTTTTATATATGTTCTTTTTAGAACCAAATTAAAGTTTAGTCCTAAAAGCTGACATGTGTCCTACTCTTAGTTTGCTTATTTGTGTAGCCAGGAGACCCAGTACCTGTTAATATGGAGTTGGATACATAGCTATCTAATATCTAAGTGATGCAGATTAACCTGCAAAATCATAGTCTATGAAGATTAATTTTCAAGCCAGGACAAGGGTCATTGGTGTGTGAGGACTTGCCTTGGTGAGCTAAATGAATCTAGTGAAATACCATATAGCCATGGTATAGAAGCTCTGAGCCTTCCTCTTGCGTTTTCCATTTAATATGATAATGAGATATATTACTAATGCTTTTTTCTTTCTTTCATTTAAAGTAAACTCTGGGGCTGGAGAGAATGCTGAGCAGGTAAAGTGCTTGCTGAGCAAGTGTCAGGACCTGAGTTTGGATACTCAGTACCCCTGTAAAAGCCAGTGTGGTGGCTCATGCCTGTAACCTTGGTGCTGAGTGGTGAAGATGGGCAGATGTCAGGGCCAGGCAGACAATCTAGCTTAAGCAGCAAGCTCTAGGTTTGGGGAGAGACTTCGTTTCAAACAAACAAACAAAAAATAAAAAAGATAAATAAAGATAGCAGAAGACACATGATGGCCACCTCTGTATGATGGCCCCCACGTGTGCATGCATGCACCACATACAAACACATACATACAAGTATGCTCTGGAAGAATAACATTCACGATACTAATTTTGGTAGCTTCACTTGTGCATAAGATGCTTTTGGCAGACTTGACCATTGGTGGGAGTTGATTGATGGCCTCAGTTTTATCACAGCATCAGGAAATACATCATTGACTTTGGCTTTTTATGCATTTGCCCACCTGTTTCATTTTTACCAAGTTATATTACATTTTGTTGTACTGTCCTGAAGCTCTGTGAAGACATTATCATAGACTTTCAACGCCCTCCTCCACCCGACAGGATATCACCATGTAGCCCTGGCTGCCCTGGTACCTGATGTGTGGACTAGGCTGGTCTTGATCTCATACAAATCCACTTGCCTCTGCCTCCTGAGTGCTAGAGTTAAAGGCATGGACTACCTATGCCCGGCTCTTTAAAAAATTTTTTCTAAATATATTCATGTCAGATGGATAAAACTTTTGTTCACTATGAAATAATTGGGTAGTTGTTTTGTGAACCATTGGATTTTTCATATTGCTTAAATTATGATAGAGTCAAAGTCAGTGAAATAGGGCTTGTGTGGTATCCATCTGAATTCATATACATCTAAGATGTCTCTTGACCTCCTTGGCCATTCTGATCATCACCGGGTCAGGAAGGACCATGTTCACAGAATCTTAGATCAGGAAAGGACTGTGGGGCTAGAAATGCAGCTCTATTGCTCGAGTGTCGCAGAACATGCACCACCTTTGGTCCCCCGTACTCCATAAACCAGCTGTGGGGGTGTACTCCTATAATCCCAGTACCCAGGACATGAAAGTGGGATAGGAAGCTCAAGGCCATCTTGGGCTACATCATGAGTGAGTGAGAGGCCAACATGGACTATATGAGTACATGAGATCCTGTCTCAAAACAAAACAATGAAACTCGGTCCATGGACTCTAGCCCAGATCCTCGCGCTTGCAGCTGTGATGTGGACTGTGAGAGATAATGGCTTTGTGTAAGCCCAAGCACAGAGTGGACACTGCAGTCTCAAGCCTCTGCTTCATCCCTTTCCCTGGAGCTGCTGTGCCATCTGCCTACCCCCTGGCAGCTCATGGATCTCTGTATTCTTGTGGACTTGAGTCAGGAGTGCTGCTGCCTGTGAGTGCGGTGCCCATTCAGCGTCATCTGTACGATATGCAGCAGCCTCAAGACTGTGGCTGCCCCAGGCAGGCCCCCGGCTCCTCTGGCCTTCTTCGGAAAAGAGCAGTTCCTTCTAGGAGTGAAAACACAGCTTTCATTTAAATCTAGGAGTTCTGAGTAAATTAGGATTATATATTTAACTTTGATAGTTTATAGGTAAGCAGTCTGGCAATTATATATTAAGACTTATTTAAAATAACTCATTAAAAACAGAGACTTTAGACATGAGATTCTATGGGCAAGGAAAAGACTCCCCTTGGAGTTATACCTTTATCTCTTAGTATTCCATTTACCTGGCCTTGATCTGCAACCAGGACAGATTTTGCATTTTATTTAATTAATTGTTTTTGTTCTCTTAATCTTTGGATGCATATATTTTTAGTCATCCCCGGAACATGACTCAAAGGCTGATACAAACCTCGGCATTTATATTTGGTTGTTTTGCTTGTGGTATTCCAAGTTGCCCCACTCTTAGAATGGAAGTTATTTCTAGACAACAGTCTAAGCTAGATGAAGAAGTTAAGCCTTTGTTTCCTAGAGTTTCTGTGTTGTAGATTTGAGGTTCTGATCTCAGAACTGTGGACGCAGCTAATAACCACACAAAATAAACCAAGTGGCAGATCTGATGATAAATGAAACATGGATGTTTACGCACTCCATTTCCCAATATTTATTTTCTAGCCTAAGCCGGGTACAACACTAATGTCTTGTAAATATTTCTCAGGAAAAATAGTTTCCCATGTGCTAGATTTCTAAGTTACTTTAAAAATTAGCCCCAGGGTTGGGAAAATGGCCGGTGCATAAAAAGGAGCTTGCTATGAAGTCTGGGGATTTGAGTTTGATCCCCAGTAGCTACATGGTATAAGGAAATTGTCCTTATTGTCAACTAATTGTCCTTTGACTTTCATGTGTGTGGCACACAAATACATACACAGTAAATTAGGTAAAATGAAATAAATAATTTAAAAAGTAGCCCCAAATGGTATTTCTTTTTCGTTGGTGAATTCTCTGGACATTCTCATGGGCATCCTGTATCACTCCAGCAGTCTTTGAAACAAATTCAAAAATCTGAAACTGAGGAAGGTTGTCCTGTGGGTATTCTAAAGACAGCTTGAAATCGCCACCGTGGGTCAGGTATGTATGAATAATTATGAAAAAGTTGGACTGTACCTAAATGCCAAGGGCAGGCCAGCATCATCTCAGGTTCATGATTTCTCCTTTGTCTCCCTGGGGTAAACACCACTGCCTCCTTCAACAGCACACTCCCTTTTCCAGTAACCCAGCTCTCCTTTCTGGAGGAAAATCCTGGCGGGTTTCTTGGTGAGAGGGGCATACTGTTATTTATTCCATGAGCCCTGGTTATGCCAAGCCCATCTCGTCCCAAAGTGGTCCACTGCATCTAGCTCTGGCTAGAGTTCTTGCCTGTCAGCCTCTGTTTTAATTAAATGAATTATTTATTAATTAATTTTTGGAAACTGGGTCTCACATTGTAGTGTAGGCTGGCCTCAAACATGTGATTCTCCTGCCTCTGAACTTGGAAGTTCTGTAATTACAGGTGTGTGATACCACTCCCAATTCTTTGTTTACTTTGGAAGAAATAGGGTTCTCTTCCCTAAACTGTCTATGTTGAACTAATTTAAACACACACACACACTTTAAAAAGAAGGTGGCGAGTTTCTGCACCTCTCCCGGTACTTCTCCCAGTGTCAAATTGACATAGCCACTGTATGATCAGGAAATTAATAGCAGCACAGCACCGTCACTAACTATAACCCTTCCTTGAACTTTCCTCAGATATCTGTTCTAGGATCCCGTTTAGAATCCCACATTGCCTTCCGTCAATTTTCTCTTCGTCTTGGAGGCCACAGTTTTCTGTCGGTGTCGTATAAGTGTGGTGCACCTGGGCACAAGCCAGATGTTTTTCTTGATGGTGACTCAGACTTGTCCTTTGCCCCCACCTCACTGTTAATTGAACTGGGGTAATGTTGCTCTGGGTGAGGTCAGCTTGTTGTCCATGTGGTTGCTGGGTGGATGTCACTGTGAGTTTATACTGCTTGTCATTGGCAGGAATCCTTTTCATAAGCAAGGATTAATAGGAATGCAAGCCTCCAATGGCCAGGGATTGCCTGTATCTGCTGGTCTTATAGGAGAAACAATCTAGGAATCCCAGGAGCTTTGGCAATCTGGAAGGCCCCCTTTGCCTAGACAAGCTCTAGCGCATAGGATCTTGTGCCACCAGGAAACCTTTATTCGATATTATTTCGATGTAGTAGCCACAGACACCATCTGGCTAGTAAACCCTTGAAATGAGGAACTAAATTTTTTATTTTTTAATTTTAAGTCATTAAAATTTAAAGTTAAATGGCTACATGTGTATTGGAGTTTTCAGCTTTAGTGTTTCCTTGGGGAGCAAAGTTGGATCATAGTTTGAAACCTTTCACTGTACAAAAAAACACAGATGAAGAAAGCCATACAAAACAAATGCATGGTTTAAAGAAGGATCATAAGGTTGACGTTCTGGTAACCCTGCCTAGGTCAAATAACGAACTCACACCTGACCCCTCCTGCTCAAGTCCTTCCTGTTAGGACTTGGAGAGTCATTGCTCTCTTAGGTTTTCTTTTATCGCCTGAGTACCCCTGTACTGCAATTTTAATCTTGCACATTTAAAAATAACTGGAAATGTTCTCATATCTCTCTTAATCAATAATGTCCTCCTTTCTCTTGTAATCCATTGGCAAGTCCCTAGGTGTTGGGACCTGTAGAGTTTCCTACAGCCACAGTGTTAACCATGTGCATATCCCAGGCAGAACTGGCAATGCTCCTCTGTCTCCAGGTTTGTGAGACTCCTCTGTATTTTCTGCAAGTTGCAACTTGATCCAGACGTTCCATTGATCAGACCCAGGTCAAGCTGGGTCATACAGCTTTAAAGATGCCTTTATAACGCCCCTGCCTGTTAGTTATATGTGTATTATTAATGTGGAAAGAGCATCAATGGGACATTTTCCATCACAGGAGGCATACCCAATTGAGGGCAGTTCATAAAATTAAACTAGTTTACATTAAGCCTTCCAGGATACAGCATGACACATGGAGATGCCTGCTGTGTGCTGCCTGTGGAAAAGCAAATTTTCAGAGTTCTTTCTAAATGCTTCCACATACATTCATCTGACTTCTCTGCAAAATTTAGTGTGTCTGTGGGTAAGAGGTGTGTCTGTGTGTGGGTGTGTGTCTGTCTGTTGGGAGTGGTGGAAAAACTCGAATCAAATTGTTATATAGCTATTGTTTGTCTAAATCTCACCCACATGACTGGATGCACTATCTTTTTTAATGTTCTGGGTTTTTTGTTTGTTTTTCATCTCCAACACAAGATCAAAATTGGGCTTTAGATTTATTTTTGTGTGTGGAAACATCTGGAGGCAAAGAGAATGAACATGGGGAGGCCAGCTGGGGGTTGCTCTCGTGAGAAGAATTGGAGGGTCGACAGCTCTTGGACCTGCTGTGGACAGACCCTATGTTAGCTGTTGGCTTTCCTAAGAGGCTGAAGCCTGTGACCCCTGTTGGGAGTTTAACGTGTGGCCGGATAAGTGTGGCTTAGAGGTTTTTTTGTTTTGTTTTGTTTTTTTAAATAAAGAAAGCCAATATGTTAACCTACTGAATAACGGGCAGTCCTCTAATATGAGACCAGGAGTCTACACTGGGAATAAGGCCTTCCTGGCTTCAGGTCAGGCCTCTACCCTCACATCCATAATGAGGAATTTGGTCTCAACTAGGGGTGCAAATATGTGATGCTCTTGCCTGCACCTGTGGCAGATCATGCTCGTAATCATATTCCTTGACCAAATTCAGGTTATTCTCAACTCTGTGTTCCAGGACCCGGCATGAGAGTGGAAGCTCTCTGTCCCCCTGGACACCCCCCCCCCCCAGCTCCCCGCTGGGATCCTTTCTGAAGGCAGGGAAAGGCCCTCAAGTGCTCTAGCTTACCTGTTCCTCTTCCATTTTCCTCAATTCTTCATAGAAATGCAGAGTCTCTCTCTCCCACAAATCTATAGTATTGAAAACTTTTCCTAAAAATATTAAATATTATCACTTAGGCCAGGGCGAAGGGGCAGTTGGAATGTGCTCACTTTGCCAAGCAGGAGGACACTGTTCTGAGTTTGAGAAGCCCAGCGTTATTGGTGCATCCTCATCAGCCCAGTGCCAGCAAAGCGGATGCACAGGACTCCAGGCCAGCCTGTCTAGCCTCTGCTACTGATTTACAGGCTAGTGAGAGACTGTCTCCCATCCAAGTACTAACCAGGCCCGACCCTGCTTAGCTTCTGAGATCAGACGAGATCGGACGCGTTGGTATGGCCGTAGACGAGAGACTGTCTCAAAAATGGAGTGCATGGATTCTGAGACATGACACTGGAGGTTGCCCTCTGGCCACCTCATATACACTAGTACATGTACACCCCTACTGAACACAGGCACGCACACGCGCACACGCATGCGCACAAGTATACATACTTACAAATATATACATACTCATACATACATATACACAGACATCCATATACATACACAGACACACATAGACCTACACATACATACAGACCCCCCCCCACACACACACACATCCTGAGAGTGCTTGCCTTGCAAGCGTGAGGATGCTGTTCTGAGTGTGTTGCTGTTGTGTTGGCCTTCGGCCAGAAGTGAATTGGTTTTAGATGAAAATTAAAACAAAAGAACTAACCAATCTACCCCCACCACCAAAGTCAAACACAGCACTCGCTCATTTCTCCATGTTACTTTTGTTTGTAAGCGCCATGTCAAACATTAGATTTTTCTAACTCATTTTGGTTCCAGCCAATGTTTATTTCTCAGGTTTGTGTGACTCCCTTGCAGCTGAAATGTGGCACTTGAGCTGGCTCTTAGTTTTGTGGTTAAGTTTGTCACTTAACGTCAGCCTGGACCCCGCTTAAAATATCTGGGCAAAACAACAATGCCAGTCCTAGACTTTTCTGCCTGGTTTTAAGGGGCACACGGAAGCATCCTCATGGTGATGGTAGATGGTGGGAGTGTAGATTGCTGTTTTCACAAATACATGAAAGGGTGGGGGGTGTAGCTCACAGTAGATATTTGTTCAGCATGTGTGAGGCTCTAGGATCCATCCCATTCTCTCTCTCTCTCTCTCTCTCTCTCTCTCTCTCTCTCTCTCTCTCTCTCTCTCTCTCTCTCTCTCTCTGTGATTGGAAACAGCAAGTCAGGATGCCTAGTGTTCCTAGTTCCTAGACTGAATTCAGTGAGGGGGAGAAATGCCTAAGGGGTGGGTAGTTGTGATTTATTGAAAGCCCGCTTACAATCCTTTGAGCTAGCTATGAGAGCCCGGGGATTACTTTGTGTTTATAGGATGGCATGCTTTTGCATGCACAAATCCTATTTGTGCAAATTTGACCTTTAAAATGATTTCCATTCGCTTCTCCCATCCATCTCCTTTCTCCTCTCCTAAAGCTGATCTTTTGTGTGACGTTCTTGGTCTTATGGTTGATGTTAAGGCCCTGAGACCTTCATCTGGGGCTGGCTACCATCCGACATCCATACATATACCTACCAATTATTTAGCACATATTATTCCCCAGGGATCATACTTGCTATGGCGAATAATCATACATAGTACCTACCATTTATTAAGAACCCCCTTTATGTATGGCTCAGTGTTAAGTACTTACACATTTTTTTTCTAATTTAATTTTACAACCAGATGAGGGTGGATTATTTCATTGACATGCCTCAGAGGGATGAAGTGTGCCCGAGTCTGGCTGTTGAGATGGCTAAGTGAGCAGGGGGTCTTGTTGTGCAAGCCTGGTGACCTGAGTTCAATCACCAGAACTCACTGTGGGAGGAGAGAACTGACTCTAGGGAGTTACCCTCTGACCTCCGCACAGGTGCCGTGGCATGAGTGTTCACCACACACACACACACACACACACACACACACACACACACACACACACACACGCCTGAATTACACACAGCTAAATGTCTGAGTTAGTTTGTAGGTGGTTTTTTGTTTTGTTTTGAGATGGGCGTCTTACCTTGCTACCTAGCCTGAGCCTCAGCCCTGCACATAGCTAGGGTCTATCACACACTGTTCTGAAATAGATCCCTCCCCCTGCAGCCCTGCACCACCACCTCCCCCCACCCCCAGTGGAGACAGGGTTTCTCTGCATAATAGCCCTGACTGTTCTGGAACTGGCTCTGTAGACTAGGCTGGCTTCGAACTCACAAAGATCATCTGGCCTCTGCTTCCCAAATACTAGGAATTAAAGGCATGTGCCATCATATCCGGCTGATTTGAAATAGATCTTGATCATGAGTTTTATTTTGTTCTTCTCATCATAAGGATTTTGCTGCAATTCCTTTATAAAAAATCTTGAAAATAAATTCCTCAAGGAATTGTGTATTTTTTAAAAGCAAATTCTTCATCTTAACAGCTTGAGTCTGGATGTTATCTTTCCTTACCCAACACACATAATAAAAATGAGTGAGATCTTCTGTCGGAATGTGCTTTTTAATTTCCTGTCTTGAATCCTGGCATATAGGATGGTAGTGGGAAGCAAGTGTGGTCATGCCTGGCAGATGTGGGACCATTGGCTTCAATGACACACGGGGAGAGTTTGCAGTTAATCAAAGGTTATTTAGTCCCAACACTTTCCTTTCCAGGAGGGGCTTTTATTTGTTCCTGCTTGAGTTTGGAGGCTTCTCCGTGCTTCTAGAGAGCTCCTCTCTGCACACATGCCATGCTCTCTTGTGTGTCCTTTCTGAGCGACTGAACTTGCCTAGAACAGGGTGCAGTCTGGCCACCACAGGCTTAGCTGGTCTCAGATTGGACATGGTGCACGCTTATCCCAGTGTCCACAAGAGTTGCACTCTGATGTTACTTAGGAAGATCCTTATATTTATCAGTATTTGTAAATTCTTGATATTCTATGGTTGGATACCAGGGACATTTATTTAAAGTGATATCAAATAGTGCTTTTGTTTTGCTTTTGATAATCAATTCTTTTTTAAATATTCTGGACGTTTCTGTCTTCTTCTACCTCTATAACCTCCAGATATCTAACATCTGCAAACCTCTGTGGGTCTTCCATCCATACTATTTATATCCCTTTTTTGAATTTATTCTTTCTGTTCTGTCTTTGTCTCTACTACCATCTCTTTTTAAAATTTGAAATTATCAGAGTGAGTTTATAGTTTAGGTTTAACATGACATGTTTGGAGGGGACCTTGTTTCACAGAGTGACATCTAGAATCCCAGGAGACTATTTTAAAACTTGACATATTAATAAGGCATTGGGTCTGATGCTGAACATAGAATCAACAAAGCTGAGACTCTGCTTTAGGGAATGTTCCTAACCATAAATGCTGCAATAACTAAATGGACAAATAGCAAAAGGCTGTGCACAGAGTTACTAAAAAAGGCCTTTTTGGTGTTGTATAACAAAGGAAGGAGGCTGAATCTGAGGTCAGGAAAACCTTACTCAAGGAAACAGCCTTTGAGTGAACTTTGAAAACTGACAAGGTGTGACCGCTGAAGAAGAAAGTAAGGACCTTCTGGGAAAAGCAGCAGGTACTGTGAGAGGTGGGAAGCAGTGGTCTGTCGCAGGGGTGTTCCACGTAAAGGAAGGCTCCAGATTCAGCCGCATCCCTCTTGCAAGTGGAAGAGCTTACACATGGGCACTCCTCGTCCCTTGGCTCACGAGCTGTGGGAATCTCCCAAGGACGTTCAGCAATGAGATGGCATGATCAGAACTGCCCTGGAAAGGACTCTACAGATTATTTTTGTATGGAGATCTGAGTTTCAGTGGGCAAGAGTGGGTGCTGGGACCTACTGGGAGGCCAGTCTCTGCTCTTTTGAGACGTTTGATTCCTGAAGCCAGAAATGTAATGGTGGAGAAACAAACCCAGTCTCTATTCAGAGGCAGAACCAGTGGGATGTGAGGCTGAATTAGCTATGGGAAAGAGAGGTCAGAGTTCAAGGTCAGGATTGCAGTGGTACGTTAGAAGAAGTGGCTGAGATCCTGTGAAAGGACAGGGACTTCAGAGGTCTCCGAAAGGGAGTGGAGGAGTTTCCAGGGCAGCTGCTGGAGTTAGATGCTGGAGCTGAGGAGGGCACTCATGCTTACTTCAGGTGAGTCACCTCCTTACAGGCTGGAGTGCCTGGGCAGAGAAGAGTGCCTGGAGGAAGAGAGAGGACCAGTGTCCAGTCCTTGTCAGAGATGGGCATGAAAACGACTCTGCAAAAGAGAAGACGGGGTGACCATTGAAGCAGGATTAAAACTCAGGGCTGTGGTGTGAGGACGGTGGGGAGGAGGGGCTGTAGGAGCATGGGTTTGGGCTACAGGGGCTGTTCCCATGGCCTGTGGGGGTGGGTGGGTGGAGCTTTACTGTGGTCAGACCCAGTAACGATCTGAGTGACAGTTCTTTGGTCTGTTACGGAGGACAGCTCAGCTAAACAGGCATAGTATTCACTAGAATTCTGTCTTCCCATGCATTGACTCCCAGAACTGTCCATTGAAAAAAGGTGGAACCCTGGCGCTCACTCTTGAGAAAGAGATCAAGTTGAGATTGTGTCTTCTCATACGTTCAACACCCAGGCCTCCCCGAGCTGGTTTCACTGGACCCTTTCTCTCTGTGTGTCCTTAGCTATCAACACAGAAGGAAGTAGCCAGCAAGCCAGGCCATTTTCTCAGGGAACAGCCCCTTTGTATGTAACTGAAGAAGGGACCCGTCCAGCTGTTGCCTTCTTCCTTTATTTGCTCAGCTATGACATTTGTTTCTTTCCATAAAAGGATTTTTTAATTACTATTTTTTCTTTTTTTTTTCCAGTTATGTGCTTGTAATATCTATTCATCCCATCAGGAGAGATCAGCTGGATAAAACTCTAGGCATATAAGCATTTGCCGGCATTTGAGAGATTTTGTTAAGCTGGAATACTGCATTAGAGACTCAGCTCCATTTTCAAGTATTTTGTTGAGAAGGCCTCTGGGTGATGGTAGGAAAGGGTATTTGGAGGGGTTGTGTCCTTGGATATTAACTAGATTACAGAATTTTATAAATTAAGATGGATGCCAAATAGTAACCGGACAAGCAGTTTGGGGTTCACCTGTCTGTAGGGTGCTAGGAATATGACTAGTGGGTTTCCACTCTGGTGTTGGTGGAGGAATAGGGCAGCATTGCTTCCATTCTTTCCGCTATCACATTTATTTTCGGTTTTGTTCAGCAAGAATTTTGTCTGCATTAGTAATTGCTCCATATTTCATATCCCTGGAGAGGTACCATAAATTAACAAGTGGCTGTGTCTACAAAGATGGCCCTGAACATGAGCTTTATTTAGTGCTTTGAGGTGATGTGTAGATATGGGTGTTAGGATAATTTGGAACCTGTGTGTGTGTTTGTGTGTGTGTGTGTGTGTGTGTGTGTGTGTGTGTGTGTGTGTGTGTGTGTACACATACACATGGTGGGGGCAAGGTGAGATAGGGCTTTGCTATGTAGCCCAGGCTGGTGTGGTCCTCCCACTTCAGCCTCTCTAGGGCTGAAGTTCCAGGTGTAGGCTACTTACTGTACTCAGCAAGAATCTGGAATCTCAACTCCCTGCTTCCAGTTACCAGGAAAGGGAACTTGGGTTTGTGACTGTCTTAGCCGTGTCTTCTGATAGCCTGGTCTCCGTGGTTTGGATGGAAAGCCTGTGCATCCAAGGCTTCCTGTCCCCGCAGTTTCTCCCTTGGCCTGGCTTCCATGTTCAGGCATAACCAGGACCCTTTGCATCTGTCCTCTCCGGACTCTGACATCTTCTTGCTGTGCTCTCCCACGTGGCTGGTGCTGCTTTATGAATCTGATATCTAATTTTGCTTCTGTCCTGTTTCTTGGGGCTGACAAAGTCCTATGCCATGATAAAATGTACCCCCAGATTTCAGAAGTTCAACACAGCAGCAGGCTGCTTCCCTCTTGCTGTCCACATGCATTGTGAGTCAAAGGTGGCAGCTTCTCTACACAGATGTAAAGAGTCTTACGGCTGGAGCTTGAGGTAGAATCCTTCAGAAGCCCCGGGAAAGAGCAACCGGAGGGTCACACTTGGGCTCTTTAGTTCTACAGTGTGTTGCTCATTGTCAGGGGCAAGCCACGTGACCTTGTAAGCGTTGGTACAGTAGGGAAGGGTTGGATCGTGGGGAAGCACTGGAGTGTTTGAGGAGACTGCTCTCCTCCGTGCTGCCTCTGTATAGTTGTTTCTGTTATTTTTGACAACTGTGTTCTTAGCATAGCTGCCTGGTTGTTGCTTTTCCATAATGGAAACTGTCTCGAACACAATATAAACTACACATAATCATATCTGTCTTGTTAAAGCGCTTATTTTTGTTTCTTATTTTTTCCTCTTATAGTTGAAGGGTTGATCAGTGATTCCCTTTTGAATTCAATAATAGCAAAACAATTATTTTTTCTTCACAACATATCAGGGAGAAAGAAGAAACCTCTGTTCTATCTGTAACAGGGCGTGTAAACAGAGTATCTCTCGGAAGAGACCGCTGGTTCTGCTGATTCCCACTATCTTGGGTTTTAAAGATATTTATTTATTTATTCTTTTTTTTATGTGTGTGAGTGTTTTGCCTGCATGCATGTATGTGCATGTCATGTATGCCTGGTGCCTATGACAGATGAAAGCTTTGGACCTCCTGGAGCTGCAGTTACAGATGACTGCAAGGAGCTTGATGTGGGTGCCCAGTCTTCTGCAAGATCAGCAAGTGCTCGTAACCCCAGAGCCATCTCCCCAGCCTCTTATTTTATTAAGGCATCTTTAAACACGTGATTTGTGTTTTGTTTGCCTTACCAGGATTGGACTCAATAGCTGTGCTCACGCTGGGCCTTGTTGTCCCATCCCCACCCTGAGGTGCATCCTTGATGGCTGCTCAGCTGTTTGTCACTTGGCAGGTTGATCTCCCCAAGGCTAGTCTTCAAGTTCTGTAAGGAGAGAAAAACCCTCTTACCCATCAGGGCCTTGTTCTTGTTTGTGCTTAGACAAGGAGCCTGCTTAGTACACGCTGGGGAAGATGGACAGTAGTTGAAGTGGGTGGAGCTCCTTGTTGTAGATCCTCCAGGCAGTGACATCTGGCAGCTGGAGTGCACCTGTTCTGGGCCCTGGCACAGGACAAGCCGAAGTCAATCGAGTCTTTCTTCCTGTGGGGGTAACTACAGAGACTCTATACCCCGGTTCCCTTAACTGAAAAAGGCTCCAGTCTGTTGGAACCTTCATTTTGTGGTCGGGCTGAGGTTTTAAAAATTTGTTTATGTCCCCTATCCCTCTTATATCAGTCATGTGTGCTCCTTTTAGAAAAGCTGCAAATGAAGTCACGCCCGAGCTGCCCGGCCAGAAGTAAGCTCTGTTAATAATTTGTTGCATTTCTTTCATGCGCGCGCGCGCGTGTGTGTGTGTGTGTGTGTGTGTGTGTGTGTGTGTGTGTTAATTTTTTGCCATTTGATGGAAATAGTTTTTAGCTTCTGTTTTTAATTAAGAATATATTGTGACATAACTTGATTAAAAACTGGATGAAAGACTTGAACAGTCATTTCTGCAAACGGTATACAAATTGACAGTGAGCACATGACAAAGTGCCCACATGACTCCCAGCGAGGGAGATGGAAATGGACTCATCCAGACGAAGCACTTCACACCTGCTGGGATGACTATTTGGAAAGAAACCAAACCAGAGCAAAGCAAAATCAGGAAGCAGTAGCAGCAAAGTCAGAAATTAAGACCCTACTCTCGTGAGATTAGCAAATGTTGAGGAGCTTATGTAGAAGTAAGAGCTCTTATGCTTTGGTGGGGAGGAATGTAAACATGGCATGACTGCTGTGTAAAACAGTGGGTGGATTCTCAGAGACTGAAGTGTAGACATACTGTGTGGTCCAGCGGTCATACTTTGGGGTTTGTACCTAAAAGAACTGAAAGCAGAGCCCTGCATGGATACCTGTATGACCACATCCATGGGGATATTCACAGGACCCACAAGGTTAAGTATCTTAAGTATCCACAGCAGGTGGGAGAAGAGATAACCCATAGAACCATGTGGTAGAGTGCAATTCAGCTTTGAAGAGGAAAGGCATTCTGACATGCTTAACAACCTGAATGAACCTTGAAAAGCGCAGCAATCTGTGAAGTAAGGCATCATGAAAGGATATAAGTGAGATTCTATATTATATTCTATTTATACAAGGTACCGGGATTGCCAATTTGTAGAATCAAAGTAGAATGGTGATGCTGGTGCTGTAAGAAATGAGTGTTCTAACAGGTAGTTTTAATTCAGGAAGATGATGAATGTCCTGGGGATGGGTGCTGGTGTTTGCAGAACGATATAAGGGCATGCTTGATCATACTACTGTGGATTAATAAGGAATGTGCTGTGGCCACCTTCCTCATTGCTAGCCAGTCTTTGAAAACATGGGTGCACTATTCTGTTACACAAAATCCTTTACCTTTCTATTCACCGTGGGAAATGGGCAGACCTTAATTTTTCACTTTGGAGAAACGCTGTGTTGCACATACTTCTTCTATATTGAGTGCTTCAGGAGAGATTCCTTGGCTACATATCGTGGGTGGTTTTACGTCTCTTGATCTTTATCATCACAACACTTTCAGATTATTGAATTTCATCGCAACCAAAAACTTTCTCAGCAGAAGTATATGGGAATGTTCACTTCACCTTAACATCCATACGCCATCATGATAGGTAAATTACCAAATCAAGCCAAGCATCAGTATGTCACCATTTCAATTTGTATCATCAACATCCCCATCATCATTATTGGACACATTTGTGTTGGAACCCTGGGCTTTGAGCATTCTGAGCACACTCTCAGCCAGGAGCTAACACCCACTGCTAATGGCAAACGTTTCCTCATTTTCATTAATAACACCTGAAATACAGCAAGAGCTTTCTCTGTGTTAACTGAGGTTTTTGAAAGTCTGCTAGATACTAGATTCTACTTTAGATACACAGACCATACAGCTAAACAATATTGATGCACATTATATTTCCTGGTTAGACTCATTGTCTAGGGGAAGAGTCAATTAAAGGGCAGATAAAAAATATCAGATGAGAATTGAGCCTGCCATGGAGACAAACAGTGATACCTAACCTAAGCCAGCATGTGGGACACAGAGGTTTCTGTAAGGACACAATCTGTAAGCCAAGGCTTACTCTATGGAGGCTTCCTATGGGTGGTAAAAATGCGCACAGGGTACATGGATGGTTCCTGAGAACTAAAGGGACTTGGATGTTGACCACCTGTATTTCTTCCTTTATAATTTGGTTGTCTATTACATTTCACTATCTTAAGAATTTTTTTTAGATTTATCTATTTTACATATATGAGTGTATTTTCTGCATGGATATGTACACACCATGTGTATGCAGCGTCCTCAGAGACCAGAAGTACATACTGCATTCCCTGGAGCTGGAATTATAGATGGTTGTGAACCATCATGTTGGTGCTGGGAACTGTTCCAGGTCCTTGGCAAGAAAAACAAGTGCTCTTAACCATAGAGCCATCCCTCTAGTACCACTTTCTAAAAATTATTTACCTTATATTATTATTATTATTATTATTATTATCTTTCCTATTAGTGTATTCATTGTAGCCTTTTAGACAGGGTTTTATCCTGGCTAGCTTTGAACTCACTATGTAGCCAAAGGATGACCTTGAACTTCAAATCCTTCTGCCTCAACCTCCTGAGTGCCGAGATTATGGACATCACCATACCTAGTTTATAGAGTACTGGGGATTGAACCCAGGACTTCATGCATACTAGGCAAATACTCTTCAAACTTAACCACATAACTACATCATAAATACTCCTTCTAACGTACCTTTTATACAGTATATTATTAACTTTTATTATTAATGTATGTTGTAAGTATTTACCCTTTTCTGGTTCATTTACTCTTTATCCCCCGAGCTTTCCCAGAGCCCCAGCACCCCACAAATGTGTGCTTTAGCATTGTAGTAGATAGGAAGTGCCTTCTGTCTGGAAGGTGGCAGAGAAGAAAGTGGCCTTCTGGCTTTCTCGCCTCTTGCAAGTGCAGTTTAGCATGTAGACTAGAGCTGGTCTTGAGGGCAGGCCATGCTTGTACCAGCCATCCCTTCTCTTCCTCTTGTCTTCCTGCCAGGGCTCGTGTGCTGAAGATCTGAAGACCCATAGCCACACAGGTAGTTTCCCTCCACTCCCCAAGGTCGTCGGACTCCTGTCTGTGCATAGCAGCTACATGTCCTAGGAAACAGGTGCCCTTTGGGTTCCTGCGTGCAACAGCAGATGGGAGCCGTCGTTGACCTCCATCCTCAGACCGGCTGCTACTGTTCCTCCTCAACTGTTTGGTTAGAGAGGCTCCTCGTTTTCTTTCCTGCACAGAGGCACACTCAGACTCGTGGAAAGTATCAAGAGAGAGTGGGCACAGAGGCCACAAGGGGACCCAGTGGTGTCTGAGAGAAAGGAACAGAAACTGCCAGCTGTCCCTTGTGACCAAACAGCTTGTCATTTTCTCTGTCCTTAACAGTAAAGACCTTCCTCCACCTTCCCAGATCTCACTAAGGTAGCCCTTGTTTGCTGTGAACTGGACATTTCAGCCTGTGAGGCTGATCTGGTCTTTCCCGTCTATCTCAGCATTGTTTTTTTCAGTATGTATCAGGGAACTCAGCGCTGGCTTTTGATGTTGTTAGAAGAGGTTGATTGTGCAGCGTGTTAGCCCAGATAGTTAATCCTTTTGTGCCTTTCAGGATGACAGCATCTTCTTTAATTTCCTCCAGGTCGTATGTGTGCACATGCGCAATGGCGTATGTGTGGAGATCAGAGGACAACTGGAAAGAGTTAGTTCTCTCCTTCCACTGTGTGGCTCTAGAAATTGAACTCAGATCATCAGGCTTGGTGGTGAGAACCTTTACCCACTGAACCATCTCACTGGCCCTAAGGCGTCTTGAAGATTCTCTTGGCTACGCTTTTCAACCTGGCCTCATATTCCCACTTGATTTTTCCTCTCTTCTGGGAGTTTGTGGGTTTGATGTGATTCCTGAGGCTGCCATGTCCTGTTGCAATCAGAAAACCGGAAAACATTGGTTTTCTTTGGTCACTGACCAAGCTTCTCATGCCTGGCTCTGGAAGGAAGAATTCAGTCCAGTTTTCAGAATTGTCTGTTTTTGCCTTACTGTGCAGAAAGCCTACCCTGGCAGGGAACCCCACTCTGAATGTTAGCCTAAGCACCTAATGTTGCTTCACTAAATGGTGATTGTCAAGTGGAATTGATGAGGGAGGCTGGCACTGGGTGTGTGCAAGGGCTGGATATCTCCATTGTCTTAGTCCTTCTGACTTCCAGGACTATTTTCCTTATGCAGCTGTCCAATAACATTGGAGTGGACATAACATTTCCCCTCACTAGTTTTAAGCATAGAGGTTTTCTGGGCTGTTGCTCAAAGTTGTTTTATAGATCAAAGAAAAAAAATCGTGGAGGGGAGGGTAGTGTTCCCTAGCCTACACTAGTCTTCAAGTCTTCAATTCCCCATGTAGCCAGGGTGACCTTGAACTTCTGATCTTTCTGCCCCCATCTCCCCGCCCCTCTGCACACCCAGTTCTGGGATTACAGCTGTGTGCCACCACACACAATTTTTAGGCAGTGCTAGGCACTGAACTTAGGATGTTGTGTATGACAGCCAAGCATGCTACTGTGCACGCTACCTCTCCAGCCCTACAGACTAGACTTTAAAACTACACGAATCAAGATTCTATGGTTTCGTGTGTGCTGTGACAGGTGTGGCTCAATGAGGCTATGGTGGGAAGAGGGAGAAAAGGTTACATTTGTGGCAAAGGATTGTAACCAACAAACAAGACACTTTTGTCATTTTAATTGGCTCTTTCTGGCAGAAGTTTCACACAGCTGTTTCTCTGGGACACTGACAACTATTTATGGTAAGTAATTTTCATGGATTGTAACAAGCTTCAACAGAAAGTTGGATCGTCCCACTTGGAAGTATATTTCCTGAGCTCAAGGCAGATGTACTCACAGTCGTCGCTTGTGTCTCCAATTTTCTGTTCTGTTTTTTCTTTATAAAATGTTCACTGAAAAAATAAAATAAAATAAACGTTTGCCATCGAAGCCCTAACTCAAGTTCTAGCTTCTCCTGCCCACCCACTCCTTAGACATTTACTGAAGTGTGGGTCAGGATGTGTTGGGGAAGGGGACAGGCTGTAGGGTGGATGGCCGTTTGGATGCTGCCAGCCCTTAGAGCAGCCTGTGGCAGGCAGGGCTGCATGCTGTGAGCAGCACTGCCATGGCTGAGGCGCTTCCCTTGCAGGGCTCTGCAGTTTCCCGTGTCTCCTCCTCAGGACTCTGCAGCTGCTTTTCCTTTGATCTGGAACCTAATGCACCTTCTCTTGAAGATGAGGCCTTCCGGAAATGGCAGCTTGGGGCAGGTGAATTTTTCTGTACCATCCCAAACTTCTTCAGCCTCTTCAGGATGAGAAAACCCTCATCCACCACAAGGATAATTATTTACCTTTTTACATGAACCACGTTGAAGTTAACGAGTTTAGCTTTAGTGTGTGCTACAGTTTTCCTACATGACTCTTGCTGTTTTCTGGAAAACCATAAAGGGAGTCAAGTTTCCAGGCTGTGGTTCACCTTCAGCCCTTAATATTGTTTTGTCGTTACTACTTGAAGGGAACTTACAAGGAAGCCGAACAGCTGTTCTGGAGTACATTTAGAGACTCGAGACTCCAGAATCTGTTTTTTTTTTTCTTCTTGGCTCTCCCTCCCCCCAAAGACCTTTAAATAGAAGCTGCTTCCTTTAGCCACACTGACCCCAAACTCTATCTGATGTTTCACGTTGTGGAGCAGAGTGGCAGCTTGCTTCTGAAGGCCATCAGTAAGGACTTGAATGATTTATGGAAAAGGCAATGAAACAACCTGGTATTAAGAGCCCACCTTGAAATCGGCCAGTTGTGCAGTTGTGAGCTTAATCAGATTTCGCAATGCTTTCTCCATAATTATACAGCCAAGGTGGACAGGAAAGGTCTAATTGCACTGTCCCATTGCATGGGCTACAAAGTGTAAGCCCTACCATCTGACATGCACTTTGAGTAAAAACTGGATGTGGATTAGTTCTGTGATAAACTGCTTCATCTCGTTTATGTATTGCATTAGGCCCTTGGGAGAAGAGATAAAAAAGACAGTTAAACCTTTACAAACAAGCTATGTCTTTATAAAATGTTCATTATCAAAGCCTTAACTCAAGTTTAGCTTCTCTTGAGCCACTCCGAAGACACTTATTGAAATATGGGTCTGTATCTATTGGGGAAGGAGCCCGGCTGCAGAGTGGCTGGGCGTTTGGACACTGGAAGCCCTGGGTGGTGTTGGAAGGAATGGTGGCCAGTACTGTGTCTCATGGCCGGCAGCGTTTTGTACTTTGTTTTAGACATTGCTTAGCCAAGTCCAGGGAGCTTTTGCTGGGTTATAATCTCAATAATGGAAAAACAGTTATGAAGGTCTTGGAGGACTAGGTTTAGGGTAGATGGGTCAGCTTAGATATGGTGGTATCTGAATGGTCAGCTTGCTTTTAGAACATGGCCCCAGTTTGGCTTAGTTTTTGAATATTCAGGAAGACCTCATAGTAGATAGGGTCAATAAGAACTTAGTGATTCTGCTATATGGGTGGGGAAGTTCTTTCAAAGTAATAATTGTGCAAGCATGACCATGGCTGCTTTTTTTTCATGTAAGAAAATATAAACATTGGGTTAAAAATTTGGGAAAAAAATGCTAGGACATTTTAAATGCTTGATAGAAAAGAGTTCTTAGGTATCCAGGCCTGCCTGAATCTAGATCCTCAGAAATCTTTTATTTAGAAGTTATTTACATTGCTGTAGTCACTTCAGGCCTCAGAAGCAATGATTCTGCTAAAATTATTTGGCATTTAAGAAGGTAGGGTGCAGATCAGTTGGTAGAGCACTTACCTCCAAAGTTCTAGGTTCCGTCCCCAGTACCACATAAATCAGGCATGATGGTCAGGCCTGTAATACTAGCACTTGAGAGGTGGAGGCAGGAGGATTAGAAGTTCAGGGTCATACTCAGCTAACTAGTGAGTTCAAGACCAGCCTGAGCTACATGAGACTACATCCCCAAACAAGACAGCAGTGAAACAGTGAAAGGAGGCAGGGTGAGTCGGTGGAGGTTCCGTCGGGCTAGGAAGGAACTTGATAGTAGTGAGTTCTTGTTGAAAGTGGCAAGTATCCAGAGCTTCGGACTCGGAGACGCCTCAGAGGAGGCTCGTGATAATCAACAGTGTGCATGTGCAGGCCAATGATGTGCTGGTGTTTTTTTTTTGTTTGTTTGTTTGTTTTTTGTTTTTAGTTTTTGTTTTTTTGAGACAGTATTTCTCTGGGTAGCTTTGTTTCTTTCCTGGGACTCACTCTGCAGCCCAGGTTGGCCTCGAACTCACAGAGATCCGCCTGTCTATGCCTCTCGAGTGCTGGGATTAAAGGCGTGGGCCACCACCACCCAGCTGTGCTGGTGTTCTTTATGCCTGCAGACAGGAGAGATACTAGAGATCTGAAAAGACATTGTGTGAGTCCTGTGATGTGTGTGTGTGTGTGTGTGTGTGTGTGTGTGTGTGTGTGTGTGTGTGTGTGTTTGACAGATCTTTGTCTAGAAAACTGAAACTTTTCAACTCTTTAATGTAGAAGTTTTGGGATCCAGCAAGCCTCACAATAAATGTTCACCAAGTTCTTCAAATTCAGTCTCATTATGTCAAATAGTAGGTGACATTTCCCCTTGTATTTAATATCTGAGGTACAAAGTCTTCTATTTTAAAATATATCTAATGTCTTGTTTTGCTGTGAAGCATTTCTTACCTACATAATCAAGTAAGGCATATTCTGAAATGTGTGCTCAGGTCTGGAGAGGTGTGCCTTGCATTGTGTGTGTTCGCCAATTCTTCAGATCTGCCCTTGATGGAAGTTTACTAAAGTGTAAAAATCACTGTATAAACCATCTGTGGTGGATGCTATATGAACAATAGTCACACACAAGGAGCTGCTCTTGGGTGATGAGTTATAAATGGTCACCAGTCATAAATAATTAACTTGAACTTGACCATGCCAGTAAGGTTCTAGTCAATGGTGATAACCGCTACAGTTTGAAATGAACTTGAACTCATTATCTTTTGATTGAGTTTCTCTTTCTCTTATGTATATACATCCATTTTTATTGCATGTTGAACTGGACATTTGTCATTAAAAACCCATCTTGCAGGTCTTTGCAGTTTACCAAAGGTAAATATCAAACAGGAAGGGAGCTTGTAAAATTGTAATAAAGATTTCAAGAGAATTATTTTCTTGGAGCTTTTGTACAGGGTTATTTCCCATGGGCCACAGATGTGCTGTACATGGCTTCAAAGGTTGCAAGCTATTTTGACACTGTTTTGCAGTGATAAGTTCAGCCATTCAGTCACACTCTTTGGAGCGCCTGCTGTTCACTGGCACTCAGGGTGCAGCAGTGACTAAATCGGCTGTGCTCCCTATTTTGAGAGCATGTTGAGCTTGAGCCAATTGAAAGCTGCACCCGAGTAAGGAGTGTCAATGTTATGGGAGTGGGGTGGGCATTGGAGCTTATGTATGTGGAGGTAGAACCAATGTTAGGCATGCGGAACTGAGGGAATGGGCCGGAATGTGAATGGTATAAACCTAGATGGCGTAGAAATAATGCAACCGTAGAAAAGTCTAGCAGCAGAAAGGAAAAATGAGAACATAGATTAGGAGGCCAGTGTCTACACCTTCCAGAGTATTCTATCCATGATGCTAAAACTAAAGAGTATTAAGTTTGTTTGTTTTTGTTTTTTGAGACAGGGTTTCTCTGTGTTGTCCTGGAACTTGCTTTGTAGAACAAGCAGGCCTCGAACTCATGGAGATCCCTCTGGCCCTGCCTCCTGAGTGTTGGGATTACAGGCCTGCAACACCCCCCCCCCAGTTTAAACTGAAGAGTATTATTAAAAACTACTATCTCTTAGTCACTCACCCACCCTTCCTTCCATCCTTCCTTCCCCTCATCCTCTTCCTCCTCTCATTTTTCTTCTTTTTGTGGTGTTGAGCTAAGAGCTTGTACTTTACCACTGAGCTGCACACCTGGCCCCAGCCCCCCTCAACCTTTTAGTGTTGCCGTTGTTAATTTTTGAGATTGTAATTTAACTACATTTCTCCCTTCCCTTTCCTCCCTCCCCAAACTCACACATACCCCTCCTCACTCTCCTTCAAATTCATGGCCTCTTTTTGCATTCGTTACCATTGCATGCCATATGTATTTGTATAGCTGTATACTCCTAACTAGAACCTGTTGAGTCAATGTAATACTTGTATGTGTGTCTCCAGGGCTGACTGTTGGGCGCTAAGCAATCCTTCAGTCTGTGTGCCTTCCCCTGGGGAGGGCCAGCTCTCCTGCTCCCAGCTCTGCTCAGTTGTCTGTAATTATTTTGTGTAAGGCTGAGACCTGGGGGGCTTTTCTTGCCCACTTTGTCATGTTTGTTGAACATCCCTCAATCTTAAATTTCATTAGTTTTGATTCACCAGAATCAAGAATATTTATGTCCAATATATTAAAAAAATGGAAACGTGGGAGATCCTATATTGGTAAGAGTGTTCCTGTTTGCCTGTGTGGCCACCTGTTCACACTCGTAGAAAGATGTCTAGAGTGGCTTTACCTAGTGTTGACGTCGTGTGTGCTGTCGTGAGAGATAACTTTTTTTTTTGCACTTGTCTTTCTGCTCTGTGCTGTAACACCTTGTAAATATTTAATTTTTTAGTGATATAAATGTGTGACAATGTTGAAAGCAGATAATTTTGATTATTGGGAATAGAAAAGACTTTTAATATTCTTTTGTAGTGTTTGTATGTGTGTGCACGTGTATGTGCAGGTATGTATGCCTATGGAGATCAGAGGTCAATGTCAGATGTCTTTCTCTATTGCTCTTCACCCATTTATTTATTTATTTTTTGAAACAGGGTCTCTTACTTAACCTGGAGCTCACCATATGGCTTAGACTGGCTGTCTAGCAAATCCCTAGTGTCCATTTATCTGTCTCTCATCAGTGAGGTCAAAACACAGGCCACTGTACCTGACTTTTATGTATATGCTTGGGATCTGAACTCAGGTTCTCATGCTTGCATGGAAAGCACTCTGTCCACTGATCCAGCTCCCTGGTCCTTTATGTGTGTGTGTGTGTGTGTGTGTGTGTGTGTGTGTGTGTGTGTGTGTGTGTGTGTGTATGTGTGTGTGTGTGTATGTGTGTGTGTGTACACTTTTAATTTTCAGAATGAGAGATGGGGAGGGAAACGAGCAGACATTATGTTTACTGTACTGAGTGCTGGTTCCATCTATTACATACTCAAACCTGGTTCTTAAGTAACTGAGGTATGTGAATGGGGCTGTTGATGCTTTTGCTAATTACTCACCATTTCTGTGCCATACTTGGTCCCCATCACTCTGTTTTTAACTTCTTAGCCATTCCAGGACCACATCTCTGTTTGTGACCAATTATAGAATGGTGTAAGTTCCTTTTAGCAAGAAAATTTGGCTTGTTTGTATTGTTTTGGAAGCAGTGCCCGGAGGAAAGCAGTTTCTGGTTTGTGCACTTCTCATGCAAGGGCCCCACTAGAGGCTCTCACTGTGTCTGTGAGTCTACCGGTCTGGTGCCAACAAATCACTCTTGCCGGCGTGATGGGAACTGGGGCACAGGAGGTGGATGTGGGAAGCTGTACCTGAAAATGGGACCTGATTTAGTGAAAAACTGGATATGGAGGAGGCTGAAGGAGAGGGTGTGTCCAGGGTGACCCCCTATGTTCCATCTTAAGCAGCAGGATGGATGGATGGATGGTACTACCATTCACTGAGATAAGAGGATGGACAGAGCTTGCTGTTTGTACATCTGAATCATGCCTGACCAGGTGACCTTGGGCTTCATTTCAAAATCAATAGCATCATAATATCTGGCATTGTGTGCCTTTAGCAGGTGCTCAAGGATGGGCTCCTTGGGGCCCTATCATGCCCCGAGGTTTTTTGTTTTCTGTTAATTTGTCAACAGCATTTTCTGGGAAGAGGTACCTTTGGTATTTTCAGGGAGTGCTGTGACTCAAGAAAGGTTAAGAACCACTGACTAATTATGTTCCCTCAGAGAAACCACTCAAGAAATACTTGTCTTTGGCTCACAGAGCTGAGTAACAGCACTGATGGATGGAAATTTCCTCGTCAGCCTCGGAAAAGAGAGTTTGGTCCTCTCTCCCTTATGCATTGCCTGAGGATGGCACTCATCACCCAAATGACCCCAGGTTTCTTTGTTCCTTTAGCAGTTATTATGGACACATTAGTTTTTCCCTTTATTTTTTGAAGCTTAATATATATTTATTTATTTATTTGTGTGTGTGTGTGTGTGTGTGTGTGTGTGTGTGTGTGTGTGTGTGTGCGCGCGCGCGCGTGGAATCAGAGAACAACTTGTGGAAGTCACTTCTGTCACTTCTCTCTTACCATGTGGGTTTCAGGCATCAAACTCGGGGCATGAGGCTTGTTGGCAAGTGTCTTTAAGCTGCTGAGCTGTCTCCCTGGCTCAAAGCTTAATCTTTCTGATAGAGCCAGTTATGGTATGAGTTTGTTCCATATTGGTTAACTTACCAGAGAGCTCTGTTGGCATCCCCATCTCAGATGAGGTTAGTGAATGTTAAGCATAAAAAGTGTCAGAACTTGGACTTGAAGCCAGTGTTTTTGACTCAGTCACACTGCTCGACATTAATAGTTCTTCTTTTGGTTGGGAGGAGACTGATTTCCTTCTTTAAAAACCAACCAAACAACAAACAAACACATGGAGCTTTCTCTTTAAAGGGACTGAGTTAGTTTATTCTGGAGCAAAATACGAGTGACCATGTCCCAGATGAGCTCCAAAAGGAACACAAATTCAGGTTATTTGAAATTCCATGTTCTAATCTGGTAAAAATTTAAGACATTTTTTATAATAACAGAATGAAGAAAGTCACAAATCAAGACCTTTCAAATACATTAGTGGGAACTTCAGGTAGGTAGGTTGCATCCACCTTGGGAAAAGCTCCACTCTATGCCTCAGATGTTAGCTGATGTACTCGGTGCCTTTGGTTGGTAGAGGCCAGTGGTCTGCTAAGTTAATAGAGTCCAAAGCTTTCACCTGATAGTCACAGGGATGTTAGGTCAGGTTCAGAGTCAGGCAATGGCTATTAATGGGGCTACAAAGGTAGGCCGAGATAAATTGTAATTTGGTTGTGGACCTGCAACATTCCAACCTCTTTGTAGTCATAGAGGTTCTGATCAGTCTGCCTTGTAAAGGGACAGCTTCCTTCCAGGAACTTCAATTCCCAAGTCACACCTCTCTGTTATACTGATTAGGCATGGTGGCACACCCCTGTAATACTCCCAGCACTTGGGAGGTAGAGGGTGGAGGATCAAAAGTCCAAGGTCCTTTTCTGCTATGTAGTGAGTTTGAGGCCAGCCTGAGCTACATGAGCTCCCATCCCCCATAGATAAATAAGTGAAGAAGAAAGAAAGAAAGAAAGAGTTTGCATACAGCTCAAGCCTGTTGAATGTAATAGCCCGAATATGCCCGGCTAAAAGACCTGCTTTGTTCTCCTCATCTGCCTCCAATTTCATTTTGTAAATTAAATGCCTTTCTACCTCAAGGGGAATGGATTTCCCTAGGAACCCTTATGCCCTGTCTTGCTTTGAACATAGCAAAACTACACAGAACTTCAGAACACTTAAACCCAGTTAGTTCACAGATTTGAGATTGCTAGCGCTGACTGTCTCCGCTTCCCACACCAGTATTCTCAGATTTTTGTCTAGTGGCGCACTCGTGTGTGTGTGTGTGTGTGTGTGTGTGTGTGTGTGTGTGTGTGTGTGTTGTGTGATTGAATTGAGCCCCTTGTTAGGAAGCCAAGTTTGTGAAAGCTGGCCTTCATGTCCAGCCCGTGTGACTAATGGGCAGTTATCATCATTTCCTATTGAACCTGTCTAATGATTTCCAGAGCGGTGTTGATGTGTGCCATCACTTGCCTAATTGGCTTTATAAGGAAGACTTTACAGTCTCAGGTCATCCTGCCAACAGGAGCCTCCTGAGGGCGGGCTCAGGACCCCACGTCTGATATTGGAAGCTGGCCTTCCCAGAGCTTCCCAGAGCTTCCCAGAGCTGGGTGAAACACTTTTTTTTTTTTTTAAATCATGGAAGAAATGGAAATAAGGCAGCCAAGTATCTAGATTTCTTTCTTTTTGAGTGTGTGTGTGTGTGTGTGTGTGTGTGTGTGTGTGTGTGTATGCGCGTGCACTTGCACATATATACACATTCATGTGGAGGCCAGAAACCAACTTAGGATGTTGTTCTTCAGGAGAAAAAAAAAAAAATTAAAGCAGTGCGTCTCACTGGCTGCGACCCGAGGCTTGAGGAGTCCATGAGGCGGTTTGGCCAGCAAGCTCTAGTGATCTGTATCTTGCCCCTAGAGCACCAGGATTGGGGTTTACTCGCCAGCACACCCAGCTTTTTACATGGATGCTAGACGTCCAACATCCCTCCTCATACTTACGGTGCAAGCCCTTCCCTTACCGAGCTGTCTCCCCATCCCTGTAGGCATCTGACTGCCATGCTTCTCCACCCTCCCAGTTCTGGGGACCAATCTCAGGGCCTTGTCCACGCTAGGCAAGCTCTGTCACTGTGCCACATTCCCAGCCCAGAGCATGCATTCTGAAAAAGCCAAGCTTATTAGGGATTTTATTTTGTGTCCTCCATGACTCAAATCTACTTTTACCTGGACAAATGAACCAAAAGACATTGTTGTTTTCTGATTATTTGAGTGTAAGTTAGGTTCAGGCTGTGGGTCTCAAGATACTTTTATATCCTAAAACATTATTGGAGTCCCCCAAAAGCTTTTGAGCATAAGGATTTTATATACTATTTTTTTTTTACCATTTTAGAAGTTAAAAGTATTTATGATTTAAAAATAGTAATTCCTTTATATGTTGGCATAAATTATGTAATTTTTATAAAAATGGGCACCCCCTTCTCCAAATAATCCTAATTTAATTGAAGTGTGGTGGTATCTTACAGTTTTCTTTTGCCTCACTTAAAATACATTTGGACTCTTAGTTGTTTGTACTTTTAATTTGTCATGATGGGTATGATTTTGGTTGACGTATGTGCCCATCATACATAGAAAACTTGAAAAGGGAAGTGCTTTTTCATACTGTTTTCAGGTTACATACAGGATGAGTTCTTTGATGGTGATAATTGGCAAGTGACAGTTCATTCATCTGTCCATTTTCTCCTTCCTTCTTTACACAAGGTTTCACATTGCTGAGGCTGGCCTAGAACTTCCTATGTAGCCAAGGTTGGCCTTGAACTTCTGATCTTCTTGCTTCCTCTTTCTGATCGTTTAGATTTCAGGCATGCTGCCACACTAAGTTTATGTAGCCCTGGAGAGCAAACCCAGGGTCTCATGCCTGCTGGGCAAGCACTCTACCAATTGAGCTGAATCCCAGCTCCATATGGTATCTTCTCAAGGCCTGTTTGCTGTGTAACATCAGTGCACTAGTGTCTGTGTGCTATGGTCCTTCAAATAGACCACATAAGAGACCTGTTTTACATACGGACATAAGCTCATCTGTTGTTGTTTGAAAAACATTATCTGTGGAGTTCTATGGGTCTTCTAAATATTGACGACATCAACCTCGCACAGTTTTTAATATTACCATCAACCTCATAAAAAAACAGCCCACTGAGTATTAGGAAGCTGTCAGACTGATGGAAAATGCAAGTTCTCTACAATTCTATTTTTCACTTGAAAGCTTGAATTTATGATTAGCATTAAATACTGTCAGTTACTTCCCGTGAAGTGCCAGGCTCACAGACCCACTTCATCATTCTCAAGAAAGTATCTGCTGGGTGTCTGAATAGCTAGACTTCATCTTGTAGGGTTTTTCGTTTGTTTGTTTTTGACAGGATTTCACTATGGAGCCCTGGAACTCACTATGTAAACCAAGCTAGCCTTGACCTTGCTTTGGTCCTCCTGTCCTAAGAATGCTGAGATCATATAGTCGTGTTCAACAGCCCCCAGCTGTGCACTTACTCTCTCAACTAAAATTGGTATTTCATGGAGAAAGTGAACGCTCGATCCAAGACAACCGTTGTCACACAGAGGGCCACTATAGGATCGATAATGTCGTCATACTTCATCAAGACCTCACAGGGGAGGCTGGAGAGATGCCTTAGCAGTTAAGAGCATTTGCTGCTCTTGCAGAGGACCCAGGTTTGATTCCCAGCACCCACATGGCAGTTCGCAACGGTGCTACTCTGGTTCTAGGTGATCTGATGCTACCTTCTGGCCTCTGCAGGCACTTAACAACACGTGGGGCACATTTCACCCATGTAGGTAAAACACCCATATGCAGAAATAAAAATAAATAACATTATTTGTGGAGGCTAGAGAGATGGCTCAGCAGTTAAGAATACTTGCAGCTCTTCCAGAGGACCCAGGTTTGATTCCTAGCACCCACATGGTAGCTTATAACCAGCTGTAACTCCAGTTCCAGGAGATCTCAACCTCTTCTTCTAGCCTTTGCAGGCATCCGGCATATATGTGGTACATACACATACATGCAGGCAAAACCCTCAAAGCACATAAGATAAAAAATTACTAAGTCTAAAAAGGATTAAGGCCTTACATGAAGCTAGCATTAGAAACAACCAAACTAGGAGTCCATGGTGAGAAGAGGTAATGTCTCTCCATCCATAGGCTGTGGTCCCCTGGGTCCCTGCTGTTAGTCCTGCCGTCCCGATCCCATTGCTTTCTGCACTAGCAGTGCTAATTTTAAGGTAGGAAAAGCCAGAGACTGGTTTAGGATTCTCTTGAGGAATCTGCTTGTGGAGTGAGGTGGCTCATCAGAGAAGGTGTGTGCTGCCAAACCTTCACGGCCGAGGCCGGTGACCTGGGTTTGACTCTGGGACCCACCTTGTGGAAGGAGAGGTCCAACTCCCATAAGTTGTCCTCTCATCTTCTGACATGCCATGTAGCATGTGCACACATGCGCGCACACACACCAAATGTAATAAAAACATTAGACAAAGAATTGCAAGGGTCTGTGGGTCAAACTTAGACACTTTTTTCCTTTAAATTGTCATATATTTTGAAGTCCTGCAATCAAATATGGAACCCAGGGCCTTGCACATGCTAGGCAAACTCCTTATTTATGAATGCACACTCAGCCCTTGAAGTACACTTATGCAAGGCACTGGGATATCACTGTAGCAGTTGGATAGCCATTGCCCGGTAGAGTACGTCATCCCCAGCTCCTCCAGGCCTGCCAGTCATCACTGTGTATTCACATTGGTTTGTATCCCTCCAGCCTGGAACAAAAGACATGGGGGATGGTATCCAGGAGTGGGCTGAACCACAAAGAGGGGAGGCAGCTTGACGTTAGGGTCATCTGATGAACGGATCATCTGCCTCTGGGTAATGGAGTCATAATGCATTATATACAGTTGAAAATTCCAGGTCCCTCAAAGAGATAGTTGGTGAGAACTTTTAACGTAGCGCTTAACTGAGAGTGTGTCCTGGGTTTGCATGTGGGGCCTCACGAAGCCTTTCTCTTCCTGAGTACAATTCTCTAAGTTAGAGCTTGGCAATTTCCCAGACAAAATGTTCCACCTCATCAGGCACCGAATAGACCGTGATGTGTTGAGGTTGCTGCTCTAGAAAGAACGTGGAGAACAATACACTGCCTTCTTCCTGTGACTCGTGAGTCACCCTGACTTCGTATAGATGGTCTTCTAACAAAAAAGTATTTCATGTCTATGGCAGTGGGCATAATGCAAACATTTAATTTCTGCCTTTCACGTGTAGACTGGATAAGCTAATAACCAAGGTGATGACCTGAGTTCACTCTTGGGACCCACACTGTAGAGGGAGAGAGCTGACACTCTGCGTGGTGGATTTATATACATATATGTGCATATATATAATTCCGCATACAGGGATGTATATATATATATATAAATTTAATAGTATCTTATAAGATATATAATGCAATCTTATAAAATACTGTCTCCTATGGCTTTTTCAAATACGCCCGGTCATTTCTATCTCCTTCCCCTAACTCCCTCTGTATTACCCTCCTCCACCCCATTTCCCCTCCCCCCACACAGCACCTCTGTTCTACTGTCCCCACTCCAAGCTCCCCATTATGGTTTCTATTTCCCTGCTTCTGTGATTGCTCCAGGTTAAAAGTCAAATGTTCTCTTACCCATTGAGTCATCTCCCTAGTCATGTTTGGTTTTGAGGCAGGGTCTCACTCTGCGGCTCAGGCTGGTCTTGAACTCATGCTAACCTGCCTGCCAAGTGGTAAGAGTGCAGGCACGAGCCACCACATCCAGCTAAGACTTTCATTTTAAAGGGGAGACCCGTTGAAGTTCCAGCTGGTTTCTGCATGTCTCCAGTGAGGCTGAAGAGGTAGCTGGCCTCAAGCCAGACCCCATCAGGTGGACTCATCTTCGGATATAGAACTGTTCCATTGCAAAGTTTCCTAAGAACCTGGCTTCCATTTCTTGGATTTTCTCATCCTTCTGGCTTCGTGGAAAGAGTAGCCATCCATCCATTCAGAGCCCTCCAGAGGTTCCCCCTCACCCACCATGTGAATACTTTGTTCCTGTAGATAGCTCTGCAGAGTCCTTTCCTGGAGCCTCCCAATTGTCCACTGTTTCTTTAGGGTATTGATTTCCAGGGTCACTGAACTCTTACCTCCAGCAGAAAAGTTTATTTCCACCTTCCTCACCCACTACAGCCTCTGCCTCTCAGGCTTCTCCACCCGCTACATTCTCTGCTTCTCAGGCCTGCTTCTCAGGCTTTCCACCCGCTGCAGCCTCTGCTTCTCAGGCCTCTCCACCCGCTGCAGCCTCTGCTCTTCAGGCCTCTCCACCCGCTGCAGCCTCTGCTCCTCAGCCTTGAGGCTTTGATTGAGTATTACATGTCTCTTTGGCTGCTGCCATGGCCTCTTATTTTTAGGTCCTTCGTTAATGTCTACCACGTGTGAAACATGAAAACAGAGCTGGAGCTGCTGGAATTGGAAACTTGGGTTTTTGAGGCCACTGTGCTCCTATCACACAGGTCCATCAGCTTCTTTAGTTACAGAGGTTAAAAAAAAAAAACACACCAAAAACCTCCACCCCAGGAGCCTGTCAGTGGGTGGGTAGATGGGTGTGGGGATCAGAGCTTGGAGAGTACAGCTATGGGCTGTGAAAGAAGATATTGTAACTAAAGCTCGGGCCAGTGTCCACAAGGCTATGGCCTTTCGAGAGCTGGCAGGCGTCCCCTTACAGCTCAGCAACGATACATTGTGACAGCTCTACTTTCTTTCTTTCTTTCCCCTGTCCTTTGGGGACTTTTGATCCATGTTTCAGGAGGCCTGGGAAAAGAGTCTGGATCCTCAGTGGGTCACCCACTCCTGATCTAAGAGGATCACCACATACATCACTCAGTGTTGGCATGTCCAGTGGGCTCAGTCCAGCCAGGGGCTCACCCAGGCAGGGAGCTGGGCTCCCTCCAGAGGGTGTGAGCCTGTGGGAGATGGAAAGGTATGCAGGACAGGTGATTCCCTGCTTCCAAAGAGAAACAGAAGCCTAGATGAGAGCATTAAGACTATTGGTTTTCCATCTTGGGAAGGCTGAACATCGGTGATCATGGCCAGCTCTTTGATAACCATTTTAGTTAAATGAGGTTACATCAGCTCCTAGAGCAGTGGTTCTCAATCTGTGGGTTGTGACCCCTTTGGGGGGGCGGGTCAAATGACCCTTTCACTGGTGTCTCCTGAGACCATCAGGAAACACAGATATTTACATTGCAATTCATAACAGTAGCAAAATTATAGTTATGAAATAACAACACAAATACTTCTATGGTTGGGGGTCACCACAACGTGAGGAACTGTATTAAAGGGTCTCAGTGTTGGGAAGGTTGAGAACCGTTGTCCTGTGGAGACTGGAAGCCTGTTCCAGTTGCTGTCTATCACATGTGTGGAACTGACTGCTTCCTCTCCATAGTCTTTCAATCAGCCCTGTTTCTCGCCCTGCTGCAGACTCCAGAGCATCAACACCGTTTGTGGATCAGTTTCTTCTCGCTTACTACAGTGTACCTGTGATGGAAGGACCTCAGAGCAGACAAGGTTGTCAGTCACTATCTTCAATGAGTCCTTGCTACAGGACGATAAACCTGGTACTTGGTGGGTGCAGGCAGGCTGTGACTATTAGGTAGCTGGATGCTTGGATGAGCACATCCAAATCTCCTGGCCAGGAAAAGTGCAGCGTGTCAGCACTGTTCTTTCTTTTATTGCCCCCTCCTGCCACCGCAGGCTACGGGTATATGCCAGCGAACAGGGTAGAAGTGGCAGTTTCTAGAAAATGTGTTTTATCCAAATGCCAGGCGAGTTCAGGTGGTCCTGCTTCCAAGCCATGCATGCACTTTCTTACCACGTATTGGTTCCATGTGTCTGTGCTTCTAGCCTATAAGATCCTCTCTTAGTGGAAGGATTATCAGTGAAAACCTTTGCCCAAGGTTAGATTTTGTAGACCGTTAATTTGGGCAGGGAAACAGTACAGACACTCTGAGTTTCCTCCCATTCATGTGGCTGGGTTTAGAAGGGGCCATGGGGACCACAGCACAGACTTTGAAACTGTCAATACATATATTTATAGAATAAGCTGCTGGAGAGAGATGTGTTAGAAGCCAGTCTACTGGGGTTCTAGACCGTTAGAAGCTAGCTTTTAAATGATTAAACTTATGGCTGTGTCTTGTTGATTACAAGTAATAAATGCCTACTTAAACCAGCATAAGCAGAACTCATTTCAGGATACCCAGGGTGGTTTATGGGTACAGGGGCAGGGCATGGTGCCAGACTATGGGGGGTATCTCATGGCACAGAGAGAGGACAGAATCCTGCTGGCCTGGGGCCTGCTGGCTTCTGCCTCTCTGTCAGCCCCATTCTTCTCTATGGAAGTGCTTGGCTTTTCTCCTCTATGTAAGGTCTAAAGCAGCAATACTGGGTCTTGAGTAACGTGATGCTAATTCAAGTACTAACAGACACAAGTGGCAGGTCAGGTTTCCAAGAGAGGTGCCTACCCCAGTCCAATGAATGCAGCCCACACAGGAGGAGCCAGAGGGATCCGTGAAGCCTGGGGGGCTGTTGCCAGAGTCCATAGTGTGGAAGCAGTTTCAGGAGTCTGGAGATAGTGTACCAGGGCTTCGGGGCTCTGAATGAGCATCCTGCCACTACCTACCTCCTTTGTCACTAGTTTCTTCTGTTTCTTTCTGGGACTCTCTGAGCATCTTCCTGAGACTCCCCTCAGGGGACTCATCTGTGAGAATGAAGTAGACTCTTTAGTGAGGCGTGAGCTCTGCAGCTGGCCCAAGAGGTCTCTGCTGCAGGGTGTCTAGACAGCAAGTCTGCCAAAGTGGCGGAACTTCCATGGACAGAACCAGAGTAAGCAAAAGGGAGAACAAGGAACATCTGGCTCATGCTCTTTTCCAGCTGTGTTTTCAAGGCTTTGGGGTGTAGGGAAACGGGAGTGAAGTGTGTCTGTGAGGGGTACTCTGGGTTGATCTCTTGAAGATGAGATAGTTTTATCCAGCCACTCACTCATATTTTTTGTATGTGGCCCTTCAGCAATGGGTTCTTAGCATCTCCTCAGCTATTTCAGTCTGTGAAAGATGGTTGTTGATTGTTACCCCCCCGCCCTGACTGCAGTGAAGAGAACTCAACAGCTGGAAGCTTCCACTGTGCACACCACCTAGGTCCCCTGGTTCCAGGAGGGTGCCCTGCACTGCATGCACAACTGACTCCTTCTCATTCAGTACAGCAGATCTCTCTGCACCTTTTGCTGTGACTTAACCGCTTTGATGATTCGCTGTTGGTCATGCTCTCCATTTAAAATTTTCTGATTGCTCTCTGTGGTCTTCTGTTTAGGCCCACTGCCAGCTTCAGTGACAGGCATTGCCTCCATAACCCAACCAGTGCAATCCTCTAATCGGGTCACGGATTCAGAAGAGGAATTTGCGTTCCCTCCCGACCCTTGTTCTGAAAACAGAGGAATTCCCTTATAGAAACCTGTTACTGTGATAAACACCATGTCCAAAAGCAGTCTGGGGAGGAAAGGTTTTATTTCAGTTTACTGGTTCATTATTGAGGGGAAGTCATGGCAGGAACATAAGGCAGGAACCCAGAAGCAGGAACTGAAGCAGAAGCCATAGAGGAACGCTGCTTACCGGCTTGTTCTCCATGGCTTGCTCAGCCTGTGTATTTCATACAGCCTAAGCCCTCCTGCCTTGGGATGGCACTTCCCACAGCAGGGTGGGCCCTCCTAAATCAATTAGCAATTAAGAAAATGTCTCATAGACGAGGCTGCAGGCCAAGTTGACCTAGAGAATTCCTCAATTGAACTTCCTTCTTCCCAAGTGACTCATCTGCATTGAGTCAAGTTGATCATGACAGAAACAGAACATGAAAAGTATGTGGGAATGAATGAGTTAAGGTGCTGTGTAGTCTCTGTGGCTCACTGTGAGCTTTATATCACTGCTGGACCGCTTCTGTAGTCTTGAAACAGATGCTGACATCTCACTGCAGTTCTCAAGTGTCCTCAGTGGCTGCGACCCCACTGTCCATGTATCTGTCCATCTATCTAAACTGATGTCACCTTCCCAGTTTCTGTGATTGGTTTTCCTTTATGCTGAGTCAGGAAGCAGTGATGTTTAATACAGATGGGTTCTTTGTGGCCAAGCTAGGAAGGCTCACCATCGAACATGTGAAATCCATCTTGAGAATTTCTTCTATCTCAGCATGCAACTTCCTCAGTGAATTTGCATCATCTGTTTTTCCAGACAGTTCTTGGCTGGGGTTGTGGGCCCAAGCCCTTGTTCTTAGGCTCTGTGCCTAATTCTTCAGTGTGCCTCCTGGAGTTCCTTTTCATCTGAGAAAGGACGTGTGTTGGTCCACTGCTTCAATCACTCCATCCCAATACACCGGGACTCAAGGTTGAGAAATTCAGTTGTCTTTTGTTGTAAGTTACAAACCTATCTCAGTGGGCTGGGCCAAATAATGAATAATAAATAATGAATACTGAACTAAGCTTCCTGCAGGCCTCAGTTTCTCCACTGCTGTCTACACACTGCCTAATATGGCAGGTACTTTGTAAGCATTGTTGCTTTTATCTATGAATGGATGGATGGATGAGTGGTGCATATTCTGAACTGGCTTTGTAGGGTGCAATCTGTGCTTTTTTAGCAAGCTAAGCTTGGCAGCTGCCATTTGGAGTCTATTCTGAAGACAGAAGATTGAGAGCTATCTCATAAATTGCAAACTCAGGTCTTGGACCGACCGGATGGCTCAGGTCTCCTTCACTCCAGGACAGTGGCTCTTACAAGACTGGGTTGCTCTTTTTTTTTCTGGCATAGTTGCCCTTAGGACTACCTACTTGCCTAATCAGTTTAAGCTCTTCCATCTTAGACCACTAATCCTATTTCCCTAGCGGAGAGGCAGCAGGATGAGAGTAACCTTGTGCCACAGCTACTAAAAGATGTTATCTCCTTGCACATACAAAACAGCACTTCTCTTTTTCTCTGCAAAAGAATGATTAAGAAGAAGCTTAACATTCATTTATACTTTTTATTTTTCTGTGATATTTCTTCATGTCTTATAGTGTAATCAAAGGAGAAACAGGTTCTTCTTCTTTTGTTTATTATAACCATTGCTGATTATATGCTACTGAATTTTAGCATCGTAACTGCAGGAGGCTTGCTTTCCTATGCTTTCTCACATCTTAACCAGCACATTATGAGCCCTAGTTGCTAGAGAGGGAGAAAACATTGGAAATGGAAACCACTTTTGGTATATGGTATTTCCCAAAGAAACAACCAGATTAGTTTGAGATGGGTGTATTTCATAGTATTTGCTCACAATAGTCTTGTCCAGATTCCTGCAGCTCCAACTTTCTTATTGATTTTATTTCTCTTTAGTTTACAGGTACAGAAGGGCTGCACAGAGACTGAGCCCATCATAATCCACTTAGAAACAGGCAGCCAATCCTGAGGCTTTTATGTCTGGCTGTATGCACTAATGAAAGCCCAGGAAGTGCTAATGAAAGGGAGGCAGGGAGACAGCTCTTCAGTCAGGGAGACTGAACCAGAGCCTTCGTAGGCTCCTCAGAGGGAAACACAGAAGCTGCCTGTCTAGTCACGGGCTTCCTGATGCCTCCCACTTTAGGGGCTGGGTTTTGAATTTCTGCGAGTAGACGTCTGTCTCTTAGAGAGTATGCAGGATGCATTCTGTTATTCTCAGAACTTCCCATGTGTCTGAAGCATCATGTCATCTCATGTTCGTGGCTGTCCTCATTATTTTGTCCTCTGCTTCTGAAGATCAGGAACTTATCTTAAAAATCAAAGAAGAGTTTTTGCATGTTAAATCTGCCCCTTGTTCACATTTTTATAGAAGCCCCAGTGTTAGAAACCTTCTTTATGTATGTCTGGTTGTAGATGAAATGATTCAGACATGATTGGTCCTTTATATTGACGAGGCAGACAAATGAATATGGAAACGGGCTCATGAAAGTGCACCCTGTCGTTCATGAGAGAATAAATTACATTCCCGGTGTGATTACAGCGATTAAAAAAATCTTATGCACAGGGAGAACCTGAAAGCAAAGGTTCATGTCCTCATCAAAACTAGTAGCCCAGCCCTCTGTCTGCACATTCCCATGCTCACAGAGCCACATCTGATGGAAGACTTTCTATTTTTGTTGTTTTTTCTATTTTTCTGAACTGTTCAATATGTGTATTTTTTAAGCAAAATGATCTCACAGCATTTGTTGTTGCTTTATAATAACATATAAGGGTCATTGAAACAATATGAATGAACATTTCAGAACTGTATTCTCAGCAGAAGATCTCTTAAAGAATCAAACTATATTGCCTTCTCAGCTTCTTACTTCCTTCACCATTTCTAGTTGGAAATGCTTCGTAGTAGGGCAATATCTCCTTTTAGCATGATCTGATCAGGTTGATGTTTGACTTTGCTTTAGAATGAATCTTTTCTACACCGTCTAAGGTGAGGTTCATGTCCTCATCAAAACTAGTTGCCCAGCCCTCTGTCTGCACATTCTCATGCTCACAGAGCCACATCTGAATCTGATATCTGTTTTGCAAGTGTCTGAAGATGAGGGTGATGGGCTGTGATGTCACTTGTGGCTCCTGGCTCTAATCAGGGACACCATGGTGGAATCTCACAGAGACAACATGAATCTGTACCATCAAGTACTTTATTTTTAGAGGAATCTACTTTATTTGAATAATAAACACCATATAGTTGAACATTTGAAAGTGAACGAGACTTGGAGAGCTGCTAAGAATGGTTGCTGTGGCGATAAAAGTTATGCTTAAAAACACAACCTTTTGGGTCTAGCATTACTGGCTTTTGTGAAGATTTTCTTGGAGCAGGGTTGTCAAAAGGTGATAGAATTTCCAACTAACACTTCTCCCTGTGTTCTAAGCTTCCTAATGTTAGCCTTAAACCAGAGGCACAGAAACTGGTGGTGGGGGGTGGGGTGGGGCCTGAAGGGCTGTGGGAGGGGCTAAGGCAAGAGGGAGGAGGGCCCCACAGCAGCGGTGATCTAAGTTACTGGGTCTTGGACCAGTCCTCACTGCTTTATAGCTTTGTTACTCATATATCTTTTAATATTATGCTCTGTAGGTGCAAAGCTAGCCTAGAACTGTTATAGAATCTGCCCTCATAGTAAAGGCAGTAGGGATGTAAACAAACCCCAATAGATAACAATAGATGATGAAATTTATTAGTTTTCAAGGACTTATGAAGACCATTTTGGACAAGTAGATTCCAAGTTCTTTTTCCTTTTTTACATTTTTGTTTTGTTTCTGGGAAAGGATTTCAAGTGGTCCCAACCAGATTTGAACTCATTAGGTAACCTTGAACTCCTGATCATCCTGCCTCTGCCTCCCACATGCTGAGGTAGGTCAGGGGCGTGTACCACCACACTTAGTTCTGTAAGGTGCAGTAGGGTTGGAGAGATGGCCCAGCCATGAAAGACTAAGCTCATAACCCCAAAGATAAGGGACATGCAATAACTATGGGGTTGTGGAGTTACAGCAGGAGTGACTATTGACCCTGCTGTTTACAAGCTGTGAATCTGTAAAAGTCAGTTTTTCTAGCAGGGTCTTCCCATCTATAGATAGGAAATAATAGAACTGCCTTCCTCCTAATGGCTTGTGCTTACTGAATGAGCTGTAAGGAATGTGCCGACTACTAGTGTGATGCATGTCATGGTGTGAATGGGGTGGGTGATAATTATCATGAAGGACTATTAAAGGAAGCAGTTTTATTTAAGACCCCGCTGACACTGTGCCATGGACCACAGTACTGTACAAGCTTTGGAGAGAGATTCGGTCTTTAGCACGTCAGAGGACAGTGCAGTGACAGGAACCGAGTTGCCTGCTGAGACAGTCTTTCTGGTGAGCCCCAAAGCAGAGAAAACAGTAAGAATTAGAGAGCCTAATGACATTCATTAGAATTATTCAACTCTAATCTAATTCTCTTCTGTTTGGGTCCCCATCATTTAATATTTTATAATTTGTAATGGATATCTTGAGATTTTTGCATAAAAGGAATTGAGGAAAATGAACTTGTTGATATTAAGCATGGGTCTGTTTTCATGAGATATGCACCCAGAGCTTTAAGGCCAGAAGGTGCCTTAGTGTTGGGTTGGGATTGATGGCATTGAGGTTTTCCCTAGGAAATGAAGTATATATTTAAAATATGGTTTGAGGAATGAGTTTACATGGTTCTCTCTAAGAGGGCAAAGGAACTCTTCACCACCACGGAAGAGGCCCAGCTATTTTTGGGTATTAGCTGGATTTAATTATTCTTCACTGATGGTTTGTATAATGGCTACAAATTATAGAATTCCTTTCTTAAAGATTCCAGACTAAAGCTGATATGATACACATTCATATTCTCTCTCTCTCTCTCTCTCTCTCTCTCTCTCTCTCTCTCTCTCTCTCTCTCTCACACACACACACACACACACACACATACACACACCACAATGTATGTACACACAACACATACATACACATACCACACACATACAACACACAGCTGTCTTGCTCTTTGCCATATAGTTCGTGACATTACAATGTTTGTTGTTTGTTCATTCATTCATCAACATAAAAACTCATACCTGTACCTTTTTAAAAATTTATTTATTTTTTTTTTGGTTTTCTGAGACAGGGTTTCTCTGTGTAGCCCTGGTTGTCCTTGAACTCTCTCTGTAGACCAGGCTGGCCTTGAACTCAGAGATCCACCTGCCTCTGCCTCCCAAGTGCTGGGATTAAAGGCATGAGCACCACCTAGCAGGCTTATCTTTTAAATTTAGCATTTGTATGCCCAGAGTGATGCTGACATCTCGCCTCTGCTCTGATAATTTCAAAGTCTCTTCATGGCTGACCCATTCAGTGATTACAGATTCAATAACCCCACCCACAAAGAAGGCATGTCACAGTCATACCCACAGCACATTCTTCTGCTTGCTTCCCATAGGTACTTGAATTGTGTCAATCTCAGAATTGTAGCGCAATCTGTGGCCTCTTAGAGTGAGATTGCTGTTGATGTCTCACACAAACACTCTGAGAAGGAAGGGTTTCACCTTGGGGTGTGAGGATACTAGTCTGACTTTTGTCAGGAGTTAATTGTGGCATTATAAAACACAGTCCTTGTTTTCCTCTGGTTTCACTGCTTCGCCTCCCACTCCCCACCCCCAATCTTAGCTGAACACGCCTTAAAACCAAAATGGAAATCCAGCGTAAGAATTTTATTCTTCTAAAAATACAAAACCTGTTCAGAGGCAGTAAATTTAAAAATGTAAACTTAAGCTGGGTGGTGACGGTGCAAGGCTTTAATTCCTGCACTCGGGAGGCAGAGGCAGGCGGGTCTCTGTGAGTTCGAGTCCAGCCTGGTCTACAGAGAGAGTTCCAGGACAGCCAGGGCTACACAGAGAGACCCTGTCTCAAAAAAACCGAAAGAAAAAAAAAAAAGGTGAATTTAGATCACTTGAATGTTTTAAACATTTATGTAGTTTGTATGTGTGGGGGTCACACATGTGCATGCCACTTGCCTATGTGGAGGTCAGAGAACGGTTTGTGAGGGCTGACACTCTTCTTTACCACATACATTCTGGGGACTGAATTCAGGTCAACCAGGCTTGCCAGAAAGTTCCTTTACCAGATGAGCCAGTTCACCAGTCTCTAAAAATTTGAGTTTAGAAGAGAAGCAAGCTAAGACTATTCTCAACAATGAATTTCCAGAAAATTCTTGAGTGGCAGCAACTTCCATCATGAACAGCCCACGGCTTGCTTTGCTTTAATTCTGCGAAGACTTAATTCCTCAGAATGAGAAGTTTATAAATGAACTTGCAAGCCCGCTGGCTGCAAGTTTCTTTAAAAACTGCCATCACAGCTGGGTGTGGTAGCACATGTCTGTAATCCCAGCACTTGGAAGCTGCAGCATTGCTACCATGTGAGGCCATTCTGATCTACCTAGTGGATTACCAACCGTCTGAAATAAACCAGCAAACAAAATGAATGAAATCAAACAAAACAGAAATGGTTAACAGTTCCCTGTATCTTCAGCACTAGATTTGATACTCACAAAGCTGGTTCTTCTATTAAGAACACTTCACACCCTAACGGCAGAGCCTTTCAAGAGATGAACAACTGACCAGGCTAAGACCTCCTCTCTTTTACAGAAGTTTCTAGCCTGGCTACATGGGTCTGAACACTCCGGAGCTCACTGTCAATTACAGACTCAGTGGTCCTATTTGGTTGAACACTTATGGTGGGCAAATTGAAGGATGCTGACAAACAGCTCAGGAAATTGTGTCCCAAAATGCAAATAACTCCAGAAATACTTCAGATTTTTTTAGGCTTCACTCGAATACTTGGGAACAGAAAACGATTATAGAAATATTTATAGTAGGCACTAACACACATAAAATCAAAGTACTTTGAGCAAGCTTGTTGCTGATACTTTTTATACAACTGGCATAAATAATTGTTTCTTGCACTTCTGACCATTTAACTCTGACCAAGCCATCCATGTATATTAGGTAAATATCTTGCATACAGCTTAATTTTTTTAATCCCTTAAATTTAATTCTGGACTAAAAATAATAGCAGTGTCGATCAGAGCATCTTTGTGTACAGTAAGATCACTAGGGGCAATTTGTTGTGATATGTAGATGGGAAATCAGCATATCACTTTCAAACAGGAGGAAAGCTGTTATATGGTACCTCTGCTCCATTACAACTGGATTTGGCCACTAAACCCCCTAGGCATGTTTACCTTGTAATACTTGGGAATCAGAGAGGCAAGCTACCATGACTGAAGCACCCAGCTCTCCATGAGAATCTGTCAGGCTAAGTGAGGTGTGAGAGTGGGTTTGGAAGTGATGCCAAGAAGCAGGTCACTTAACGACTGTCTCCTTTCAGTGGCGGACAGAAGGACCCCTGAGTAGGACTTTTGTCTGTGGGTATACATGAAAGTGCTCAGTGTGTTAGTGTAGGGATTGCCACAGTAACCTCTGATAGATGTATGCCAGGCATGGCCCTCTTCTGAGAAGCTCCTCTGTCCTCTGCCCTGAGCAGAGGCTCCTGGGGGTCTTAGATGAGAACAAATCTTCCCTGGGACAAGGAGCTGTTCTGTGTTTGTTTGAGACCCTTGGGGATGGTGGGAGAGGAGCTGCAGGCAGGCAGGAAGGAGTTGGCTATATTTGCTGTGTCTTTCCTGTATACATGTTAGTAGGAAGTTGGAAGATCTGAGAGCCCACACTGGATACTAGATGATCCTCTAGCACGCACCATCTGGGTGTCCTAAGTAGTTGAGCTGGACAGAATGGTCAGCTCCAAAGGGGTGTAGGAGGGAGGAAAGCCCCATGAAGTGAAGACAAAAGAGGTGAGTTTATAGGAATAATTTCGTCACTCCTATCTCCTCCTCCTGAGTATCAGCTTTCTGAGTATCAGATTCAGTGATGAAGATAGAGGAAAATGAAATAATTTTTGTTTTTGTTAGATTTAGTCTAGTTTGTTTCTGATAGTCTCTGTAAATGAGAGGAAGAATGTTCCAGAAGGGCATTGAGTCTGAGTCTCATTTGAATGAATCTAAGACACATTCATCTTTTCTGAGATAAGGGTCTGGCGAGGAGCCAGCCTAGCCTCACGCCCCTTGTCTCCTGCCCCAGTCTGGGATTGGCATGTGTGGCGAGGGAGTCTTTGCATGGTTTAGCTTCCCCTTCCCGTTGAGGTAAGGATTAAAAACAGAAAGGAGAGAAGGAGGCAGAGTTGGGCCTCAGGCTCCCAGTGACATGTTGGTCTCAAGAAAGATTGTTCCCTGGTGAATGCTGCCTCGCTGCTAGAGAGGACGTAGAGTCTGAGTGGACTTGTCCTTGTGTATGCCGGCAGTAGACATAAACAAAAACCAGACACCGGCATGCCATTTGGCATCGAGCCTCGCTTGGTCCTGCATCCTCAGGCCCCAGCCTGGCTCATCCCTATGCTTCTTCACAGAGGTGTGCGCCATGGTGTTTTCCCCTTTCCCCGGGGGCTGTACACTGTATGCTGGCCAGCCATCTTCCTTGTTCTGCTTTTCAAAGAGTTACCTTCTAGCGACGGTCTCTCTAAGTCCTTCTCTCTCTCCTTTCCTGTCTCCTCTTTCCTCCCCCCAGGGAGAGCTTGTTGAGCACCTGCTGCGGGACTTGAAGAGGGTGGCTTTCCCCTGACTTGGGTTGTCTAGTTTTCCCTGGCTACTGACCTCTCCTTCTGTGCATACATACTTTTGATATCCTTCTCATCTCTACATTCCACCCCATTGTGGTCTTCTGCAAACCTTCTAATTATTTAAGGCCAGCTGGTGTGTGTGGTTTTCCTCTGACCTGAACAGCTCAGGGAATACTTTCAAATAATATTTTCCACTTTCGGATTATCCTGAAATTGAAGAGGTTGCATCCAATTGCATCAGGCTTCTGAACAATTTTTGAATAGCTTTAGTTATGTGTATCCCAAATAGTAGAAAGAGAAGTTGTCTTTATCTTTATCTCTTGATTTTCCTAGAATAGATTCTTCCTTATGCAAAGAATTTTCTGGAGGATTTTGTTTTGAAATAAAAATTAAGAGGGCAGATTTCCTATAGACTCTACTGCAGCATCGTGTTAGGTTTTTAGGATTTTTTTGAGCAAGAAGTTCGGAATACTTCTTGGCATTATGCATATCCTGAGGAGAGCAGAGAGGGGAAAAGGACAGGTCTTGTTGGCTTCCTAAAGGCTTCTGCAGAAGAAAACAGAAAAAAGGAGAGGGCGCAAATGGCTGACCCAAGCCCCAGACTAAGCTCAATTCATCCCTCCCTCATCACAGGGAACTGCGCATCTTAGACACACTTGACTCGGGTTTGTGTCCTAACCATGACATTGCTTCTCTTTCCTGATGATTTTGCTCTGCCCTTGTTGTCTAGTTGTTTGTAAATGGTCATATCTACTGTCAGATTAATTCTTTGTGTGTGTGTGTGTGTGTGTGTGTGTGTGTGTGTGTGTGTGTGTGTGTGTGTTTGCAAGTGTGTGTTTATCTGTGAGTGTGCCTCTGAAGGCAACTTAAGTTGTTGTTTATCACTCTACACCTTTTATTTTTGAGACAGTCTCTCACTGGATCTCTACCTTTTGATATTTTGGCTGGACTGGATAGCCACCAGGCCCCCAGGGTCTGCCTGCCCCTGACTTCCTCTGGCTGTTGGCTGCAGGTATAACCCACCACACCTGGTTTTTACATGGGTGTTGTTGATCTGAACTCACATTGAGCCATCTCCCCAGCCTCGTGATTAACTCTTTGTATATGCTGTAGTTTCTAGAATAAGTTATTATCCTAAGTGCTCAAAGGAAGATGAGCCTCCTGATAACATAATTGATTTTATTCAATGTACATTCACCAAGAAAACAGACTTATAAATGTTTAATACTCTGATTATCATAACTTTCTTATTTAAGCAGAAGTATAAAATGCACACTGAAGCCTTCCATACATGATTTATTCAGCATTTAATGCTACCTGAACTTTGGCTTTTATGGTCATTGAGAACTGAGTGTTGACAGTAATGCAGCATTGAGTTTCTTTTCTTTTGTTTGCAAAGTAGATAACTGTCATCTTTCCTAAGTGGCCAGAAAAATGTGAATAGAAGTGTTTGTGTTATTAATTTTGTGTCCGTATCACGACCAGGATTTCCTGTACTTTTGAAGTCTGTTTTATTCTTAAAGTTCTAGTAACTGTAAGTCTGCCACTGAACTCATGCTCCCATGTGTCTTCCCAGTAGAAAAACCTTGTGTCCATGTTTGTCTGTGGCATTTAAGGTCACTTTCACATTCTGACCTTTCATATCTTAGCACAGATCATCTATTCATGATGGAACATATAGTTTTTTAATGGAAAAAGTTCCTTCTGATGCCAAAAATTTTATAAGCGCTTCAGTAAATACAAACATAGCTTGCTACTGGCAGGAGTGTGTATTAAAAGGAAAACTTAAATACTCCTCCCTCCCTCCTTTCTTCCCCTTTCTCTCTCCCTTCCTCCTTCCCTTTCCTTCTCCCCTCCTTCCTTTCCTCTCTTCCTTTCTTCCTCCCTCCCTTCCTCTCTTCCCCTCTCTTCCTCCTTCTTCTCCTTCCCTTCTCCCCTCCCTCCTCCCTTCCTCTCTTCATCCCTCCCCACTCTTCTTTTTTTTTCTCCCCTGTGGAGGTTTGAATGAGGATGTTCCCCATAGGCTCACATATCTGAGTGCTCGGTCCCCAGTTGGTGGAAGTGTTTGGGAAGGATTAATAGCGTGCTCTTGTTTTCGAGGTGTGTCACTGGGGTCAGGCTTGGAGGTTTCAAAAGCCCATGCTTGTGTCTCAAATTGTGAGTTCTCAGCTGCTGTATCACTGTCACGCCCGCCTGCCTGCTGCGGTGCCCCTCGCCACGGCGGTCCTGTCTTCTAACACTCTGAGACTAGGACCCGAAATAAACTCCCTTTTCTGTAAATTGCCTTGATCATGGTGGCTCATCACAGTGATAGGAAGGTAACTGAGACATCCCTCTTTCTCCCCTCTTCCCACTTCTCATCTCTCCTCGTCTTGCTCAAACTGGGCTAGATTCCTGGCAGTAATTTGGCTTTCTCCATAACTTTTTCAGTGAGCCCTTTTCACAGGGATATGTATCTGACTAGCTCACTAAAAATCAATGGCCAGAGTTGTGAGTACAGCACCATACATGGCAAAGTACTGGTCTAGAGCATTCCCCAACTAACCAAAACACATCTCAAAACTTGCCTTTGGATTTGTATTTCAGGCTTTGGTACTGAAAGTTGGAAACAGGCTGGCCATGCTCCTCTCCTCTCCTCCCCCCACCTCTCTGTTATTTTGAGACCTGTAGCCCTGACTACTCTGGATGAAGACTAGGCTAGCCTAGTCTTACAGGGATCCTCCTGCCTCTGCCTCTCAAGTGCTGGGATTACAGGTAGGTGTGTACCACCACACCTGGCTCTAAGCCCCACACCCTCTTTTGTGTGTAGTGCTGGGGCTCAGACTTAGGTCCTGGCGAGTGCCAGGCAAGGCTCCTGCCCCTGGACCCCAGCCCCACCTGAGTTCTCTTCTCAGCAGATGCAGCAAATGTTGGAATACTGGACTCAGGAGGGGTTCAAACTGACCCTTTCACCAAACTGAGCATGTGCATGAACTATAGGAACTTTTTCAAAGTTAAGTAATGGCCAAGAGTCTGAAAGACTGAAATGGGGAATTGAAAGGAAGACCCAGAGGCCATCACTCCCAGGCCTACTGCACTTTGGGTGGAACAACAAATTGGCCAGAATCGGCCTGCACTGTTGGCAGTTCCCTTAGAGAGAATGAACTCCTACATGTGTCCTTTATAGACTGTAGAAATCACCACTGGAAGAGTTTAATTTAATATGAAAACAGAAGATACCCACTAATTACCAAAGTCAGTCTTTAAAATAGAACTTTGTAGTGAGCACAATTTTAAATTGTTCCCTAAATCATTAAATGATTTGAGAGGCACATTTGGGGTTTTTATTCCAGGTTGGTCTTTATGTAACCATCATTTCCGTGTCAAAGTGATCTGTTCAGAATACCCTCTCTCCTCCTCTCCTGTTTTCAGGTAATTATATTGTCAGGCCGAGAGCAAAACCTTTTGAAAACATTGCTTTCAAGCTGCCAGAAGCAGAGCATTCAGAACTGGCTGCAATTTGCAAACAGTTTGAGAGTTTGATAAGTTTTTAACGGGACCATGTTGAGTTCATAGAATCTGATTTCTTTGAAGAAAACAAAAAGAACAAGAAAGAAAGAAACCCACTGTTCAGTCCCTCCGCAGAAGAGCCTGGGCTACTGGCCAACAGTTCCCCGACCGGAAACCTGGGCTAAGCTCCTGGGCTGAGGGCGGATAAAAAGACTTAAGAAAAGTTCCCAGGGCAGGTGAAAAATTAGGGTTCTGGAAGCCAGGGTCTGTTAGCTAGGGACACAAGGGCAAGACAGATACCCAGGAAAAAAGCTACAGCCATCTATAACAATAGTTAAAACTTGGAGTCTTGGAGAGCTAAGGCTTAGCTGTTTCTGATTTTATAGTGTGCGTGTGCGTGTGTGGTGTTCGGTATATGGTGTACCTGTGGAGGTGAGAGATTGACATTGGGTGTCTTCAACCTCCTCTGTTTTATTTTTGAGAAAGACTCTCTCATTGAACCCGTAGCTCACCAATTAGGTTAGTTTGGCTGCCCAGGAAGCCCCAAGACTCCTGTCTCCACTTCCCCAGCATCGGGGTTACAAGTGAGCTTTGCAGCATTGGTTCTTTCACATGGGTGCTGGGTGGCTGGAGAGGTGGCTCAGTGGTTAAGAGAGAGTGAGGGGATCCTAATTTAGATGCCCATGCTTATGTAAGAAGTGCCTTACCAACTGCAGCGTCTCCCCAGCCCCTTCTTTCTCAGTTCTTGACTCTGAATTGACTGTAAGAGTCTAGAAGGCATTACTATAGAAATAGGATAAAATAGTTCCACAAGGTCCGATTCTTCTTGACCTCATTTTATCCTCCTGACTAAATGACTGATTAGGTTAAATGAAAGCAGCCCTGCTGTGGGCTATATGATGAGTACTTGGTACTCATTATGAGTACTTCCATGCAGAGGCCTTGGAAGGGTGCTGATTGTTCTCCATGGCTCGCTCGGTCTGCTTTTTTTTTTATAGCACCCAGGACCACCAGCCTAGGGGTGGCATTACCCACAATGGGCAGGGCCCTCCTGCATCACTACTTAAGGACACGCCCAACAGCCTTGACTTAGCCCTATCATAAAGGACAGGGTTTCTCCATTGATGTTCCCTCCCCTCAGATGGCTGTCTCTGTATTAAGCTGACAGAACTAGCCAGCACAGACCCTTATGTAAAATAGGTATTCAGTGGACTCTGTCCCTGCTGATCTTAAACAAGTTCCTAAAAGGATCGCCAGCAGTGAACTCCCTGTGTTTACAAGGCACTCTTCAGGACCCAGAACACAGATTGATGGCCCTGTCCTAAGAGGAACTTGGCAGGTCGTACAGTTGCTTAGTGAAATAAACTCAGAAATTCAACCAGTGACATGGGACCATTTGGCCTCTCTCAGAACATCTGAGGGAGATGAAACTCCCAAATGCTGTCTGTTCTTGCTTCCTGCAGAATTCTGTGCATTTTCTGGTTAAATTACTGGAACCCATTGGGCATGTCAAGCCACTAGACTCAGATTTTGGCTCTTCCTATCACTCAGGGCCAGAGTGCCTCTCTTAACTTACATAGATTTCATGTTTCTTGCTCATAGTATAAAGATAGGAAGGATTCATCTTTAAATGTGGAGAGATGCCTACAAACACAGCATCAGATATTAACCTTTGCACAAGTTCAATTTTGAACAAATGGAAAATTTGAGGATTCACTTTGAGTTTCTTGTTTAGTTGGCTTTAGAGTCCATAGACAGGTGGGGGTCTGACCAAGTCTTCTTCTCTGAACTGTCACAAAGCATCTGCCTCAGGAAGAGTCCTAGTGCCTGTAGGATTCAGTTTCTCAGTGTGTTAGCTGATGGGTTTGACTCCATAATTCTTGAGTCCTTTCTTCCCAGACATCCTGTTCTGTCTGGTTAATTGGACTCTCAACTGGCATGTCCTTCCCGAATGGCTGTGGAATGACTGCTCATTCAGAAGACCATGTTACCTGTAATTTACATGTATGGGTTAATCAGAAGTCCCGCTGAGCAAGGCTAGGGTGAGACACATAGGTGCAGGCTTGGGGTCAGTCAGGCTGATGCTGCCCCGAAGCTCTAAGGTCCACCTCCTCTTCAGTGAGTGGCAACGACTGCACCCACCTAGCAGGGGTCTGAGAGCAGGATTCCCTGGTGTTTCCATGGGAGGGTCCCATGCAGACACCTGTAGCTAGAGTTTTCCAGCCTTGTCCATAGTCAGGACAAATCTTTGTCACCTGCCAGTCCCACAGCTGCTCAGACCCAACCAAGTAAATACTGAGACTTATATTGCTTACAAACTGTATGGCCATGGCAGGCTTCTTGCTAACTGTTCTTATTGCTTAAATTAATCCATTTCCATAAATCTATACCTTGCCATGTGGCTCATGGCTTACCGGCGTCCTCACATGCTGTTTGTCATGGCGGCAGCTGGCAGTGACTCCTTCTGCCTTCTTGTTCTTTTTTTTCTCCTCTCTGTTAGTCCCGCCTATACTTCCTGCCTAGCCACTGGCCAATCAGTGTTTTATTTATTGACCAATCAGAGTAATTTGACATATAGACCATCCCACAGCAGACACCTGCAGGTTTAAAGCAGCAAGAGAGATGGGCAGGAGATTTGAGAAGAACCCACTGCCCTGCAGGTACTTCCTTTTCTTTCCACCCCCTTCTTATTCAGATTAGCTCCCCAAACCGACTTCAGCTGGGTGCTGATCAGATTAAGGCAGTGGATGCTGTGATAACAGATTAATAGCTAGAAACATTTTAATGTGGTGCCTTGAGATCCTCATTTAATCTATGAACATTGATCCCACTACTCCATAATATCCACAGACTTGTTTATGGGATCATTCAGCCATACACAGTCTGTCTGCTTTATAAAATGTTTTCTGTCTTCATTTTCCAGGAGAATAGAGGGATGAGTGCGTGACAGCCCTGACTCCTTCATGTCTGACTTCCTTGTCCCTTCTCTGAGCATTATCTTGTACCAGCCAGGCTTCCCCGCAGTCTTGCAAATACTCTCTGGCTCTGCCCATACAGAAGGGTGCTTTTGTCCTACCCAAGACTTCCACAGACTATAGACATCACTGCAAAGGGACCAGTTAGATCTCATCAGAGATCACAGCTGTTTTCTCAGGCATCTTATCACCAGAGAACATGCAGTTTACAATACAAACCAGAACACTTTGCAAGTGAACCAGGGAAGGACATTAATAATTAAGCCTGGACAACAGGCATGGACTGGGACTGACCCTGCAAATGTGGACTGTTGTTCCAATCTTAGATGGTCTTTTAATAAAATATCCGGAGTCAGATATCAGAGTGAAAGCTGAAAGATCAGAGAAGCAGAGCAGCCAGCCACTAGTTCTTACCTCTACAAAATCCCCAGCCTAAAGAGAGTGAGTTCCTGTTTTCTCATACCTTATATACCTTTCTCTGTCCTGCCATATTACTTCCTGGGATTAAAGGCATATGTGCTTCCACTGCCTGGCTCTGTTTTCTCTCTTAGACTGAATCAATCTTATGTAGCCCAGTGTGGCCTTGAACTCAGAGATCCAGACAGATCTCTGCTGCCCAAGTGATAAGATTAAAGGTATGTGCCACCACTGCCTGACCTCTATGTCTAATCTAGTGGCTGGCTATGTCCTCTGATCCTCAGGCAAGTTTATTAGGGTACACAATATATTACCACAGTGAACACACAGTTTTACTTGTCACCTGTCCTTAATTAAAGCCTTCCTGATGGTAAGGATAGTCCTCGTAGAACTCTTTGGCCTCAGTGATGACAGACACAACTAGTTCATTGGGTGAAGACTAAATAAAACTGTTACTCGGCTAAGCTTTCCTCAGGAACCATGCTGGTAAATAATCAGAGAGATGAAGAGTTCCCAGGTACTGAATTTGGCATTTCAGTAATTGTATGGTCCTCACAGCAACTCTACAGTATGCTATTATTTTCCCTATTTGTTTTCCCAGACTGGATCTTTCTATATTACCCCGGATGGGCCTACAACTCACAGTCCTCCCTCCTTACGCTTCTGGGTGCTAGAATTGCAGATGTAAACTACCATATCTAGCTTCCCTATCTGTGTGTGTGTGTGTGTGTGTGTGTGTGTGTGTGTGTGTGTGTGTGTTTACATGGTGTTGGGGGTACAGAGGTCAATGTGTGTCTTCTGCAATCACTAATTTGATTAGACTAACTAGCCAGCCTCAGGGACCCTCCTGTTTCTGCCTCCTTGGCACTTAGATCACAGACCGGTACCACTGCGCTTGACTTTTCATGTGGGGCTGGGAATCCCGCTTAAGTTGTGATGCTTGTGTGGTGAGCGCTTGATGGCTGAGCCTCAGCCCTGCTGTTTGCACCCTGGAGGTTTAAGTCATTCACCTGATGCTTCTGTAAACAGTTCAGAGAAAGTGGGCTGGTGTGTAAGACCATCTACTTGTATGTAGCCTCAAATGCTTTCTCCTGTGAATCTCAGGAGGGAATTGTTTCCAAGAAGAATATCAAACGTGTCATTACGTATGATGACAGAGTGCACAATAAAAGTTTTGGGGAGTGTGGGGGTGGGGAGACAGGCACAGGTGTTGGGGGGATGGGGGGGGGGGGACAGGCGCAGGTGGCCACCAAAGGGCACGTGTAACATGAAAGGAGAAAAGCACTGGGGAGGTGGAAGGTTATTAGGGGGAGGACAGAGAAGACAGAGAATTACTAAAAATAAATTTTATTTGAAAATTCCACAATGAAACCTATTGTTGTTTAGGCTAATTAAAACATTAAAATTCTTTAAAAAATATTTTTAGATAGGTTATTTTATGTGTATCAATGTTTTTGTTTTTTTCTTTCTCTCTTTTCTTTTTCTTTTTTTTTTTTCTTCTCCGAGACAGGGTTTCTTTGTGTAGCCCAGGCTGTCCTGGAGCTCGCTCTGTAGATCAGGTTGGCCTCAAACTCAGAGAGATCTATCTGCCTCTGCCTCCCAAGTGCTGCGATTAAAGGCCTGTGCCACCACCACCCAATGTGAATCAGTGTTTTGCTTGCATGAATGTCTGTGTACCACATGTGTGACTGGTACCTGCAGAGGTCAGAAGAGGGCATCACAAGCCCTGGAACCGGAGTTACAGACAGCTCTGAGCCACCATGTGGGTGCTGGGAATTGAACCCTGGACCTGTAGAAGAGCAGCCAGTGCTCTTAACCCTGGAGCCAACTGTCCAACCTCTAAAAGTGATTCTTGAGATATGTGTCTCCTTAAAGTCCCTGCCCGAGGCTTAGTATATGATACAAGATGTTTAATTTGTTCTTTTTCTACATTTGACTAAAAATTATGAAGAGTTTAGGATCTTTGTGTCTTTTTTATCTTTTTGTATGGTGTGTGTGTGTATGTGTGTGTGTGTGTGTATGTGTGTGTGTGTGTGTGTGTGTGTGTGTGTGTGTTACACAATGCACATGTGGAGATCAGAGGATGTACAACCAGAGTTTCTTCTCTTCTTTAACCATGTGAGACCAGGATGGAACTCAGGTTGTCTGGCTAGGCGACATGTGCCTTTACCCTCTGAGCCCTCTGAGAGCTCAGTCCTGTGTCCTCACTGTGATGTGGTGCCCCTCCTGGGTCCTCAGCTACACAATGTCTCTTTCAGAGACCCTTAGCGATAGATCTATACCACACACTGACCTTTTTAGAGACACATAAGGATATACACGAAGATAGCAACAGTGTTTATGCAAATGATAAGAGTTTGATGGTTTTGACTTTCTTCAGTTGCCCCCCCGCCCCCAATCCTTATTTGTTACTTCATTAACAAGCGGATAATCCCAACCATCTCCTAAGCCTAGGAAGAGGGAGTGACTGGTGGTGTTTTGCAGTTCAGGGCCAGAGATGGAGACAAGAGAGGCAGCTGAGGTTTCTCTCCTGCTCTCATGATCTCCTTCCATCCTTGGTCTGGGGGTTTGTCTCTGATGTGGGACACACAGCCAGGGCTGAAGGCTTAGGTGCAGGTGAGAAGCCAGATGAAAGAGTGCTCAGGTCTTTAGTGTTGAATCAGCATATTCCCTCCCCTCAGCAGCCCTTAGAGTCAGTACAGAAAGTGTACTTTGAACGACTTTGCATCCACAGGTGGGGACAGTGTGAATGCTGAGACTGGAGAATGTCCTTGTTTAGCCGGCACAATGCTTGTGGCCCAGGTCAGTCTTGGGATGGCCTTGCCTCTGTTCTGTTGCCTGGCAGGATCTGTATCACAAGGCTTTCTTTCTGCCTGCAGCTTTCCCATGGATGTTTTCTGTCTCTGCCTTCTCAGCTGCACCCCACCTCCCCACTTGACCTTACAGCCTCAGCCCTCTGGTCCCCTCTTCACCAGCTTTTGTTGGCACCAAGCAGTGCAGGGTACTGGCATGGCTCTGGCCTCTCTCTGGAGTTTGGGTGTTTTCCTCCTAAGAGACCATTTATTGAGGGCTAGCTCTGGATCCTGGCCTTGCATCAGCCAATCAAGGTGGGTTTTGTGTTGCCCTGTCTCTGCTGCTCACATGGCTTCTTGCCCACTGGTTACCATGGCACCAGTCCAGCCTAGAGGAGACTCTACTGTCTAATTTCCTCCCTCATCCTGGAGTCCTCACCCGCCCTGCCCTTCCCCATACCCCAATTAATTAAGCAAGTGAGCAAACAGGTCTCGGTTGACCTGGTTGAAGGGCACCAGGGTTCCCACTCTGTGGGGAGCCACAGGGAAGGGATGTAATGACATAATTACAGCTGCCATCCTCCCGGGGCTGCTAAGTGCCTGGCACCTGCCATGTGCATCCTTGATGCTGCTGACTCTTCATCACCTGCACAGTGTGGTGCCTCAATGGGGGAAGAGTTGAATGGCCGTGCTTATGGTCAAAGAGGGAGAAATCTCACCTGGAGACTCAGGAGATGATTCCTGCTCAGAAGTGCTGAGAGGACTGGGCACAGAAGGACAGACTGTCCTTGGACAGATTTTACTCCTGTGTGAGTTCTTACTCATGTGTGCATGTATGTCTCTCTCTCTCTCTCTCTCTCTCTCTCTCTCTCTCTCTGTGTGTGTGTGTGTGTGTGTGTGTGTGTGTGTGTGTGTGTGTGTGTCTGTGTGTTACTCGTGTGTGGAGGCCAGAGAGCAGTATCAAGTTCTCCTCTATTGATCCCCACCTTATTTGAAGAAGACTATCTCACTGATTAGCTAGGTTGGCTGCTAGTGAGCTGTAGGGACCTGCTTGTCTTCACCCCCCTGACATGGAGATTACAGACGTGCACACCTCCATGTCTAACTTTTTACATGAATCCCGGGGACATGACCACAGGACCGTATGATTTACCCACCAGCCTGTCTCCCAGCCTTCCTTGGTTGGCCTTTGATGCTGCCAGTCTGTCTCCCTTCTCCTCAGCTCTGTTTCAGTGCTCGGTGGCTCCTTGCTAAAGACAGAGTAAGCCTGGAGACAGTGTTCCGTTCACAGTGGCTCTCAAATACTCCATGTAAGCTGCAGGCTGTGTGTCATTCGAGCTCTGGGGGCAATTCCTGAAGGGAAGGTGCCATCTCTTTCCTACCATATTTATAGCATCTCTGTTTCCTCTGGATGTATTTTTACCATTCAGGTCATCTCCCAGGAAAATGCTAAAGTGGGCGATCATGGCAGGAAGAGATAAAGATACAGTGGCTCAGAGAGATGATAGTGGAAATGTCATTGTTCCTGCCATCTCAGGCCAGCCTTGACAACAGGAGCCATAGAGCCCGAGCATGCTGCTTAGTCCTTGTAGGCGAGGGTCCCTTAGAAGACTGCAGACAGGAGTGCTGTTACCTGCCTAACAAATGGAGATGAAAATCAGCTGAGGTCATGATCATGAAGTGTCCTGCCCTTGTAGAACATGACTTATTATCTCAACGAAGACTCCCCAGGCCCATTCCGTTCATATTTATTAACTTACATATACTGGGTATGGTGTTGCTGCCAGCTCTCCCTGAGAGGTGTCTCCTGCATAGCAGCCCCAGCATGATGGGCCCACAGTTTCACAGGCCCCTTCCAACCTGCTGAATGAGAATCACTGACCCAGGAGTCTACTCTCCAAGCCCTCCTGAGATGCCCATAGGCCTCCCTTCAGGTTTGGGAGGTGACTCCACACCACCCCCTTGTCTGTATTTGGAGCTCTGGACTTTATAATCCAGTCTAGTTTCCCAGGCCTGATGGCCTGTCCGGGGCATCCAGGAAAGGGATGGGAGTGCACATGGTGTTCTGCTTGCAATCCTTACTCTGGGTTGTGTCCACATAGCCCTTGACTGGGTTTAGAGCAGGCTGGACCTGTGAACAAACCCTGGGGAGGGGAGGCTACAAATGGCATCTGCTAGGGGAGAAGCCCTGCTTGCTCAAGATGAGGAAGGTGCAGAGGCTCTGGGGCTCGAGCCAAGCCCCTGCTGCCTTGTACAACTCCAGGAGTGTAGAGCACTGTTGATCCCTCACACTCTTGGCCACTCAGAAAAGTAAGGCCAAGAAATAGGAATGTACTTGTGCCAAGTCCCTTGGGCTGAGCCAAGGTAGAACCCAGGTACACTACTGCTCATTCTGTTACGAGCGATTGTTGATGTTTGATATGGTTGGACAAAAAGGAAAGTTAAGGATTGCGGGTAGTCCACTCAGTGGTACCCAACTGAGGGATTATTTCTGATTATTTGTCTTTTGCTCTTCCATATATGCCATTTCTTTTTTTTTTTTTTTTTTTTTTTGGTTTTTCGAGACAGGGTTTCTCCGTGTAGCTTTGCGCCTTTCCTGGGACTCACTTGGTAGCACAGGCTGGCCTCGAGTTCACAGAGATCCACCTGTCTCTGCCTCCCAAGTGCTGGGATTAAAGGCGTGTGCCACCACCGCCCAGTGCATATATGCCATTTTTTAAGGTAGCAGATTTGAGAGATATTTCCTATACCACAAAACTCATTGTTTTAAAAAGATTTAGTGGTCCTGGGTATATTCACAGACTTGTGCAGCTATGAATACCATCTAATTTAATTAATAGGGAAGAGGGTCCCACTTTAGCTTGGCTTGGCCTGGAACTCATGGCAATCCCCCTGCTTCAGTCTCCATATGATGAAATGGCAGGTGTCAACTACCACACCCAGCAGTACTGTCTGATTTTATGTTTTAGTCGTCTTGCGAATGGCAGTCCCATCCCATAATCTCCTCCCGCTGGCCATAGACAACCAGGAGTTGTCTCTGTCTCTGTGAATTAGCCATTTATAACTGTTAAAATAGAAATGGGATCTTACAATATGTGGCCCTTTGTGTCTGGCTACTTTTATTTAGCATAATGTTTTCATCCACATCATACCATGGAATCAGCATTTCCATGGCTTAGTAATATATAGTGTGCTTATCTATCTATCTATCTATCTATCTATCTATCTATCTATCTATCTATCTATCTATCTATCTATTCATCTATCTATTCTATCTCTGTCTATATGTCTGCATCTTGTATTTATCCATTCATACATTTATGGACAATTAGATTTTCATTTTTTTGGCTATTAAGAGTTGTACTTCTATAAGCATTCATTTTTGTGCAATTCTTGTGTGAATGTATGTATTCATTCTTACTCAGTTTGTACCCATATCTGATATTGCTGAGTTATGTTAGTTCTAGGTTTAATATTTTTAGTCACCAAGATATTTTTTAAAGCTGTCCCATTTTATAACACTACTAATAATGTAGAAGAATTAAAATTATTCCACATCCTCACCTGTTGTTTGATTTTTTTAAATTTAGTCTTCAAAGTAGGTATGAAAAGTTGACTGGCTGTGACTTTAGCTTGTATTTTTATAGTGACTAATGACATTGAATATTTTTTTCATGGCCATGTCTTTTTTTTTAGATAACAATTTTAAATTTCATTTTTTTATGTGTATGAGTGTTTTGATTGCATGCATGTCTGTGTACAGTGTGTGTGCCTGGTGCCAGGAAAGGAGGCTGGAAGAGGATGTCAGATCCTCTGGAGCTGCAGTTATAGGCAGTTGTGAGCCATGTGGGTGCTGGGAACCAAACCGTGGTTCTTTGTGAGAGCAGCCAGTGCTCTTAACCACCAAGCCATCTCTCCAGTACTTGGCCACATATTTTTGAAAGAATAGTCTCTTCAAAAGAGACTGGAACTCACTCTGTAGATGAGGCTAGCCTTGAACTCACAGAGATCCTCCTGCCCCTACCTCCGAGTGCTGTGATTACAGGCAGGTGCCACTGTGCCTGACTTACCAACATCCTCAATGATGCTTTGATGAAGCCTAATAAATCTATTCTCTTTTCCACATTTTGGTTTTCCTATCTAATAATCATCACCAAATCTAAGGTCGCGAAGATTTGTCTGAATAATTCCCTCTAAGAATCTTACAGTGCTGGCAGTCAGATTTGTGTCTATGAGTCAGTTTAAGTTAACTGTGGAGGTCTGTTTAGTTTTTATTATGAGAAGTCATCTTGGACTTGTGAGGTAGCTCAGCAGGTAAAGGTGATCTAAGTCTCATGACCAGAGTTGGATTCCCTGGAACCCACATGGTAGGATAGAATGACTTCTGCAAGTCCTTCTCTAACCTCCACATGTACACTGTGGCCTGTGCATACCAATACATATGTACCCATGTGCCTGCACACACACTCTCACACAAAATGTAATAGAAATAAAAGAATAAAATAAAAGTCATCCTTGTCAGGGTTATGGAAGCGTAAACATAGACAAAAATAGCTTTACATTTTCTAAACTGGATTATAATACTCAGCTCTGTCTTGTCGCTAAAATTGCTAGTCACAGGATCCCAAAATTATAGGCTTAGTTTTCTGAGAGAATAAGTAAAAGGTTCAATCTCAAATTAATTTTATTTTGAAATTGAGCTAACTGCTCAGACATCCAATTTAGGGAGATGTCTGACATTGCCCCCAGTGAGTAATTCAAGAAGCATAGGAAGCCAACATTCCCGGACTGCTCCTGGGGAACTGTTTAGAAGTCTGCCATTGAGATGTTTGAAAGCGCATGGGACTTAGATGTCTGCCTGAGCTTATGTTAAATTCCCATATTTAACTAAGTTTCTATAGTTTGAGTCAGAGAGTAGGTAATGCAGCCCCCAGTTTCTCCAGCAACTCCTTTTTATAAACCTGGAAAAGCAGGAGTGTGTACCTCACAGGGTCCTTGGGAGGGTTGGATAACTGATATATATAAGGGGAGTTTAACGTAGAACCTGACTCTTAGAAAATACTCATTTAGCACTCATTACTAAATGTCTCCTTTATTTATCTTAATATTTCTTTTTTTTTTTTTTTGGTTTTTTTTTTCCCGAGACAGGGTTTCTCTGTGTAGCTTTGCGCCTTTCCCGAATCTCGCTCTGTAGACTAGGCTGGCCTCGAACTCACAAAGATCCGTCTGCCTCTGCCTCCCGAGTGCTGGGATTAAAGGCGTGTGCCACCACCGCCCAGCTATCTTAATATTTCTAATATGCATTTCAGCCACTATGAATAGTTGCATAATTATAATAATATTTCTATTGCTTATTTGTTTTGTTTTTGTTTTTGTTTTTTGTTTTTTGTTTTTTTGGTTTTTCAAGACAGGGTTTCTCTGTGTAGCTTTGCACCTTTCCTGGAGCTCACTTGGTAGCCCAGGCTGGCCTCAAACTCCAGAGATCTGCCTGGCTCTGCCTCCCGAGTGCTGGGATTAAAGGCGTGCACCACCACTGCCTGGCGCTTATTTGTTTTTTTTTTTTTTCCATCAAAGTCCCCGCTTTGTAGCCCAGGGTGGTCTTAAACCTGTGATTCCCCTGCTCAGCATCCTGCATATTGGGATTTCACATCCACATCGCCATGTCCATCTCTTTTATAATGATTAATACCATGTTTCCCTTTTAGTTATGAAAACTTAGATCCCCAAAATCAGTTGTAGCTCTGGTGTCAAAGTGGACTGGAGTGTCTTAAGACTTGACCTGGACACAGCAGGATTGAGCTGCTGCCGGTTATTGGGTAATGGCATCCATGATGGTCAAAGGCAAACCCACATGTAGAAGTGGAGTCTCCTGTGACATCCCGGTCCTTTCTGATGGGGGGGACCACCGGGAAAGGACTTCTAACCTAGCAGTTCTGCCTTCTAGAAAGCAAAGGGACCACCAAGTGGCAGAAAGTTTCAAAAAATCTGAGACAAGCTCATGAGGCTTTTCGGGAAATGGCTGTGGGACATCTTAAAGTCAGTTTTTGTGTCTTGGGGGTTCTGTCTTTGTCCTTGGTGCAGGGGAGCCTGGAGGGTGGGCTTGGATGGGGACCCTGAAGCTCAAGACTGAGGTTTTAGCAGCCATAGGCTCATAGAGAGCTTGTTTACCATTCTCCCCCCACCTCCATCTTGTTCTCTTCTACAAGCATTCAGAGGAACTGCCAGTAGACATACTTACTTAGCAGAAAGCAACAAAAATACAGATCTGCTAGAATCCATTGTTGAAATAAAATGAAGAGATTGTCATCCTTACAGTGTTTTTTTTATTTTGTTTTTTTTAATTTTACTACTTTGCTTGTTGGAGTCTTAGAAATAATTTAATTTATTTTAGCTTTACTTTCTAGTTGTTCTGTGATTTCTCTCTAGTCTACTGTTTCCAAAGAAATAACACGTGGCCAGTCAAAATACTATTTCATTCTTGATCATTGAGTTTGGCAGTAATTAGGAAGGGACTCAAAGCTCTGCTTGAAGTGGAAGTGGGTGACATGATGAGATGTTTCATGGTTTCCCAGCCGAACACATGGCAGGCTACAAGGTCACTGGTGTTAGGAGAGAGACTATGTTTTGTGTCTTTCTCTTTCAATTCTTTGCATAGGGAAACAGTGATGGCAAGGAGGAGGTCTTCCAGGATAGCCAGACTATGAAGGAAGCTTGCTTTCTTCTATGACATGGTCTCAGGGTGACCATGCTATGCAAGCGAGGCCCACTTCTCTGTGTTCTTGACTACGGGCATTCCACACACTAAAGCAAAAAGGGTTTTAGCTGAGTAAGAGTTAATGATTAAATGTTGGCCTCAGTGATTACCATTTATGTCTGCTCTTTCAAGATGAATTGCTTTAATATACAATAAAACGAAAAAACATATTAGAGACTAGAGAAAGAAAATGATAACCTAAACCTACTGGTTGTCAGCCAGGGTATTTCCAAGGACATTTCTGATGGTGCTGGGATATTTCTGACATCCATTGGGTAAAAGTTAGAGTTGGTAGTCAGCATTCTCTGCCACAGACAGACCCCACAGAATGATCCAGTCTGAATTCTGGCAGGGCTGAGATTGACAAGTCCTGTTGTACTAATCCTACAGGAATGGGATGATCCTATTTCTAATTGTGTTAACGTGTTTGTTTGTGCCTTTCATTATTTCCCATGTATTATGCATAATTATGTGCATAACTCTCACCTCTATATCTATTCATTAAGCATTATATTCCAATTAAAGAGGTCATTATACAATATTCAGAATTTTGCAATTCGTGTTTCTTCCCCATACTATAAATTTTCTAGCTAGCTGCTATTATGACTGATCTATGATGAACAATTTTGTGCATTTGCCCTTTTTTAATTCTAAGTATCTTTTGAGGGTGGGATTTACAAGTGTTCATAATTTTTTTCTTCTGCGGAAGCAGTGAAGTTGTTATGCTCTTTTGGTAAATATTTCCAGTTGCTTCCTAAGGACATGGAACTAATTTCACAGAATCAATAGCAGTGAGTAGTTTCCCATTTCCCTGTGTTCTTGCTAGAGCAAAGCATGAATATTATGGAGAGAAAAAGCACTGTATCTATCTATCTATCTATCTATCTATCTATCTATCTATCTATCTATCTATCTATCTACCTACCTACCAACCAAACAACCAAACAACCAACCAACCACCCATCTATTTTGAGAACTCGGTAGACAAATGTATTGCCTCTTTGATCAGTAATGCTTTTCTGTTGGGAGAAACATTGTCCTTACAATTTTCACAAGGACCCTCAGAACTCTTTATAAAACCCCCTCTTTTCATTCTGCTAGGTTTATTAAGAAAATAATCTCTACCAGTAGAATGATGCTTCTCCTTGCTAAAAAGAAATTTATTAAGAAAACTAAATTACAGCTTCAATTTTGTAGAAGGGCTTTTAAAAGAACCAGAATCATTCAAAGCATCATGGAAAATCTAGTCAAATTCTAAGAAAGAAAGTATATTGTTTTTTATGAAACCACTCAGGTTACAATGAAAACGACTTCAAATGTAAGTTAGGGCTCCATTTACTATCCCAATTTTGCTTACTTGTGGAGCTCTTAGCTCTCTTCATCATTTTATATACAAAATATTTATGTTTGGAACACAGAGTGGTCATTAAATACATATTAAACACAAGTAAATTTGTGCCTACATGATGAGCATGAAGTATAATTTTCCATTACAGTAATGACAGAGAGGTCATTTTGTTACCTTTTGATGTATCTCTGGCCTGGGTTACAATTTGCTTGGCACTGAAGACTTGGTCAGGAAGTTAAGTCTTTGCCCTTATATCACTTTTTCAGTGGTGAGCATACTCTATGGAATAGTGATTGAGAACAGGGCTTTGCAAACTCATCATTGGTAGAAGCAGGGAGGTTTTTTGTTTTGTTTTGTTTTTGTTCTTTGTTTTGCTTTTTTATTTAGTTTTTTAATTCTTCTCTCATACAATATATTCTGACCCCAGCCTATTATGACCAATCCACATGAGTCTATTAAATGGGTAACAGAATTTATTAAGATATAAATTGAGGAAATATACTTATGAATACACAATGGAGTAGACAGCTGAAGTCGTCTTCTCGTCTGACTGGGAGTGAATCTACCTCACAGGCTGGAGCAAGGAGAAAGGGTCATGTGACCCTTCCACTATTTACTGTTTAAAATAACCCTGAACTTTTTAATTATAGCCTGTTTTTATGTTCAAGCTATCTGTGTATTATTTCTCCTGCAGTTGTATATAAAATGTTTTTACATTCAAAAAAGGACAAATACTATAGAATTGTATTACATGAAATATATAGAATATACAAATTTATAGAGACAGAAAGATTAGACATTATCTCAAGATGGAGAAGAAAGGAATATGGAGCAATGATTTCCTAAGTACAGAATCTCTGTTTTGTGTGATGGAAAAGTCCCACAAATGGACAGTAGTATCAGGACATAATATCATGAATATAATAAATCAATACAATTAATGTAATTAATGAGTATCATAAATATAATTATTGAATGAATACTGAGAATGTAATCAATGAATACCACAAATGTAATCAATACCATGAGTGTAATTTTAAAAAATTAAAAAAGAAAGACCCTTCCCTTATAAGAGGTAACATACAACAGGATGCGCAGCCTCCTTCAGGCCCTATAGCCCAAGGTCATGGGCAGAGCAAATACTACTACACCAGCTTCTTCTCTTCCACTCCTCCCAGTTACTCCTCCCCACCTCCCCTTTCCCCAAATCCACTCCTCCTCCTTTCCCTTCAGAAAAGAGCTGGCCTCCTGGACATATCAATGAAGACATAACTAGTTCCATTAAGATTAGGCTCAGAATGAGGCATCCCAGTAGGAAGAAAAGGGACCCAGGGACAGGCAAAAGAGTCAGAGACCCCCCCTACCCCCACTGGTAGAAGTCCCACAAAAATCACCAAGCTAACAGCCAGAACATATTTGCAAAAGACCCAGTGCAGACCCAAGCAGGGAATTTTTGTATACACTTGTCCACAGAATTACAAACAGGAGTGTGTATAGATAAAAAGAACATCTTTCTGACTTTTGAAGATTTGATTGGACCGTTTAAGATTAAAGTATCATAATTTCATATTATGTTTCCTAAGGGTTTTTGTCCTTTTGGGGAACCCTTGCATACTTATAAATAATTTGTTGTAATTGAAAATTTCTCTCCTGTATTTCTTCATCTTGAATTATACTTATCTTAGAAATTGTGTGTACAGACACCTTGAATTTTGAGAACTCTACCACTCAACTCCTTGACTTCTAGAACTTGTTAATTCCTTCAATGGTGTCCTTGAATTAGGAGTGACTAGTTGTATCTGGGCTTAGGTTAGACACCCTAAGTGTGGCAGCCACCTGGGTAGGGCCATCACTGTCCCCAGGAAGCACTGAGTATGGGACAGTCCTTTCCTGCCCTCCCTTGGTCTTACTCTACGAAACTTTTTGCTACTTCTAGCTTCAACCTGTATTTATTTGTGTGTATAAATGTTTGTGGGTACATGCATGTCACAGTGTATGTGTAGATGTCTCCTTCCACCATGATGGGTCTGGGGATTGAACTCAGGGCATCAGGCTTGGCAGCTAGCATTTTACCTACTGAGCCATCTCACCAGTCCTAAAAATCAAAATCAAATATATATATATATATATATATATATATATATATATATATATATATCATAGATAATATAGATACAGACTCTTGTTCAAAAATTCAAACAGGTAGAAAGGCATTAAACATTTTTTTTTTAACTTCCTTTCCCTTGCCAAGGGCCCATTGTGCAAATGTCACTGCTGTTGAGGTCTTGCATATTTCACCTTGAACCTGGTTTGTGATTTATTTCCCTGCCTGGTCTCAGTCTTTGCCCTTCACTTACATCCTAACCTACCTTCCTGTGGTTCTGCAAGTTGTTTTTTTTCTCACCGACAACGTGGACCCTAGACCCCTCTCCACACTGGCACACAGAAGCACAATCGCTTTGTAGTGTTTCATCCTGTGGATGTGCAATGTGCCTTATTGATAGGCATTGAAGTTGCCTGCTCATGTTTGCCTTTAAAACACAGCCATAGTGAGCAGCATCTTTGCCCTCCTGGGCTGGAATTCTGACCCTGCTCTTCCCTAGCTTTCTGTCTGCGTTGCTCTGTTTGTCTGTAGGTTTCCCGTCTGTGCTGGGTTGGGTATGAGCAGTATTTTACATAGCTCATGTTATTGCACAGGGGACAGGGAATGAATGCTCACTCCTTACTGTCTGTGCCTCTAGCTGCTTTTGCTATTGCACACAGAGAACATGTCAGTCAAAAACAAAAACAAAAACCCAAAAAACCCTAAATGTAGAACTTCTGTAGTTTCAGTTCAAAGAAATGGGTGATGCTAATTTTGATGTATGTTGGCAGTCCTACACCAATGTTGCTTGGAGTGATTCTTCTCATGGTAACTGGGAACAGTTTTCCTCTTACACTCCAAGAGCCTTGAAAGCAAATGTGGTCTTTACTTCCTTCTATTTATTTTGTTTGACCTTAGTACAGAATGATGCATCTTAGGAAACACTGGTGTGCAAACAAGTCTGGCACAGTTCTCCCACGGAAGAATCAGCGACAGCATGCCGCTTCTAAATGCTCTTCGCTCTGTGGTTAGAATTTTCTCCTTTGTTTCAATACAATGTGCCTGGCTATGAGAATAAAGGTTACCTCCTACGTGTTTAATGTTGCTTGACATTTGCATATGGGCAGGTACATCCTGTTTGATGAGTAGTGTTGAAAGCCATCAGGATGATTGACACCTGCGTGTAGTAAAATAGGGAAACATTCCTAGATTAATTTTCCTTCTCTCTGAGTAGGGTTAGAGGGTAGGCATAAGTGAAATGCTAAAGCTCCACTTAGATGAGTTTCTTTGATCTGATGAATAATGGCTTGGCCACTGTGTGGGCGGTGACATTGAGGTTTTTGCATACAGTACCTGATGAGACAGGATCTGTCATTGGGGTCAGGCCAAGGCTAATAGGCAGCCATTCACAATGAGAAGGAAAACTAGGAGGAGGAGGAGCGAGTGAGAGATACTCTTGGCAAAGCTGAGGCAGGGCCCTGCACTTGTAAAGACTCCTGATGGCTCAGTAAAAGGGGCCCTTGATCTTGACCTTCCTAACGGGTCCTTGGCATGGTGGCCTCTAGAGGGGAGTGACCCAGGAGGACATGTAATCCTCAGGAGCCATCCACCTCGTGCTGTTGTTTAGAAAGCGTCTCTCACTGGCCTGGGGTCCAGGATGAGGCTAGACTGGCCAGGGAGCTCCAGGAATTGTCTGTCTCTGCCTCCCCAGCACTGGGTTGAGAAGCACACACCACCATATCAGGCCTGGGCTCTGGGGACTAACTGTAGGCTCTTATGGTTACACAGCAAGCTCTTTAAGAGTGCTTTTGACCTGAAAAGAAGGGTAAGACTGTTCCCACACGTGTGTTTTATCCTCTCCGCCTGTCAGCACGGCTGCTGGTGGTCTCGTGGAGGCTGACGGGAGAAGTGTGAGCTTTGATTTCAGAACTTCCCTGTGGTTGTCAAGGTCATGTTTCTGGTGATGCAGTCTACCCTGGGCATTGCCCACTTGTTGATGAGATGAGCACTGTGAGAGGCCCCAGGAGGCTTCATTGTGATTTCCATGGGCTTCTCCCTTCTAGTTGTTTACTATAAACTGGATTCTGTCATCTGTTGATCTTGACGCCTCTCTTTCATATTCCCTACCCTCCTGTCTTATAAGTTACCAAGCCAGAAGAAGTAGGCAGCCCCCCTGCCCCCCACCCCTTCATGGGAAGGGAATGCTAGAAGTGGCCTGCCTTATCTCTGTCCCAGATAAAGGCAGAGGCCAGTTCCAGAGTCCAACGGCATGTGAAGCTGAGGAACCAGGTGTGTGGGTGAGGGAACCTGCCAACCCTGAGAACCTCAGACGTGATAGTAGCTCCTGCCACAGACTTTTGTGGAGTCTGTGTCTGCAGTGGAAAGGGATTTCCTACTTGACAGTTGAGATGGGTCCATGTTCAGTAGGGAACTGAGGATCAGTGTGGGGGCTCTGACTGTGGCAGCCGATAACTATGATCAGTTGCTTTCACAATGTGCATCCTGGGCGGAGCTTTGAGAGCAGAGAGGCAAGGAACACGTGTCCCCTCCCACTGTTCCTGCTTGTGTAGTTCCACCCTGTCAAGTGCTCACCCAGTCTGCACATGCAGAGGTTCTGATGGTAGTGGTCCTCCCTGCCACTTCCATGTACTTTGTGGCCCCTCCTTTCGTCTTGTGAATAGTTGAGTGTGACATGTCTCTCAGGTGGCTCCCCCATGCACAGAAGAAAGCTTCATTCTTTCCTCCTTATGCACATCACTCACTCCTCTCAGACAGCCAGGATGTTGCCTAGCCTCGTTATCTGTGGGGCATGCTCATGGTGTCATTGGCTGTGCCCACCACAGTGCCTGGCATAGCAGCGGGAAGGAAGAGCCCCACAGCCCTTTCTCATCAGCCACCAGGAAGCCACCCAGTGACTGCAAACAAACAGACAAGCAGACAAATGAACCACAGACCCACCTTTTTTTGTGGACCACTTAATGATCAAGCACTGTATTAGTTACTTGTCTAGTCTCCATGACAAAAATACATCGAGACAAGAACTTTAAAGGAGGAGGTTTTTACTTGGTCTCAAGTTCAAGGCTCCAGCCCATCATGGAGGGAGACTATAGCAGCAGAAGCTTGAGGCAGCAGGTTATATCCGGTCATAGGGAGAGAGCAATGGCTGCCGGAGCCCAGCTCGCTTCCTCCTTTTCAGTCCATCTGAGATTCCCATCAAGCCAGTGGAACAACTACTCACATTTAGTGGGTCTTCCCACCCCAATCAACCCGTCTAGATAATCTCTCACAGACTTGCACACACTTACTACCATGGTAACTGGTGATTCTAAATCCCATTGAGGTGATAATCAAAATTAGCCATTGTAAGTACTGTTATTTCACTTAAAATTTTTAATTTATTTAGAAAATTTTTAAATGGATAGAGAAGTTGAAAGAACAGTGGAACAAATCCTCCCATTCCTCTCTCAGGGTTTCCCACATGTTCCTCCTACCTTTGCCCTCGAAAGCTCCTACACATGCACCCCCCCATACACAAGCCATATACATCACAAACTACACACAAACACACACACACCATACTATACACACACACACACACACACACCACATACACACTTTACACCATGAATATACACTACATACACACACACACCACACATACACATATACACATACCACATACCATATACACATACCATGCACACCACACACTATATATACACAACATACACACACCACACATATATACATACACATACCACACACACCACATACACATACAACATATATGCCACCTGTAACATACTCACACCACACATAAACACGATATACATGCATGCACAAGCTACACACACACACACACACCACATACACATATACCATACACACGCATATACATACCTCACACCTATCTCTCGCCCCCATGTGTATACACAAACACACATTCTTATCTTTCTCTCTGATGGAATGGTCTGTAAGTAGATACCCTTTCCCTTCCTATTTTACTCTTGTGAATGGAGAAGGCGTCTGGGAGCGGTGTCATGGGAAATGCAGCACTTTGGGAGTCCAGGGCAGAGGAAATGTGCTTTTCAACAGACTGGGCAATTAGCAGTGGCTTCTGTGAGAAGGTTACTTCGGAGTGCCTCGGCCCGCACGGGCAGTGGCCAGCAGTGTCCGTGCCTGGGAGTTCAACAGCGAGGAAAAGAGACTGCCTCCAGACAGCCCTTGTCTTCCGGGCGCTCACTCCACTTCACCATATTTGGAGCTTTGGCCTGTGTGAGCGCTTTGTGGTTCTGAACTCACCTCATTTATGACTTCCTTAACCTCTCAGGGGCTGTCATTGAAAAAAGTGCCTTCAATTTTGCATGCACTCACTAGCAGGTTTACTAACGTGCAAAGAGGCGCGGTGGAGGGGGGGGTGGCGGGGTGTGTGTGTGCAGGTCTGGGAAGTGTTTAGTCAGCGGGGCCTCCTGGCCCTGTGAAATGCTTACAAGAGCCAGGTGACCTAGGATGACAAATACACACAGCTTTTGCATATTAATAGCTGTGCCTTAGTGTTGTAACTATACTTAGGAATTCTGTACATCCACATGTAAGAGGAAGTACAGGCCCTACCAAGTAGTCAGAACTTCAGCTATTTCTATGGTGTATGAGAGGGCTTTGTTGAATTTAAAGAAGCTGGAAGGCCACCCCCAAAGCCTTCGTTGACAGCATGCTTTGCAGTTTGTCTAGACGCATATGTGGCTCAAGTGAAAGCCACACACCCTAGACCAGCGGGAGACGGGCACTTTCCAGCCCATTAGGCACTTTGTCGTCTAAACAGTGGGGAAGTCGTGCAAGGCAAACATTACACACTGGTGTGAGGTGGAATTAACAGCTTGCTTGATGGAGGTAATCTGAAGCCTAAACCAATCTTAGAAAACTTGGAGTGCTATGGAAGTGATGGGCAACCCTTCACAAACCCTGGCACTGTTTTAAAGTCCTCGTCGGAGCTCTGTAAGACCATTGTGGTTATTGTCATCATTCTGACAGGTGGTGCTGTCACTGGGGAAAGGGACACAGCAGGTCTGCCAAGTGCGGAAGTGCAGGTAATGGCAGGGGCTGCAGCTCGGTGTCGGTCAGCTTCTAGTTACTACCTTCCTCTGGGTTCTCTGGCACTGGCCTCTGCTACCTCAGGAACAGGCCATCATTGCCTTGAGTGCACCCACCTAAGTTTGGAGTCCCTAAGCCTGTGTTTCTGCAGAGTGTGGTCAAGCATGGTTTTTTACAGGAAGCCCCTCGGTGTGGTGTGTGTGTGTGTGTGTGTGTGTGTGTGTGTGTGTGTGTACAAGCTTTCCACAGTCAGAACCGGTGGGGCCTGGTGAGCCCTCTGCCATGGAGTGTCTTGCACACACCCGAGTGAGGGGCCTTGAGGGGTGGCTTTTCATCTGGAGGATACTAGTACAGGCAGGCGGAGACTCCAAGGGCTTGCTGGCCATCTGCACATAGCCACTCTGAGAGGGGCATGAAGAGCCCCAAAATATGTGTGTTTTATGCCATGGGTGACAGAGGTCATTGTGGGGCTTTCAGTGGGTCAGTTGAGGAGACACCTGAGGAGGGGAGGCGGGCATAGAAAAGAAGCTTTTGCTCATCTATGAGAAATCTCAGCTTAGCATTTTACCATGAGCAAAATTCTTAGTCATGATGCAGTGAGCTTGGAAGCAAGCTGGGCTCATCCCACATCCAACAGGATCCTACCCTGGGACCTGTGGAGGCCTTGGGGACAGTTAGGGAGGTCAGAGTGACTTTGCAAGGAAGGATTTACGTCCAAACTGTTGGGTTGGAAGAGAATCTGTCCCCGTAGGGGTGAGAGTGACTAATGTCGGCTGGTCTTTGAATCATCACTCATAGCCAGTATGTGGCACCAGGCACCTCTGGGTTCTAAGTGCAGAGTATTTAGCACCCGACAGGGCAGTGGAGCACTGTTCTCAGGAGACTTCTGTTCTGTGGGTGGAAGTAAGTCATGTGATAAGTCGGTGAAGCCCAGAGGTGGACAGGGCCGCTTCAGACACTGTTCTAAAGAAAACGAACCTTGTGGGGGTCTGGGCCGTGCTGTTGAATTGAGATATGATGCAGTTTTCAAATTCTAGAGTTGGGGATGCGCTTGCTTAGCATTCGTGAAGCCTGGAAGTTGCTAAGCAGGTATCATGGCCCAGCCTGCAATCCCAGCACTCTGGAGCATGGTGGCACTTTGGCTCTGGCGATCATCTGCAAGCAAGGAACAGTTCCTACCTCTAATTTATTGTGTCTTTTATTTGTTGTTGATATGCCCATAAACCAAGGCTATCGTCCTTTTTACCATTGCTTAGGCAATTTCAGACCAGGGGTATTGCTTAGCTGTAGAACCCTTGCTCAGTGTGCCCAGGACTCAAGGTTCTAGCCTCAGCACTGCAGAAACAAAGATAACAGCTACCAAAAAACTCTCAAGTTCTATTCTATTTTCATTTTTAGCAGTCTTTCTGTGGCTGCTGAGAGGGGGACGCCCCAAAGACAGGCCACAGGAGCCAACCATGGAACGACCTCTGTAGTCCCATAAACCATGGGGAATGTTTTGGGGTTTCCGGGGCCCTATTTAATCAGGACCTCACTTCCCGCTCAGAAACCTTGGTGTTGAAGATCGCTGAGCCCCAGCCCCTCTCCTTAACTACAGGAAGGAACTCTGTCAACCACACGTCTCCCACTGGGAAAAATAATTGGCCCAGGGAGCAGGGCTATTTTTAGCTTGATTTCAATTCAGGTTTAAACTGTTAGTTCATAGACTATGGTAGCTATTAATTTAAGATGTGAAGATACAGTTACTAAGTGTGGGTCTCCTCCCACTCATTCAGAGCCTTTTGGCTGGGTGAAATGCTACTTGTTGAATGGAGTAGAAGTTGCTTCTATCTGAAGGTCTCAGGTGCAGCCAAATCTAGCAGTGGCTTAGGAGCCAATTGGAAAATACTGGAGTGTGTGTGTGTGTGTGTGTGTGTGTACACACATGGGCCTGCATGTAGGCGTGTGGACATTTGTGCACATGTGTGTATGCATGTTTGTATATGTACACGTGTGCATGTGTGTATCTATGTGTGTCTGTGCGTATGCATGCATGTGTGTGTGTGTGTGTGTGTGTGTGTGTGTGTGTGTGTGTGTGTGTGTGTTTATGTGGGGGAGTTGGAGGATGAAGTGTGTGGTAGAAAGTGATAGCAAATACAAGACAAACATTTTAAAAACAATCTTCCTGCTGCTAAGTGCAAAAGTATTATATGAATACATGTTCTTTGGAGCTGATATAAAAAGAAAGGAAGAAATCATTTAAAAATCTCTTTTTATGGTACCTCTAGACATCTATTTCATAACGCAATTTTGTACAGTTTTATCTCCATTTTTTCCACTTATGAGTACTCTCTTGATTTCTTAAATATTTTCTAAGAACTTAAGGTTGGCTGTATAATATTTTTACATGAAAAATATTCTGTTGTAATTTTCTTTTTTCCTTAATAGAGGTGTGTGTTTTGGCATGCTGCCCAGGTTCATGTTGAACTTGTGGGAACAGTGCTCCTCCTGCCTCAGTGTCCTGAGTAGCTGGGGTATAGACGAAGGAGCCACCATGCCTGGCTGCCTTCTGTCATTTATTTAACCTTTAGTGAACTCTCCATTGCAGTTCCCTTTTCTTTTTTCTGATTCAGGCTGAGATCAACATCTTTTGGCATAAATATCTGTGTAAATATCTAATTTTCACAGTGGAAATTCCCGTAAGTTAAATTATTGATTGGGCCCAACAATAGAGCATTCCTTAGGGTGTTTGGACCGGCTGCCGAGTCACTTTCCCCAAGCACAGCATAATTTTACATCCCTGCTCTCAGCGTAGTGCGTGCCTCGCCCCTCACAGTCCAGCTCATGCTGGAATTCGTACTTTCATGAAACTTATTAATTTGATGGATGATAACCACACCATTTTGTTGCAAGATTTTGAGATAAGGAAGACCTGGTAATGCAGGAGAGTTCTATTTGCTTTAGTCTGTCTCTCAGAGTCCTTGTTCACAGGTGAGAGTAGATGTTTTTGTGAGGAATGCTCAGTTGTGTTTGTCGTAGGTGGATATTCTCTCTCTGTCTGTCTGTCTCTCTGTCTCTGTCTCTCTGTCGGTCTGCCTCTCTCTGTCTATCTATCTCTGTCTGTCTGTCTCTCCCCCCCCCCCCCCCCCCGCCATTGGAGCTAAGGTCATATTAGGTTTGTGACCGATAGCAAGCTCTTTATGCTGAAGACTTAAATGTATCAGTGTGCCCCAGAGCTTTGTTGTCTCTTCAAGTCCTATGACCTATAGCATGTCATTGAGGGAGGATGACCGGTTCAAACAGGGTCTTCTCCTTGGGGCCCTTGTTCACCATGCAAAGATAATGCCTGCATCCCTACAACATCACTGCAGTCTGACTGTGTTTAAGACATCTGCTACAGTGTCTTCACAGTGCAGGAGTTTCCTGTGGCATCGTCTAAATGCCAAGGATTAGAGCCGTTGTATTTCTGTTTCCTTCCTTGAGAGCTGGCACCTGCCATTGCTGACATTTTTGAACTCTAACTGCACCAGGATGTAGACCTCAGGGCTTTCTTTCTATTGTTACTATTTGTGTCAGTGTACAGGGCAAATGCTACCTGTGTTTTTATTTTATTGGTATTACAACTAAGCCTTAAAGAGTTCATAGAATTCCCTTGGAGTGACACACCTAGGCATGGACACTGCTGGCAGCTTAACTGACTCCAGAACAATGTTAGAAAGTCTTAAGTCCAGTATATTTAAGAATCCGAAGGAACAAATAAGAATAATAGTAAAGTAATATTTTAAACCATCTTAAGTAGCTGGAGAGATGGTTAAATCAGTAGAATTTTTGCTTTGTAAACATGAAGATTTGATTTCAGTCTCCCAGCATCCATGTTTACAAAACAAAACAACAACCAGACAGAGTGTAGCAGTGTGTACCTATAATCCCAGCATTTGGTGGCAGAGGCAAGGTGGGGAGCAGTGGAGCAAGATACTAGATGTTGACTTCTTGCCTCTACATATAAGTACACATATGTGTACATGCAACTGCATATACATGAAGAATATGTAGTTCCAGCCCAAAGATTCTGTCTACTCCAAGAGACACAGAGGAAAGCTACAGCAATGAAGTAACCTTGAACCCTGACCACATTTTCCAAGTGAATAGTGGCTTGGGACTCTAAACAGTTGAAGGAGAAAAATCAAAGTTGATCTTGGACGAATTTGGAAGACTGTCTAGATGAGATAAGTGCATATAGATGAAGAGCTGATTGGCACGAGGAAGAAGTTTGATGAGGAAAGCCATAAAACAGGGAAAGAAAGTTGTTTGAGAAGATTCTGAAGCTGGAAGTCACATAGTTCAACCAGGCAATCTATGGGCAGGACACAGAGGGAATGTTTCCCATTTGGAGGGTATGTATTAATATTCAGGGTAACCAGGAAGAGGATGGGGAGCACAAGCAGTTAGCCAATGGGGAAGGACGCAGATGATGGGGAAGTGGGTGGCGTCACCCTACTCGTCTGTTCTTTTAATAAGTAAAATTATAGCATAATTCCATCCATTCATTGAATGGTTATGCAATTAGGGGCCCTGCTGCTGGTAAAAGCTTCCAGGGTTTCAGTGCCCCAGGCAGACAGAATTATGGTGTTTGCTTTAAAAATCAAACTCATTCCCTTTCCAGAGACTTAATTTTATTTAATGCTCAATTTTTGTGTTTACTGGTTCTGCATTTTCCTTGCATAGATTAAGATCCAATTTAAAGAAGAATATACGGGTAGTTTGGCTGTCAGAGGCACAGAAGGCCAGTGGCTTGTCAGACTGTTTTTATATGGAACTGTAGAGTTTTGTAAGGATGAGAGTGTTGTTACAACCCTCACCCAAATCATATTTTCTTTAAAGCAGTAAATGAAATATTAGATGTTCCTTTTAATAATTTCAAATATTCTATTGATTTACTTTTTAAGTTTTGGTAAAAGGTATATAACAGACTTTATTATCTTAACCTTTTTTTTTTTTTTTTTTTTTTTTTTTTTTTTTTTTTTTTTTTTTTTTTGAGATGGAGTCTTACTGTGTAGCTCGGCTTGCCTGAACTTGCTATGTAGACCAGCCTGGCTTCAAACTTGAAGAGATCCACCTGCCTTTGCTTCCCAAGTGCTGTGATTAAAGGTGTGTGTCACCAAGCCCAGCTCATCTTAGCCGTTTAAAAATACTATTTAAAAATTTTTAAAATTAAAATATAATTGCATTGTTTTTTCCTTTTCCTTTTCTCCTTCCAACCCTCCCGTGCTTTCTATCAAATTCATGGCCTCTATTTCTTTGTTAATGCACACACACACACACACACACACACACACACACACACACACACACAGAAACACAGGCATGCACACACAGACACAGAAACACACTCTCTCTCTCTCTCTCTCTCTCTCTCTCTCTCTCCTCCCTCCCTCCCTCCCTCCCTCCCTCCCTCCCTCCCTCCCTCCCTCCCTCCCTCCCTCCCTCCCTCCCTCTCTCTCTCTCTCTCTCTCTCTCTCTCTCTCTCTCTCTCTCTCTCTCCTAAAAATATAAGTGCAGCCTGCTCGGTTTGAATACTGTTCCTTGTATGTGTATGATTGCAGGACTGACCTCTTGGTATTGGATAGCCAGTTGTCGAGAAGATGATGTTCATGTAACAGGTCATCCGAGACCTTCTCTAAACCACTAAACCACTTCCCATTTTCCCCTCCCCCAGCCCACGGCCACTACCCACTTGCTTTCCGTTTCTATCATTTGATAACTTCAAGTCCCTGCAAGTAGGATGGCACAGTAGGCACCTTTCTGTGACTGTCTCATTTCATTTCTCCCGATGTTCTCTGTTTTCCTCCATGCGGCAGAGGCAGTTTCCTTTTTCAGACTGACCAATATTATTTCCTTTGCCCATACAGCATTTTGCTTATTCATCCACGGGTGGGAATTTCAGTGTCTGTCACATCATTATGATAAGTAGCCCTGCCACGACATGGGTGTGCAAACATCTCCTTGCTTTCAATTATTCTGGATAGAAACCCCAAAGTAAGATGGCTGGGGCAACGTGGCTCTGTGTTTTAATGTTATAGAAGTCCCTATATTGTCTTCCGCTGAAGCTGCCCCATGTCATTTCCTAACCTACAGGGCACCAGTGTTCAGTTGTTGGATATCCTCACCCACATTTGCTACTCTGTTTTGTCATTCATTGACTTTAACAGCAGCCATCATCATGGGGTCCTGAAGGCAGCGTTACATTTCTTATCACATCCAAGTTTTCCTCATACTTGATGCCTTGCGATTTGAGATTCTGTGTACACTGTTGCTGTTATACCATCAAAAAGGAAGATGGTGACCACACATAGTGTCCAGTAACTTCAACAGTGCCATGCAGTATGGTTTTTTATCATGGCTTGTGCTGACAAGTCTACCCTAAGGACACACTGAACTCGTTATGAAATGGTTTCTCATTAAACCAAGGAAAACAATCTACCCTCTGAGACATCAGCATTCCAGTTGAGCCCTCAAAAGACATGTTATTCCTGACCCTGAACTGGTGGAAGAGATAAAGCCATGCCTGTATGAGAGGCTTTACACTCACACACTCAGGCACAGCCCAGCAGTGTGCAGAGTACTTCGGGGATGAAACAGCAGAAATCTGAGACCCACGGTCCACTATAGCTCCCAAGTAAGGTGTGGACACTATTTATTTATGAATTTACCCTGTGAACACTAATTCACATCCATGGCCAATCAAATAGAAAAGTAAATCAGTGGGAGTAGTGTTTTACTTAGAAACCATTAAAGCAATTTAAGTGCAGGTTTTTCCAGGTCTAAATACCCAGCTTTCTGCAGGAGGGCAAATGTAGATGTGGGAATACCTTTATGAATGCTCCCGGTGAGATGGAGGGAGGAGGCATACAATACAGCCTTTCAGGGAACTCAGCGGCAGCCGCAAATCCATTTATGAACAATTGAAATCATGGAGCTTTGCAGCATAATGCTAGCTTTCAGTAATGCTGTTATTGAAAAGAAATCAGAGGTTTGGATGTAACACGTGGAGAAATGGGCCATTATAAATTGGAATACGTGAGTGTGACTTATTGGTGGATCCAGCAGATTCCCTTCTTACTTTATTTCTTGCTCATGTTGCATTTCAATTATTCAAACAGGCAAGGAGAGATATCTGCAGGGAAGAGTTCTTTGCCTATAAGACCTGGTCTATAGCCCAACTCATGCTGGTTTTCCTAAGCTCTGCACACTTTGCGATCTGTAGAGAAGTTTAGAAGTCAGCTGGCTGGTGTGTGCGTATGTGTGTGCGCACATGCAGCTCCTCATGATTGCAGTTAGTACTTTGCAGACCAAGCCATCTTCTCAGCCTTCTGCCTATTCATTTATATGTGAGGAAGCAGGGCGGCAGGCAAGCAGCAGACTTGTTATCCACCCCAATCATTTGCTTCAGCTCCACAGTTTATGCCTCATTTTTGTAGCAGTGGACAAGACAAGAAAGACAGTAGCAGTACCCATGCAGGGCCTTGCGCTAGGGGATGTCCAGGAAGTATTGGTTGAGTGTCTTCATCAAAAGCCAGTTAATCTCTGGTCCTCTAAATGTCAACTCTCAAGCAATCCTGGCCAGGTAACTCATCCTATTTCTTGACTCCAGCAGGAAATAAAACAAAACAAGTAAGCAAGCAAACATCAAACAAAAACTTCATCCAGTTTCCTTTGATAACACATTCTGCTGTCCTGTGTGCCAAGAGTGATTGCATAATACTCTTACCCCAAGTCCTCAGCAGTAGTCACAGCTAAGAGCTCTGAAACCTTCTTGCTGTCTATCCCTGCATCTCCCCATCCAGAAGAGAGAAAGAATAACCATCTTCCCAGGCAGTTCCCTATTGACTTTGCCAAGGCAGCAGAGAGTGTGCACCCCACCCCTGGGTGCCCCAAGGATTGCAGATGAAGCAGGGGTGGGGCTGAGGAGCCCTGGAGTATCTCCGAGCTGGAGAACCCAGGGTATAATATCATTCCCTAAGCTGCATTGCCATGTCCTTCTGATTTTCCCAAAGTGGCATGTAGACGCCCGGCGCCGTGACACTGAGCCAGGACTCAAAGCCAGCGGTGTTTCCCTGCTTCCCTTGGGTTCGCCTGCAGCTCCTCACTCCTTGCTGTGATGCTCTCTGGATCGGGGCCAGCTGTTGCTTCATGTGGAAAACATCTACCTATATTTAGTGTCCCCACTGGGCCGTCCAGCATCAGCTTTCTGTTACTTCATATTCATTAATAATTGGGAGAGGGAAAAACAACAACATAACCCTCTCTGTAATCACATTTGTGTCCGATTTCACAGTTAGAGCCGACATTTAAAGATTTCGTTAGCTTTAAAGTCTGAATTTAGAAGTTCTTGGTAGGTGAAGCCTGTTTCTCCAAGGGTTTGCAATCTAGCAATTCAAGCCCTGTTGTTTTACATGTAAAATTAATCCTTCCCAGTTGGTACTAACGCCCGAATGGAGATGGTTGAAAATGTTTGGCAGATGGGTCTCTGTGCTCTTCATTAGGAATGAAGAAGTCGAGCATTTTGATAGGAGAATGCACTTGGCCAGAATCTAGCAGGCTTCCTGTGGCTGTGTTCCTATTAGCAGACTTTGGGGGCTTCCTGTAGCAGTTATTATAGTCAGTGTTGAGGAACAATGGACTATATTATTCTCACCTCTTTAAAAAATAAAAAAGAATGTGGCTTCCTCTCTTTTCTTCAGCCAGCTGTCAGGTTTGAATGCCTGCCCCACTTTGCTCTGTCATGAGCTGAGTTCATGGGCTGAGTGACAAGACCTGGCAGCTCTCCATGACAGTGATTGCCCACTGCCAAACAACCCCAAAACCCTGGCTACAGATGTCTAAGAAAACTGGGTAGTAGAGAGTCGCCTCCGAGTTTCAGTATATGGAGTTCTTGCTCATTTTGGCAGCTTTGAACTAAAAATTTGATTTCTTCATGGGTTTAGTTTCTTCTGTAAGGTAACTTGCTCAGAAAAAAAAAATATTTTGTTAACTCTCAGAAGTGTTTGTAAAAATGTCCCCTGATGTGAGACAAGGACAACCTCCCGGGGCTTGTCCCAGGTCAACAAAGGGTGTGGTTGAATCCCAAATAAAGTTAAGTTCCCAGGTAACTAAAAGATCACTTTCTGTGTGATGCCTGGAAAACAGGCTCCCCAAGACCCCAGCTGGGGTCTCAGTGTCCTGGGTTGAATGTCATAGTGGGCGGGCGTGTGAATATGCTGTGCTGAAGCTAACTAGTGGTTAGGACCTAAAATGAAAATGATTCAATCATTTGGAGCCTAACACAAGGGAGGTCAAGGTGAGAGGCCATCAGCTTTCAGCCTCTTGCACTCCTTGACCACGCCCAGCAATGACTGCCGAAGGAGAGGGCAGTGAATCAGGCTGGGGTTTGGTCCATTTCAGGAAGAGAGCCTGTCTATCGGACTGCAGATTCTTGGCAATGCCTTCATCTGCAGAGGACACTTCATTTCCAGGAAACCTCATTTCAAGGAAATGATTGCATTTGTGAAAGTCTTTGCCATGTAACATCAAGCCAGTTGTTGTGGCTTTGACAGCCAAAGTTCTGTTTTAATGCAGTTACGTGATTACAGAGATCTGGAGAAATTAATTTCCCCATGTGCTCAGTGGACATCTCATGGAGATATGAGTTGCTCCCCCCTTACTTGTCTTTCAGGTATCGGTTTGTTTTATATGCCTATCTGTCCATTCTTCACTGGGACCTGAGCATGCATACATCAAAAACTGTGCTGGCTTAAGATAGTGCAGTACAGGTTCACTTACAAAAAAATATCTGTGTCTCTGTGTGTAGTGTGTGTGTGTGTGTGTGTGTGTGTGTAGGCCAGAGGTTTACTTGGGATAGTTTTCTTCATCAGTCTTTTTTATTTTTATTTTTGAAACAGGGCTTCTCACTGAACTTGGAGCCCTCCATTTGGGTGAGGCTGGTTGGCCAGCCAGCTCCCAATGTTGTTTTTTCTCTACTCTCTGCCATAATGCTGTGGTTATACATGAACTTTGTCACATATGGCTTTTATGTGGCTGCAAAGGATCCAACTCAGGTCTTGCTGCTTGCACATCAGATACTTTATGAACAGAACCCCTGTATGTCCATGTTAGGCATTTATATAATTCTGCTATCCTGAAAAATATTTTGTATTTCTTGGGAGAAAAAAAAACAGATTTATTTTTACTTATGATTAAACTAGCATATTAGCATTTTTATGGGTGCATTCACAGAATTTTGTAACAACATTTTTACTTGGCAAAGATTATAGTGTTCATACTTGAATGATACAGACATCATTTAAAGCCTGTCTTTAATGTAAATATACATCTTTTACATGTGTTTCTTATAAATAGATAATAGAAAAGCAATTTTAATCCATCATTACTTTAACAGTTGAGATCTATCTTTTTGAAATGCTTTGGATGGGGATTTGAGCATTCATGTAATTTGTTATTAGAACCACCCATGCCTCCAAAAAGGTTATGCTCAATTACACATTATAAAAACTGGTATTGACACTAATTCACAACACTAATTCACTTTTTGTGTCTCTTTTGGGTAGATGGATAACAACAATTTGAGGAAGAGTCACTGGAAAACATCCACTAATCAAAATAGACTGTTAAAGGCAACCATAGGTCAGCAACACATTGTTTAGAGAAAAACTCAAATTATGTGAAATAAAAAATATTTGGAAGAAAAAAGAATTTGAATCAGATTATTCAGTGTATAAAAAGACTTTCTAGCTGTGGAATTGTGTTGACTATTTAATCAATTGTTAGTTAATTATTACCTTTCTATTTATATAATTTATTCAAATCAATGCAATTTTCAGACATTATTTTAGTCTGAAAGTTGTCAAACATTATAATAGAGCTTCAGGTTTGAAAACTAATTTATAAAATTGAGGGAACCTATGCTTTTTTTTTTCTTCTTGTTTGACCCAGACTGGCCTCAAACTTCCTAGACAGCTGAAGATGACTCTGAGGTTTTTTTTTTTTTCCCCTGCCTCTACCTCTCAAGTGTTGAGATTATAGAAGTGAGCCACTGTGTCTGACTTAAACATTAGGAAATCCCTGTATTCTGTGTCTTCTCAATCAAGGACTTAAAATCTAGCTTGGGCATTAAAGCTTTCAGTGTGTTAGCCTGTGATGGTCTAAGTAGAAAGGCCCAGACCTATCATCCATTACCAAATTTGGTATTTTCTTATTTATGTAATCTTAAAAAGCATGACTCTCGTCTTATTGTATGTCCACTTTTAGTACAAGGATTCATTTAACTTTTACCTTGACAAGCAATAAGAACAGAGACCAAGACAGTCAAATGTAAAGTTGTTAATTTTGCTGGTTGCTAGTTAGTTGGTATATGGGAAATATGTCACTTTTAATTAGAATAATGTTTGTCAGGTATCTTAAAAATCTTAATTTTCAGGGCAAGTTTTTTTTTTTACTAAATGCTGAGAAGTGATGGGTGGAGAATTGGGGAGTGTTTTCCAAACCTCATTAAAGTCCATGGGATACTCTAGAGGTAAGATGAGGTGATCGATGGGGGAGGGGTAGAAAAGGCCAAAGAATCTGTCTTTTCTTCCTCCTAGACTTTTTAAAAATCTTGGGTGTTTACAGTTGGTCCTAGGGTACTGGGTGAATCTTGTGCTGTTTGCAATGTTGGGAACATCCCTCTTGTCTTGTGATCCTGTTTATAGAGTCTGTTCTACTGATGGGTTATAATGGATGGTGAAGATTATTCCCTCTCTAGGGACAGAATACTTCAGAGAGTGACTATCCCTTGCTGGCACTGGCATATCCAGTATTTCTGTACAGTAGTCTATTAGTATATCAACAATTTCCTCATTTATATTGGAAATATTATTGTAAAAACAGTATTTGAGAATAGATCTGTATTCAGTTAGATGCATGGTATGGACTCCATTTCAAATAGGTTGAACCACAAATCCTTGGAAAGATTGGACTCGGTGAACAGATCCTACTGATCAGTGCACCATTAGTACACTTTGTTCCTACATTCCTTTGTTCACCCAGTGAGTGTCACATGGTGCCTTCCCGTGTGCTGGGTACAATGTCAGGTGGGAGTGAGCTGTGAGGACTGACTGGCATCTCTCTGATCCTTTTCACTGAAGTATATGGCAAATGTATTCATGGATTTCTGCCTTGGGTGCCTCATACTTTTCATGGATTTATCTATTTTCTTGATGATGAGTATTGAACTCAGCCTTGCATATGCTAGGTGAACACTTGACCACCAAACCAAACCCCAGCCCTTCTCTTTTATTTTATAGGGGATGATAAGGGTTGGTTTGTTTTTTATCATTGAGAATCATTTTCATCTCCATTATTATGCTCTCTGCATGAAGAGTATTTGCACAGCATGCATGTTATGAGCAAGGGAAACATGCATCTAGCAGGGTTGAATAACTCATGAGTGGGTTCACAGTGGAAACTCAGGCATGGTGGGTCTTCCTTGTTTGTCACTGAAGACTGCACAAAATGGTCAGTTATTTTAGCTTAAGACATAGTTTACAGTTACTAAAATTACCAAGTAAACATCCTAATAGAAGAAAGTCATCACTTAACTTTTTAAAAATGGTAAATTGTTATTCTTGGTTTCTGTGCACAGTTGTGTAAATTTTGTTCCACTTCACTGACATTGTGGAAGTAGCTGAACTCTTGAACTTCACAATGACTTCCTCAGAGGCGGGCTAAGGGCTGGGAGGGTTGTGCTTGCTTTGGCTTAGAGTTGCTTCCACCTTTCACTGAGCCAAACTTTGCATAGCAGTAGTATTTTCTCTGCCTGATTACTGTCTATCGTCTGAGAACTTTGGAATCCTTAAAAAGCAGAGCAATTTTTGGTGTTTTTTATACACACCAAAATAATTGATGTTGACCTATGCATTGGTTGTCCTGGGAGACAACCCATCCAAACCTGGTCAGGTTTTCCTTCCTTCTAAGACAGTGTTGCTGCAGGTGTGGCCCATAGAACCCAGCAGGCTAGAGAACCTGTCAGGTCTTTAATGTCAAACGTATCTTCACATTGTCACAGGGATTCTTTTCCCTCCTTTCACAGTGTGAGCATTTGCCCTGCTTGTGGGTGAGCCAGGACTAAGGTCTGTGCTTTGGGACAGACAAGCCATAGCCATGATGGCCACTAGTGTCATGTAATCTCCCTCACCACTAGCCAGATGTTGCAGAAATAGAGAAAAACTCAGTTTCTCTTGAGGAGGGTCCTGATGAAGAGCAGTCAAGACTAGTTAGTGCTGAACTACAGGTTTTCTTTTCAAAGGACTGGGAAGTGCCTGGGAAGCCCTGCCAACTTTCTTACCAACGATCATTTTACTTTGGGTTTGCTTGGATCACAGTTGCACAGACATGGGCTTTAGTCCGAGTGGTTTTTGTTGTTGTTGCTCTTTCTTTCCTTCTTTCTTTCTCTTTCTCTCTCTCCCTTTCTTTCTTTCTTTCTTTCTTTCTTTTCTTTTCTTTCTTTCTTTCTTTCTTTCTTTCTTTCTTTCTTTCTTTCTTTCTTTCTTTCTTTCTTTCTTTCTTTCTTTCTTAAGATGAAGTTAGTTTCTTACTTCAAGGGAATGAGTGAGTCTTTGCACTGTGCCCAAAGTCTGCAAACTGCTGCTCTGGTCACATAGGAGAAGTTCATTGAAAGAAGGAAGGAAACCCGTTGCACTTGTCCAGATTCCCACCGGGCCAGCATGAACTCTGCTTTCTGATGTCTTGCCTTTGTGAAATTTCCAAGCACTCCTCACCTATTTTAGAAGCAAAGTGGATGTGCTATTTGGGGTAATAATTTCTCGAAAGCATACCACCTTTTCTTGCCCCTCTGGAACTGGCCTGGCAGGAATGAAGTTATTCTAAAGAGATGTTTAAGTTCCTCAGTGTGACTATCAGATTATTGAAAGACTGGATCCCTCCTAATTTAAATACCCCCAGCAATCTCATGATGAGAGAAGAGGAAGCCTAAGCTTTAGGCTGCAGAAGGAAAAGGTTATTCCTGGAAAGAGGTTTTCAACTTGTCAGCCCACTTTGCAGGGGGCAGAGCCTTCACCAAGACTGCTTCGAAATGCATAACTCTGGCCTTCTAGCTAAACCTAAACCTCCTGTCAGGAGTCAAAGATGGACTGCCAGGAAGAGGGAGTTCTTTTGGTCCCTTCTCCCAGTGTAGCATATTGAATGAATCTCCCCCCGCCCCCCCGCTGTTCACTGTTACAGTTTTATCTATTTGGTGTGTGTGTGTGTGTGTGTGTGTGTGTGTTCGTTCGTTTACACATGTGCCCCTGCATGTTTATGGAGGGCACCTTGGGGGACTAGGTTCTTTCCTTTTACCAGGTGGGACCTGGGATCAAACTCTGGTCCTCAGGCTTGGAGGTGCCATTACCTGTTAAGATGGCTTTGCATTTATTCTATGAATTTGGCTATTTTGATTGGCAGCTAAGCCTGGCCTATGGAGCACAGGCTGTGATCCTGAGTCTGATTGCATCTCCCTTGGCTGCCAGAGATGGAAAAGCAAAGCAAGGCCCATGTCCCATCCTCACTCCCAGTTCAGCAAAATGTGTGGGCATTCCTCTCTATCAGCAACTAGTTCCAAAAGTAAGAGGCAGGTAATACCAACTACCACTCAACAGAGCAGCTAGCATGAGACTCAAGGTTATGATTGGAGGTAATAATTTATTTAATGTCTGTGACAAGGTCCCAGATGAACATCCAGTTAGAAGAAATTCAGAGAGGTGTGGTGATTCCATGCCTTCTCTGGTTATACCACCCTCCCGGCACTATCACATATTCATAACCAGGAAGCTCTGAACCCTGTCTTTTGTGGCGTGGTTTATGAGACTTTGTTATGTAGACATGTTGCATTATGTCATTGACCATCAGAGATCAACTGACCTTCAGCCCCTCTTCACTCCCAGAGGACTAGCTCAAATAAAATAGTTGGTTCTTTGTCATCCAATCTCCGTCCTGAGGTTTGGCCCGTAACCTATCAGGGGCCACCTCGTCAGAACAAGAAAAAAAGAAAGAAAGGAAGGAAGAAAGGAAGGAAAGAACCAAAAACAAAACCCCAAAGGATTGAGGACCATCATGCCAAGAACTGGGGTCAAGGGCCAAACATTAGCGCAGAAGATTCTCATGGTATCTTGAACTTAAAAGGTGCAGGAAATGGAGCAGACACCAGTTATGTCTCTTCTCATAGGATCACTGCGTGCTACATGTGTATGGAGAAAGGGCAGGGCTTTTGAAAATTTGAAGTTTTTAAGTAACATGACCTGCCTGGCAGCAGTTCTGCCCCCTGACCAGTTTCTGTTTCTGTCTGACTGTGCAGATCAGGAAGATGTTAAAGTCCATGGACAGCAACTGCATAGGGAAGGAAACAGAAAAGGTCCCAGGGAAATGGGGTGAGGATGGGGGATGCTTCCTGGACTCCTGAGGCAAGGATTCTTTGACTAGAAAAAAATTAAAGACCAGTTAGTAATATAGTTAATGTGATGAAAAATGGCAGTATGTAAAAGTCAATAGGTAGAATAGGAAGGACTCGATGGAAATATATCTAAAAAGTCCTAGAGGGAAAAAAATAGACCGAAAAGTATGGTAGAAGGTGCCCCTGGATTCAGGCATAGTGGGTTATGTTTTTCCCTCACACTCTTTCACATATTCCAAACTTCCTAAAATGGAGCACTTTTATAGGCATCATTTATGTGAACCTCTTAAGGGAGACGGCTTTGTATTTATATAGGAAAAGTCCGTGTGATCTCTGCTGACTTCCAATTCATCAGTATTGTATATTTAATGATGATTGAGGTGACAGATATTATTGAAATCTTATTGATCATTGAGTTTAAATATTAAGATGATACTCCTTTAGAAAATAACAAGGTAGCAAATGGCCTTCTAGATGTTCTTCAGAGAACATTCCCCGTCAGATGTTGGGAGGGGCGAGGCTGCTTCTGAGCTGAAGAATGTCCTTTGTCATTGCCACCATGATCTCTGAAGGGTTAGAAACTCACCAGGAAGAGGCAGTTTACCCACACACTGCCCCTGCGATGTAAATAATTGACTTTTGGCCCAGCTGTGGCCCTGAGCGTTGGAATCCATTCATTCAGAAACACCATAGCAGAGGCCAGAGGCTTCAAAACCACACTGCCGACCCCGGAAAGTGTTTGACAGCATTTTCTCTGTTCCTGTCCTCTCATCCTGAGCGCATAATTATATCAAGGTGGATCATAGAAGACTGGGTTCTGTAGATGATGACTATCCCAGCCACATGATCTAGACCCCTGGAGAATGGGTAGCCAGAGTACTAACCAGATGAAAAAGGATACCAAGGAAAAGATGGGCACAGGCTATGTAGAAAGATGAGCCTAAGAAAAATAGCATACGTGTTCCCAGTGTGCTTTAAAAGGGAGGGAAGGAAGGATGGATGGTGAGGGCAACAGGAAGTTGACCCAGCATAGGTGGCTGCTGGAGTGGGAAACTGTGATGTTTAGCTGTGGACTTCTGGGTTGAGAGCTGAAGATCTGTCCACACAACCATCCAGTGTGATCCGCCTGGATATCTTCTGAGAGATTCCAAGGACTGACTGGAATCCTAACCATGGTTGGTGAGTGTTTCTCATGTGCCAGGCATTTGGTGTAGAGCAATTCACTCAGCCTGCCCAGCAGTCTGGAGTGGACACTGCTGGTGTCTTCACTTGACAGCGTGTAAGCCGATGGTGAAAAGTTAAGAAGTCACATTGCTGGAAAGGAGATGTTGGGGTGTGACTCCAGCAGCTGACCCTCAGGTCTACATGACTTCCTGTTTTCTCAGGCCCTAGAGGGACATTGTCCAGTGTGTGGACTGCTGTTCTGAGGGCCAGGAATTTCCTTGGGATTGGTGTGTAGATTCCCTCCATCTACCTGTCACTCAGGCCTCTCCCTTTTCTTTACAAAGTCAACAACAGGGTTAATTAAAAGCCATGGAGTTCATACTGAGGCTTGCTGGAATTTACTGTATCATTGTAAGTATAAAGGCAGATGTGAAGCTGTCTCCGAGTCCTCACAGTGAGGGAAAACTCTGATGTCTAAAGAGCCACCACAGCAGAGAGATGTGTTTTGTCCCATTGTCTTCTGGCTATTCTCGTTGTGTGTTGCCGTGTGCCTACCCATTCTTTGACTTTGGGGAACTCTGCAGGCATGCCCTTTGGAGGAGAAGTGTAGTCTTTTCTGTAATTGTTCTGAGCTCCAGTTTCCTGTCCAGCAAGCACTCAGCGCATGTGCTGGCCATGTTGCTTTAGCTTTTCTTCCCTGCATACTGTTGAAGGGAAGGAGAGGTCCACTGTTGTGGAATATTTGTACCCTGTGTGAAGTTATATCGCTGTGATTGGTGTAATAAAGAGCTGAATGTCAATAGCTACACTGGGCAGATAGGGGATTTCCAGGAAGAGAGAGGAAGAGGAGGAGGAATCTAGGCTGGAGGAGATACCAAGGAGATGCAAAGGGAGTTGACTGTATGGAATAAAAAAAAGGTTAAAAAAAACCCCACATGGTACATAGATTAATATAATTTATCTATAAATAATTTAAATTTATAAATTAGCCCTAAAGAAGATACAACAGTTGAAGAATTTCTTTTCCTCGAGACAGTCTCACTGTGTGGCCATAGCTGATCTAACTTCACTATGGAGAGCAGGCTAGGCTTGAGCTCCCGGAGATGCACCTGCCTCTGCCCCTCAGTGCTGGGATTAAACGTGTGCACTAGCACACCTGGTAGGATTTTTTTTTCTTTTGAGACTAGCTCTAATGTAGCAGAGACTGGCCCTGAACTTGCTGGGATTATAGGTGTGTACCACAGTGTCCATCTCCAGTCTGTTAACTGGATCTTTTGACCAAAGCTTTATCATTTTAAGACCCATTTGAGACCAAGAAGATAATCAGACAGTCTCTTTGGGCCTGAAGTTTTAGAATTCAATCGTGTCTTTGTGCTCTTTACTTTTTCTCTTCTGGGGTTTCAGACTATCCTTTAGTGGGGGAAACTGACTACAGAAAGACGGATTGTAGCTTTGACTGGTGCTGGTAACACATTGCTTTTATCGCTACCACTCACAATGGAAATCTTAGATTCTGGGGAGTGACTGATGACACAGTCTTACCACTCAGGGCTCGGTATTATTGAACACTACTGCCTCTCCACCCCCAGTCCCATTCAAAGCCGCCTCCTGTTTTCACTCATGAGACCAGAGAACTGAAAGTGAAAGTTCTCGTTGAGGAACAGAGAGAGAAATGCAGAAGGGACTGGTATTTGCGGGACTTGTCTCAGGAGCTCCCAGGCTCTTCGGGCAATGCAAAGGAGTGAAGTCTCCCTCTCTCTTGAAGGAAGGGGCTGTCCCTTCCCTTCTGACAGTGTTTTCCATTCGCCTCTGCTGTCTAGATGTCTCAGCTCAGCCGTGGGAACTGAAGAGAGCTCAGCAAGCGCAGTGCTTGCCTAAGAGCAAACGGTGAGAACCTGAACGTGACCCCCGGTGCCCATGTAACGTTGTCAAGCATGGTGGCCTGGACCTGTGATGTCAGTGCAGGGAAGATGGAGGCAGGAGGATCTCTAGGGATCAAAGTCTAGCCAGCATAGTGTAATGAGTGAGCTTCAGGCTGGTGAGAGAACACACACACACACACACACACACACACACACACACACACACACACACACACACACCTCACATTCATTAACAATAGAAAACTTTACCACTTCTTCTCTTCCCTCTTTCCCTCACTCCTTTCTTCCTTCTTCCCTCTTTCTTTTAGCCATGTTGAATGTATTTCAGCATTACCGGGAAATCTATTCATGAAATGCCCTTTTCTCTGTCACCTCCTTTTGGCATCGGGTTTGTTTGCTTGGGCTATTGTAATACAGAACAGCCCGGGGTCTTCAAGAATAGCAATTTATTTTCTCACAGTTCTAGAGACCAGAAGTCTGAGATGAAGGTTGTCAACAAATTGATTTCTTCTTGGTTTATAGATAGGTGACCAAAGCCTTCTGTGTGTGTACTGTGACCATGTTTGTCCTAATCTCTTTCTATCAGATTAGGGCCCAGAGTGGTGACCTCATTTAGCCTAATTACCTCTTGAAAGGCCCTATTTCCAAATAAGGTCACCTTCTTAAGTACAGGAGGTTAGGCATCAACACACAAATGTCAGCCCAAGATAGATGTCACTGTACCTTCTCATCATAACTCCGCAGGTCTAGCCTCTCAGGAGTATATTTGTGTGTTGCCCAGAACATGTCAGTTCATAATTATTTGATGTGTCAAGAATTAGAACGAGGCAGGCATTTTGTTCTGTTGAGCTCAGGGAACCGTATCCTAGCAAGGCCAGCACAGAGTCGATAAGCTCAGCACATATTTGTGCAATGTTGTTAGCTGGCTGGGTGTCACCGACATATGAAAGTTCAAGGGATGACAGAAGGACATGTTTCAAAATGTTCTAAACGATGAGAGAAGCAGAGATGATCTTGATGTCGTTATTGGCTGTAAGGCTAGAAGCAATAATCCTAAGTGGAGAATCTCGTGCTGGAGTCAGCCTAATAGGACAAACTTTCCCTAGCCAGCCCTCTGTTCCAGCATCATGGGATAGAGTGGAGTATAGAGACTTCATGTCAAGTCACTTTAGGTGGACTATGACACTGTGTTTTTATCTTTTTAGTTATTTATATTGCTTTATCTGTATGCCTGTATCATGTGTATGGGACTCTACATGTGCATGTGTGTGCACACTCATGCCAGGGAAAGATGTTGGGTTTCTTTCTTCATCACATTCCACTTTAGTGACTTGCAGCAGGGTCTCTCACTTAACCTGAAACTTGCCATTTTGGCTAGCCTGGCTAGCCAAGCGAGATCCCTGGAGTCAACCCCTGTTTCTGCTCCTGCTTCCCCAGGCCCAGGGCTACAGGCCCACATCGCCATGTCTAGAGTTTACATAGATGCTGGAGATTTAAATCCCCATCCCCATGCTTGCACAGCAAGGGCTCCTTACCCACTGAGCCGCCTCTCCAACCCTGGCACTGTAGTTTTAAAGTGGTGGTTAGATTATTTACAGCCATGCTAAATTCATTTATTTAGGAGACACAGTGGGCCAGTTCTGCCTTCCATTCACATAAAGCATAGCTGCAGAGGAGGACTGCCCGAGCCAAAGTGCTGGAGTGTTTGCTCAGGGTACCAGGGTGATGCTGCGTCATGGGCGAGCATGAAGCCTTTTGTCTCTGGGCTTTTCAAGGAGCCACTTGGATTTTGGCTCAGATTCCTGCCTGCTGCAATCCCTTCTGTGTCCCTTGTAAATAGCCATGCCTAACATTTCCATGATTTCGTATTTGGAGACCTTGGCTTATGGGTAATTTCCAGATTGAAAATTTTTATAATTCAGAGAGATTGGATTCAATCTTCATAAACCAGAGATGTGCCAACATAATGAATAATACAGATGGAAATGACGGAGAAAGACTTGGATTTCTTCTTGCTATCTTCGAATGCATCATTTACATATGGTAATTGTTCACTTGACTCAGAAGAGAGTCTCCTAAGAACTCACCTGCTGGTCCTGGTCAGTGTGAAGACTTTAAAGGAGACCATAATGGAATCTTTTTAATGCATCCTGGGTTTCTTCCCAGGAATCTGCAGTTATAATTATGGCTTATTGGAGTGTTTCATCCCCAGTTGAGAAACACAATAATATTATGTGGGGATAAAGAAATTTTAAAGCACACTTACCACTCTAGACTCTTCTGACGATGGCTCTAATTACACAGGGAGCACTTGCCTGGTGCTGAATGTGTTTTAAGATTTCAATCGTTCAAGTGCTGCTGATGTCAGATTTTGAAACAGCAGCATGCTGCTCCACCGTGAATCCTCCTCTGGCCCTGTGTACTTTAGCTGATAGAATCAAGTGCTTGTGCTCCAGCTTTTTAACAGCCTAAAAACCCTGTTTATTAAAACAATTCTCGTTGGCACTCTGTAGCATCAGGATAAGGCTGCCTTAGCAGAAATGGAGAGTCACCCTAAACACTCACCACAGTGTCACATCTTCCTGAGGACTGGTGGTGGTTGTTGTTGATGATGTTGTTTTATTTTATCCATGCCACACCTGAGTGTCTTTCTGCTTGCTCTTCTCCCATCCTCTCCCTTTTCTCTTTTTCTTCTTTCCCTCTTGTTGAAGATGAGTCTCCTCATATAGCCCCAGCTGGTCTCAAGCTCATCATGATAGAAGGTGGGGAGATAACACCCCTAAAGGTCATGGTTTCCAAGGCTTCTTGAGCCAGTGGCTTCCAGGTTTGTTGTCCCATACCCAAGAAGAGTAAGAAATGTGAACAAGGAGTGAATAGGAAGAAGTAGATTTATTATGAAAAAGTAAGAAACTCCTGAGTAGGAAGAGTTGTTCCAAGAGAGGGGTACTGCTGTACTGTCCTGCCTAATAGCTTTCAGTGGGCCTTTTTGGGAATTGGATGGAGACTGACATCATCTTTATTGATCATTTTTTGAGTGTATCAAGAGCTTAAACAGCAAGGAGCCTACACACCTTTTGTATCCTGCTAGGCCCAAATGAAGAGGTGATCTTGTCATGCATTGCTCCTCCCATCATGCGCTGGGGTCACCTTTGCCGATTTTCTATCACTTCATTGTACTCATTTTGTAAACCACTTAGTGAGTCACCTCACTTCTGGTTCTTATTCCCAAACTTCGGGACTAGCTTCTCCTTTATGACAGGCTCCTGTCGTTACCTCTTAAGAGAAGCTAACTCCTGTCTCATGGACAGGTCTTCAGCCTCCTGAGTGCTAGGATTCCATGAGTGCACTACCACATTCAGCTCAGAGCATCTTTCTGGAGAGATGAGCAGCAGATATCCTGGCTGTCAGGCACAATGTTTGCTGTGGTGTTTTTATCATATAAATTCCTTTCGAGACATTGCATATTTAAATAAGTGGTGGTGAAAGAAGACTCCAAATCCAGCAGATCAATGTATAACAGATCTGTAAATAACCTGAGTTTGCCTTATTGTTGCCATATATAGCCTCCAGAACGCTGTGATATGTTTCCACACTGCCTCTATGAGGAGGAGTCTAGTAAAATGCATTGTATGTGTAAACAATCTAAAAATGTCACTCACAGAACAGTGCAATATGTCTGGTTCATGAGTTACGGTGGCCAAAAGTTTTAGAGCCACTGAAGGCTGTGAGACTCTTCCCCAGAGTCAGGTCCATCTGAGACCTTCCTTCCTCCTTCTACTGTGGTAGACAGATGCATCTCAAAGCCCCACTCTCTCCCAGGGTTGTCCCTCTGCCTGCTCCCCTTTTGCTGAGTGACTTTTGTGTTCCCTTTCTTGCTCCTCTAGCCATGCCTTCACACTGTGCTGGGAAGAGAATTGCTATTTGCTGTGGGAGGGGGCATTTATCAACTCCATGTCAACCTAGAGTTTGAGGTCTTTTGTTTTCTCAGTCAGCTTTGTTGGTGATGGTTCCCCAGTGGTTCTGCAAAAGAGCACAGTAGAAGGTACATTCATAATACTTTCTAGGAACAGAAAAAAAAATAGTCATGTTTCTATGGTTCATTTTCCTGATTTGGAAAGCCATTATAAGCAACTTAGAAAAGAAGGCATCGTGTTGTCTTCTAAACCCTGTGATTCAACTCTACATATGATTTGTTTGCAATAGGGTGGCTGAGATGTAAAGGTTATTAATTGGTTGGGACATAAATGGTCTGCCCTTTCCCTTCCTTGTGGTACTAGGTGTTGAGCCCAGTGCCTTGTTGACTTCTACCATTGAGCTCCCACTCTCATCTCAAAAGGGTTTTGGGAGCTGATGTAGTTCAGAAAGAGAAAGAAAATGAACTTAGGCCAGCATGGTGTCACCATGCACACATCTCCTAGTTGTGGTCCTGTGAAATAGGCTTTATGATCCTGGCTTTGTGGATGAGGATGGTGAGTCCTGGTGTGGCCAAGGCATTACACAGTAGTACGTGACTGAGCTGGCTAGGAGTCTGACCCAGCTCTCCCAAGCCCATTGTGAAATGGCTTGTTTTACATCTATAGAATTAAGAGAGGCAAGAATGATAAACTTATAAGAAAAAGAGGGAGGAAATTTCAGGGAAGAGAGCTGCACTTGAGCCATGATGTTCAGGGAGCAGACAAGCCTAGCTGAAGGAGAGGCTAGAGTCAGTCTAGGGAAGAAAGGCAGGCAGAAGTAACAGGCAATCAGTGACTATTGAGAGAGGAAGAATGAGTTTTCTCAGGGACAAGCCTATGATAGGTTATCCAATCCCAAGTGGTCAGCCCTAAACACATGTACATAACCACACCAAATGGACTCAGTAGGTTGTGTGTGTGTGTGTGTGTGTGTGTGTGTGTGTGTGTGTGTGTGTAGGAAATGATAATTGAAGAGGTCATGAATTCAAGAGTAAGTTGGGGAGAAAGGAGGAGGTGGAGGGGAAGGGGGTAGAAATCATGTAAATCCGATATTCATGTATGAAATTCTCAAAAATAAATAAAACATAAAATAAAGTAAATTTCTTTAATGTATGGCAAAATAAATTGCAGGTCATGTCACTAGGCTAGACATTTTCTTTCAAGGGGCTAACCTTTGTCTTTGTCACTTGAGTTAATCTCTGTTTGAGTCAGAACAATCATGGGAATATGGTTCAGGAGTGGGCACATAATTCCTGTTGTGAAGGAGAGACTACATGGCTTACAAAAACCCAACATACTTACTGTCCAGCTCTTCAGAGGAACCATCTGCTGACCTCTGGTTTCCTATTTATTTACAGACAAAGCCTCTCTCATGCCGACCTTGTTTTGTACATAATAGCTGGAGTTTGCTGTGTAGACAATGGCTCAGAAGGCCCCAGGCAGTCAGGACTGACAGTGGGCTCCTGGGATTAAGTGCATATCTCAGAAGTTAGGTAAGAAAGAAATCCTAAGGATGGCTGTCATATTCTGTGATGTTTCCTGGGCACAGATGACAGGTGGAAGAAAGGATTCTACCCAATCCTTTAGCTGGTGAGCCAGTGAGTTCACTTAAAGCATTACTTCCAGGATTACTGACTTGGGGACCAAGCTGCATCTCTGGTATCCCTGCCCAATCTACAGGCATCTCCACAGAAGAGTCTCCTCTCCACCAGCTACTACTTACTACTTTAGTAACTTTGGAGAAGGGCTTGTGAGTCCTGTGATTTTCTTATAAGTTTCTTAAGCAACAGCTCCTCCCCTGGCTTCCATCTAGGAGATAATTTTCCAATCTGGAGGAAATGATTACACAGGTAATCTATGATGTCAAGTATACATCGATTGCCTTTTGAAATGGTGTTGAAGACCAGGAGCCACATAGCAGGTGATTAAAAGAGAGACTGAATACAATACAAGGCCAGCAGGCAGATAAGTTACAGCCATAAGTTAGAAAAAAGACCCAGTCATTGCAGCTGTAAATGTAAGATGCATTATGATGGCCCTAGATATAAAAGTTAACGTTCAATCTCACTTGTTCCAGATAAGGATAAAGTTAGTAAAGTTGCTTACCATTGTACTTTGGTGGTATAGCCTTTGTAGCCTGTTCCTTACCCATGATGCTATGGGACTGAGACCTTCCCTTTATGTCTGTTTGACTGTTAATACCTTATTTTTATGATCTTTCTTATCATAAATAACCCCATCTCCTAGACAAGGCCAATTCATGTTATTGTCTCCAGCAGTGTTCACTGTGGTTGCTGCTGTACTGAGCCTGTTGGTTCTGCCAAGCTCAACAGCCAGGGATGCTGGTGAGCAGGGATACAGACACCTGAGGTGGGCTGGGTTGTGGGGAGAGGGCCATATGAACAGAGTAGGAATCCATAGACCAATGTATGCAGTGATTTTAGCAAAAGCATTGAGCTGTCTTCAGAATGCTAATGAACAGGTGAGATTAGATGTCAAGGATGATTTATCTCCTCACTTTATGGAGGAAAAGTGGTTGACATCACATCAAAACTCAGGGGGGAAATTCATAAGACATATTGAAGAGGTTGAGGCATATTCCAGAAAAGTAAAGTTGAAAGTTTTAGAAGCAAAGACAACTGCTAGCAACAGGTAGGACAATCATTGAAGAAATCACCTTTAATTTAAATTTTATCACAGACCACCTGAAGACTTTAAGAGCTTCTCCTACACACTGAATTGTTAGCTGAGACTTGGATATAAAGCCTTGTAAGAGTTGTGATCATTTGTCTGGCTCGGTTCTTTTACCAGATCCAAACTGCTTGAGTAGGGACAAAGTCTGATGATGTTCAGCTAACCTTTGGCATACTTCTTGGTATGCAATGATAGTCCGTAAATACATGTTGCATTGATGTGTCTCATTATGTATTTTAGAGGATGGATGTATAAGATACCTCCAACATTCTAGCTCAATGGAGTAGATGATCCCTCCAAAATGAAAAGCTCTACATAAGAATTGATATTGTTTGGTTTAATAAAAGCACGTGAATGCATATGGACTTCATATATAATGGATTTCTGGGAAAGGACTCCAGTGTATGTCCTGCAGCTAAGGGAAGTGAGGACTTTGCACTTAATAAGCAAGCAAGGGTTACATGTGCGTTCCATGGAAGGTCAGCACTGGGCGGAGAGTTAGAGGCGCTGGTGTCCATCTATCGTCTAAGTGAAGGGCAGGAAAGTGACTAGTTCTAGGCCATTGTTCGGTTACTAACAAGAGACTCACCCAGCAACAACATCAGCCAGTGGAATCCTTGCTCTACCAATCTTGAGCTGTGAGTGTTAAGTGTATACTTAGCATCGGCAGTGTCTCTTGGTTGGTGTGGTAGACTGCAGCTTTCCCCTGGGCCCATCAAGCACCTCTGAACTATAGATTCTGTCTTTGTAGAATGGCATCTGTATTGGGGGTCTGGATGCGTGATCCTTTTCATCTCTGCACACCCCTTGATGGGCTCCTTCTGTCTCTGATGGCAGCCAGGAGCCCTTCTTGCCCTTTGACCATGAAGGATTCTTTCTGGAGAATCCCTGGAGAGAGAAGAACAGCCTCTGCTTTGTTTTCTGCATTCTAGACCCTTGAGCCTCTTGGTTTGGGAGATGACACCAGACACAGGGCCGAGTGTGGTACCAGCATAGTCCCATCAGCCCTTTCAGCTGTTCCTCCTCTCTAAAGGTTACCAGAGCAGTCCTGTCATGCCTCAGACTTCAGGGGGTGCCTCTGGAATAGGCCTCCGGCATCTTCAGGTATGGTTAGAAGCAGTTCACGAGCTCATGGTAACCCAGTGGAAGCATCTGCCACGTCATACCTTCTTCATCAAGCAGTCGCCTCTCTCTGAGGTATTGAAACCTGAGTCTACGGCAGAGGGCTTCTGCATGTCCATGGAGATCATCCTCTGCCCCATAAGCACTTCCGGATCACCAGTAAAACTTGATATTTGCTTATGGTGTGGACAGCATGCAAGGATCAAGATTAGTTTTCACCCCACCCTTCACCCCCCACCCCCACCCCCCACCCCTGCCATGCTTTTAACTTGTCCTTGCAGATTCTGAGGGTAGCTTTCAGGAGGCCTTATGGGAGCACAAGGGATGGCTGAGGGCTGGACCACAGAGTTGTGGGTGGCTGTTTTCTTTCAGTGCAGTGGCCACGCCTGTAGCACCTGAGCTTGATGGCCGCTGGTGACTTCAATTCTGTCAGTAATGTCTTACTCTCCCCGCAGACAGGAAAAGCCTGTCCTGCTTATGGGCAGGAGGCTATCCAAGGAGATCCCAGGACCCAGGGAGAAATGATTCCTGGGAGGGAACTGCTCAAGGAAGTCTGGCTTAGCCTCGGGTCTGCAATAAGCTCACAGCCACCCCAAGTTGTGCACACAGGAAAATGTGTTCCTGTTGTGTGTTCCTAATGAGCAGCTCTGAGAACGAACGCTCTGGTCTTTCTCATGGGTGTCTGCTAATTTGCTGCCCTTCTGAGGGGAGGGGAGCAGAACAATGCATTTGAAGTCACCCCTGCTCCTTTTGCTACTGGCTTTATTGTTCCCAATACTTCTAGATATTTCAAACACGGACTTTCAATATGCGTTATGAGATGCAATGTTCATATTGATTAGGGACACTTGATAGCAATGGAAATGAGTCCAGTGCAGCTGTGGGGGACAATAGTCCAGGGACAGATTCATTCCGTCACATCTTATTTCTTTTATTTGTGAGTTCAGACCCTTTCGTACTTTTCCTGGATGGAACAGACTTTGTTGTTGTTGTTGAGGAAAGTTGCCCTGACGTTTTCCTTGGCCTGCAGGGAAGCAGTTTGCATTCCGTTGCTTCCTTTGGTTCCCAGTCTAAGCCCATTGCATGAGAAGCATTGCAGAAGTTTAGGCCCAGCTCCCCAGAGGTCCACAGAGAAGACTGTGTTCTGGGGAGCCGTGTCTCTCTGCCCTAAGCACCGGCATCTTCATCCTGGCTTTCCTGGTACCTGTGTCTCCCTCCTTCATCCCACCACCTCATATTCCTTCAGGAGCCGAGAGTGGAGCAGTGAGTGCTGGTGTGTCCTGAGCTGGATGAGTTTGTAGCTCAGCTTGTAGAGGCCTCCTGTGTTTCCCCGCCTTGCTCCATCCCTCTGCCCGTATTGTTTACAGGTTTTGATCTTCAACAAGTATTGAAAGCCAATAATTAATAATAAGTATTAGAACTCTGTCTGAAACAAGGCCAAATTGGCACCCAGTATATCTGACCCGTCCTATGGAAACCAGAAGTATCCCCCCGCCCCATTCCTGCCCCACTTTCTCATTTATTTTCCCAAGTACCAACAGGGCAGTGCCATCTTCACATCCTTAGGCAGAACTGTGCCCTGAAAGGCAGGCGAGAACACTTTGATGATTCATGTTCAAGAATGAGGCACTGCTCAAAGTTTGAAACAACATGGTGAATTTAATAGTGTGTAGGTAAGGGAGTGAGTTCAGGGTGGCGAATTCTCTCAGCAGAGCTGAAAGCTAGTCTAGTGTTTGATTTGGGATCTAGTTAAGGGATGCTCTGGCCTTGGGAGTGGGAGTGAGTGGTATTGGTGAGGTCACTGGGTGAACAAGTTGCCAACTGTGTTCCTGACCAGGTCACTGGGTGACAGACATGCAGGAGCCTGTGTACTGGTTCTGAGCTGTCACTCATTAAACTGGTAACCACTTGTTTACCATGACTTGTTGCCATGTCTACGGGTCAGTTGTAAGCTCCCTCTCCCACTCAATCACAGTAGACTTCTACCCCACTTTTTGGCATTTTCTCAGGCAAAGCTTCAGGAGAGCCCTTAGGGAGAGTCTCTTTGGCAGTTATCCATTCTCCTTCCTGCTAATATCTCATCTATGGGGTCTGATTTTTGTTTGTAGTAACGTTGGATGGTTAGGGAAGCCAAGTGGCTTTTCTTGGTTCCCCCATTTGGTCAGCTGAGAACCTCGTCCTTGTGGTACCCCTAGACCTTAAGCATCCTGACTCCCAAGGACTGGTCCTCACTCATGTGGATCTCCTGGGTGCACGGCATGAAAATTCCGTGTAGTGGATGCTGGGGGTTGAATGATGCAAAACAGGTTGTGTTGAGTTTGGACTGCCATTGTCTCTTCTCAACCCTGAGAAAGTGCTCCACCTCCACCTTTGCAGTCAGCTCCTTGGGGACCTTCGGGTGGATGAGAGAGCTGCCTGAAGAGTCAGGCAGGTGTAAGGTGAAGATTCGAAAGGCAAAGTGTTCTGGGCAAGGCTCTGACATGTTCAGAGGTGTGTGTGTGTGTGTGTGTGTGTGTGTGTGTGTGTGTGTGTGTGTGTGTCTGTATGTGTGTGTGTCTGTCTGTGTGTGTGTGTGTCTGTATGTGTGTGTGTATTTATCCATCCTCCTTCCACTCCCTCCCTCTTTCATCAAGGAGAATTCTGAAGATTAATGTTCCAGTAACTGGGTCTTCTCCCGAGGCCATACTACAGCAGTGTGTATTCCCAGTAGTGTGAGTGCTGGAGAATACCCTAGAGTGCCCTCTGGGCCCTGAAAGCATCTGCAATGAGATTACTTTCCCTGAAGTTCCTATATGCACAGTCCAAGCAGCCCTTTTCTCCACTGAGAAGTTGTCAGCCCCTCCTTTCTCTGAGCTGCTGAGGGCAAGGGGCTGCTTGTTGGCTTGTTTGGAAGGAGCCTGGGGACTCCCATGGGAAATGGCTCCAAACACCCTTTGCAGTTTGGCCTGAGCACTGACTTCTCATAGACATTCTCAGGCCTCCCAGGCTCGTCCTGATCCGGCACCCTCCATCTGTGAGCGGGACAGGTGGGGTGAATTTGCTGGCTAGAGAGCCAGGAGGAGCCCTGACTTTTGGCTTCCCTCTGCTTGCTTGCTTTGTTTCTTACCAAACTCCCATGGAGACCCTAGCAGCCACTCTGGGATCCCCAGAGTCTTCATGAGCCGGGGGGTGGGGTGGGAATGATTGGGCAATGGGTTACACTCCTTGGAGAGCAGATAAAAACTGCTCCTTCATCTGGACCACAACCACTTCCTGTCACCAGGGTGGGTTGTCACTTCTCCCATTAAAGGCTGAGATGGAAGTGTGAATGGAAGCAGCCCGTCTTTATTGGACTCTACCATGTGGGTTATCAAATGCATTTTACATCAGCCTAGGGAAGATGTCATGGGCCTCCCATTTTAAGAGTCCTCCAGAAGCAAAGGAAATCAATGGTTTTCAACGGTGCTTTGTGGAGGGTAGATAATGCACCAACCTGACCTTGTAGACTCTCCCAGTGACCGGAAGCAGGCAGAAGTGGAAGGGCTCCCCGTATTAGCGTTGGCTCATGCAGTTGTTTCTACAAAGCCCCCATTTCTGTCATCAGCTCTGGCATTCTGATGGTAAGCCCAAAGCCAGAGCTTCAGCCACTGCCTTGATGTAGGAAGTCCCCCTGATACCACCTTGGAGTCAGATTGCCCATGATTGCATTTCAGCTCTGCCACTTGTAAGCCGTGTGGTGTAAATTCTCTGTGCTTGGACTAAAGTTATAGTCATGATAATAGCCACTCACCATAGCACTGTGTCCTCTCTTATAGTGTCACTGTGAGTGTTAACACACAAATGCTAAAGTTAGGTCCTTCAGTTAATGTTACCAAATCTACCACCGTCAATGAAATCCCACCTTGAGTTAGTGCAAATTTATTATAGCAGCAAGAGGAGACTGTTGGAGCTCCTGTGATGGGGTCCGTATGCGATGAGTGGGATGGTAGATGTTCAATGAAGACTGAGTGGAAGCTGGTAAGAAGTGGTTTAGTCAAAGAACCACCAGAGCTTTTCATGTGCATGGGCTGGTAGACTTAGTTAAGAGTTTGGCCTCTGGACTCCAGTCTCCTGGTTCAGACCTTGGTTTTACCAGTTGCTAGTTGTGTAACTTTAGCCAAGTTAACTCTCTCTGTGCTTTAGTTTCCTCTTTTATACAATAAAGACCATGAGAGCAGTTTCCTAATGAGGTAGTTGCAAGAATCAGATGATTAACATATGTAAGAATCTGAAACAGCACCTAGTATGTAGTAAGTTCTTGGTAAGTGCAAGCACATTTATTACTGTTAATTCTCATCCTACTGAGAGTCAGAAAAGGAGGTGTAGGATTTAGAGAGAGAGGTGAGGATAAGAAGCGGAATTTGAGAATAATTTGAGAATTTGAGCTAGGGATGAAGAAAGTCACAGCATAAAAGACCTTCCTGAGCAAGTGAATGCAGAGGCTGATAAACGGGGGCAGGGGGCAACAAAAGAGATCAATACCCCACCATGAGGAATACCTCTGTGGATTGGGGAGAGGATAATGAATCCAAGAAATATCTAGACAATGAGTAACTGGAGAATTAGGGGGAAATCAAGAGCAACTGTTGTCATGGAAACCAAGGAAAGAGTTGTCAGATACTTTGAGAGTTGAGTGAAAATTGAGGGTAAGAAATGTACCGCTAATGGGGCCTGGATATTATTTAAAGGACTAGAACAGTTCAGTTGTGGGATGTTTGAGAACCATGAGAATTGGGATATGGGGACCGTGATAAGGATGGTAAGAAGAGAATGAGGTGGAATTTAATGAAATAGCAGAGCAAACAAAACTTCCTATAGAGAGTTGTGTCCTAAAGACACGGGAGGAATAACCTAAGAGGGCAAGGAAATGTAGAGTCAATGGCCCGGGGTGTGTGTGTGTGTGTGTGTGTGTGTGTGTGTGTGTGTGTGTGCCTGGTGGTGCCGGGGGGTGGGGGGAGATGGGGGGGGAAGCTGTAATGGATACAGAACAAGACTAAGACATCCATCTGGGGCAGAATGAGGAAGTAGCGGTTGGTAGAGTGAACTCAGAGAGGGCCCCTAAGCAAGCATAGGCTAGCAAACAGATTCTGTAGCTCTGTATGTGTTCATGTTGGTGCGCACATGCGTGCGGAGGTTGTTGCCAGGTACCTTCCTTGATTGCTCTTCACCTTCTTCTTTAAAACTAGGTTTCTTCCTGAACCTGGAGCTCATCAGTCTAGCTAGACTGGCCTCACCCACTCCCCATCCTGCCAGCACTGGGATTGCAGATGCATAATGCTGAGCCCCACCTTTGTGTGGGCACTGGGGACCCGAACTTGGATCTGAACTCTTGTGCAGTAGACACTTCAGTGACAGCGCCACCTCCTGACTCCCGAAACACCAACAATAAAAGCAAACTTTTATTGTTGGTGTTTTGGGAACCTTGCAGTTAGTTTTCCATTCCCAATACTTCTAAACACTGGGAAAGAAGTAACTTAGGGAGTTTTGAGATCCTCTCAGTTTAAAGAGCTTGTGTCTTCTAGAGAAGAGGAATTAGAAAGCAGCTGAGCTTAAAGGCCTTTGCTTTTCTTGCACAAATAGATAATAATAACCTGTGCTACCTACGGCTGAACCTAGGGTGGGAGGGCCTGCTTGCTTGACTGCCCCTAAGCAGTCTGAATTTAGAACAAGCAACTCCTTGAGTGACCAGGGCTCAGAAACTGTGACCCTCAGAGGCACTGGTTTTGCTGTCTCCCTCGCCCTCAAGCATGAGATTAGAGGAAGTGGCTGTTTCCATAGATGATCCAAACCCACATGGAAACCTGTCTCGCTTCCTGATTCTGTTTACTATTATGAAAATCCTTCCTCTGTCAATGCTTTCTAAGAAAGAAAACTGACTCATGTCTGTTAATATCGTTTAGCACGTCCTCTTCATATCTGGACACAAGCATAGTAAATGGATCAGGTGATTTTTTGCAGTCGCGTGCCTGGATTACAGATGAAGCGCTGTGGTGTATTCCATTTGTACAGAAGTGAGGCAGGTGTGTGGAAAGCAGAGTCTGAACTTGACGGAGAATGGGGCATGGTCCTGAAATGGGGCTGAGGCAGCAGGAGAGTTATAGGGTCCCTGTTCTGAAAGCAACCCACTCCTCGTCATAAACTGAGAAAAGCCCTCAGGATTAGAGGCTCTCATGACTTCACAACCCAGTTCCTGTTTCTAGTGTTCTTTTTTGGATACATGTAATCCAGGCTGGTCTTAAACTCACTATGTAGCTGATGATAACCTTGGATTTCTGCCTCTACCTCTTTAGTGTTGTGATGACAGCTGTGTATCACTATATATAGTCAATATCTTTGGGGATCAAACCCAAAGCTTTGTGCATTTTAGGAAATCACTCTACCAACTGAGTCACATCCCCAAGCCATGAATAGCCAAATAATTCTTACAGGGCTTTGCCTTCTCTTAGCATGTCTTTGCTAACCAGCCAGTGCAAGGTCCTTCATGTTGGAGGTTTGTGGATCCGGTGGAAAGTTCTAGGAGCTTTGCTTATCTCTTTCTTGTCAGAGGATGTGGGAAGCCGAGATGTAGAGAGTCTCTGGCTGATGTCATTTTGGCAGAGAGTGGCTCTGCCCCACATCACATGTGATCAGGAAACCTTAAGGACCTAAGAAGAAAACCAGCACCATCTTCTTTGTAAAAGAAAACAGGAGACATTTTTTGGTCCCCTGGAAATCCTATAATAAGTACATTGCATTCTTCTGCTGGGTTCTGTAAACCCCTCCAGGAAAGCACTTGGATACCATGCATGTGCATTCCATCTAGACAAACATCTTGGTTTTCCCCTCCCTACAAGACATACCAAGAAGATTTATATTTTTTTGTATGAAATACCAGAAGCACTAAGTCTTGAAATTCCAAAGAGAAGTCTCTAACATCTAAGTGGTGATGACTCTATCAAGTTGATAAACCCAAATCACTAACAGGAGTTAAGTAGCTGGAAGTAATCCCAGGCTCTGTAGTTGACAGATTTCCCCTACAGCCATGCATAGGAAAGGACGCCTGGTCTGGCATAGCTTGAAGGGTTGGTCTCAAACTTTTATCAGTTCTAGTATTTTTCACATTTAATCAACTTGGTTACTTCTAGCTAATTTGGTTAGTCAGGCAGTCAACAAATGTTCTTCAAGCGCATTTCTAGGGTCCTGTGGGAAACTCTGAAGCTCAAATGCAGAACATAGAGGTTTTCAGGTGGAGAGCCAGCAGATACCCAGTGTTTCCTGCCATAAAGGCTGTGAGTGGCAGGAAGATGATGCCCAGGGCATTGGAGGGGTATATAGTAGGGTCATACCTGGGCTGGTTTGGGGGCTTAATTTGCCACTTTTTCTGAGATCTCAACTTTTAAACTCTGACTGTGTTGGAGCCAGTGAGGGATTTAGGATTGGGGTGATGGTGTGGTGTCCTTGAACACCGTGCCAGTTCCCAGTTCCCCAGGGTTTGTCTTTCTACCCGGCTGGGTGCTGGTCCCCGAGGGTGGGCCTGCTTCTCTTTCCCTTGAGAACAGCAGCCCCAGCTGTTGTCTTCCTCTTGCTCCCCGGCCTCTTCTCTCAGAGAAGATGCTGCTCTTTCTTTCTTTCTTTCTTTCTTTCTTTCTTTCTTTCTTTCTTTCTTTCTTTCTTTCTTTCTTTCTTTCTTTCTTTCTTTCTTTCTTTCTTCTCTTCCTTCCTTCCTTCCTTCCTTCCTTCCTTCCTTCCTTCCTTCCTTCCTTCCTTTCTCTTTTTTTTTTGTAGCTTTGTATAGTTTTGGTGCCTGTCCTGGATCTCACTCTGTAGCCCAGGCTGGCCTCAAATTCACAGAGATCCACCTGGCTCTGCCTCTCAAGTGCTGGGACTAAAGGTGTGCACCACCGCCGCTGCCGCCTGTCGAAAAGATGCTATTCTTGTTTGGGTGGTTTCAAGGTCATCTTGGGACCTGGATGTGCTTCCTCTGGAAGCGGGGGTTCATATCTGTGAGCCACCTTCACAAAGCAGCCATCTGGGAGTTCTCGGGCTGGGTTTCAACACGAAGCTGATTTCCATGTTTTCAGCATTGTGAATCCTATTAAGGTGAAGACAGAGAATGTTCTATTCATACTGAAATGATTGATCTTTGGCTTCTTGGTTCTTCTAGTAAGGTTCAGGAATATAAGTACCATTGTGAGCACTGGTGATGATTATTGCTGAATTAATCTGCACTTGACAGTGAGCTTCTTGAGGTCTTTTTAATACTGTGCTACCCTACATGCTTGACAGGTGGTGAATGAATGGATGGAGGGAGGGACTTATGTCTTATGGAACCATATTAAGGTGTGAGTCACCAGGCCTGATGGTGCTGATTTTGGACTTTTTGTCATGATGTCAGTCTCTTTGTCTCTAGGTCTGCCACTACTGCCCTCTACCCTCAGGCTCTTACCTGGTGCCCCTGCAATGGACCCTGGCTTCGATCTACCACCTGACTTTCACTCCATAGAATGAACTCCAACATACCTACTCTGCCCCCATTCTTCCTATTAATTCTCACACATTGACTTGCCATCGCTTTTTGGATGAGTATAATGTCCTTTACCTGACTTATTAGGGGTTCTGGATTATCCACTGCCCCAGTATTGCCAGTCACCTCTTGGCATTCCTCTCATCTTGCCCTGGCACCATGAATATATCCTCTCCCTCTTTCTACCCTAGGCTCTTCCTGGGGCCACTGGTCTCCTTGGATATCACACTCCACTACCCATCTCTTCTTGAGCTCCCAACTGGAAATGTGGAGTTTTTTTTCCTGAAAATTTTTTCTTGAAATTTGGACCATTTAAGATCCCTCTCTAATTTTTCCTTATGCCACAGGGGTTTCTTCATGTTGTTCATCCTAGATTAAGAGAGACATTTTGTCTTATAATTCATTTGCCTCTTCCATTAGACCAAAGCCTCCCTGAGGCTAAAACTTAACCTTGAGCCCCAGCACTCAGCATATATAAGTGCTCAGTAAATACTCATCAAATATTTGTTTTTAGTATTTATTTTTGTTTTGTCTATCACATACGCAAGCTTTCTTTTCTTCCTTTTGAGATAACTGTGCCACAGTTATATGGCTGGGAGAAGTCTCTGGATCTTTGTTTGCCTAAGAGCCAGTAACAAACCTTAGATTTTGCCAAACGTGAACCACACTGCCCTTGTGGATAAGCACCTGTGAATGGCCATGTCGGCAGCCCTGTGCAGTAACATCTCTGTCTCCGCCTCCTCTCACATGCATGTTCTCCTTTCCCAGGGCAACTAAACACATAGCATCTCATTGGAGTTCCTGGATTCCCATTGGTTAGTACAGATTTCACTTCCTAGAACAATAATTGAAGTTGCAAGTTTGCAAGACTTTCTGATTCTGATTTGATGGGGTTGGCCTTTTCTGAACTCTTTTCATGGTGGGCTATTAAACTTTATGGTGGTGAACAGGCCAGCTCTCACTAACTGCATTATGACTTGAGACTAGGGAAGAATGCCTTTGAGGGGAAGTTCATTGGACATGGTTGGCATTGTTACTCCTGGAGCAGGAGGCTGAAAAACACAGGATTCTTCAGATGTCACTGTGTGGTAAACAGAAAGCTTGGTTGTTACGGCTGTAGAGGGTCCCCATGAGAGTCTGTGGAAAAGTGAACTTGACTTAATAAATAACTCACCAAACAGGTAAAACACTTTTCTTCAGCTGCAAGAGGATGTCTTGGTTATGACAAGTAACGTATTGAGGCTTGCTGGGGTATGTGAAACAGTTATGCAAAGCCTGTTGGGAAGCCTCCCCTGAAATGAGAGGCCAGATCCTTGGTCATTGACTTCCTGCTAAATGTTGGCTAGGGCTATGATATGTGTAACTCATGTAATGAGAAGGGCAAAGAACACAGTAGATGGCAGGAAGGGAGAGGGGAAAGGTTTAGGTAGTTTAAAATTCCTGACTACCCATGACCTAACAAGAAAGCATGTCTTCTCATTGCTGGGGGCAATGAATAGGCCTGTGAAGTATGGGAAGAGTAGCTAGACCTCCTGCTTCACTGGAAGACAAGACTTCTCCAAATGCCAAGGCTGAAACAGGCATTCACAAGCTTTTAAACAAAATGAAATAGAGTTGGGATCGATGCCTTGTACTTATTGGTCTCAACAAAGTGTTATATTTTTTTCTGAGTCTCATTTTCCAAATCTGTAAGGGGTGTGTGTGTATGTGTTAAGTGGCAAGGATAAAACCTAGCAAGGTAATTACAAGATTCAAAGGCTGTAAGAATATGAAGCCCCCGGTCCTTGGGACAGCACATAGCTTGATCAGGAAGCTTTGGATAGAATAAGCTAGTTTACCATCCTCTTATCAGTTAAGATGAGTTTGTTCGGGGATCTGGCAGCATCTCACCTGATGGTGTGTCACAGTTTACTGGCTAGAAACAGGTTATTTATTACCAGCTTATTCAGTGGTGGATGGGTGTCTTGGATTCAGTGAAATCCATTGTCCAGTTACTTGTTGGAGAGACCTGTAGAGTCTGGACAGTAGTGAGACCTCAGGGTCTCAGTCCCTTACTTGTAGACTCCAGGGAACTCGTTTCCTGGACCAGAAGGCTGCACATCTCTGGCTTCTGTGGAGAAGTGTGTTGCTAGTGAGTCAAGGGGAGGCTTCCCCCCTGTCATCTGTCTACGTAGGAGTTTAATTTTAGCGGTTGGGGTTGGGAATTATTTGTGGAGAGGTACTCCCACCTCTGCAGCCCTTGTTTGCACCTGGCAGAGACAATAAAGCTTCTAAAAGCAAAATACAATTTCCTTCTCGTACTTGTATCTTTTCTTAGCATTTTAGAAAATCCTGCTCCGTTTCTGGAGTCCTTGAACGTCTTTCCCTTAGATATACATACCTAGAATACATAGCACACGGATCACTCACATGTAGCTACAAACCACATACCTGACCTAGTGGGACTTTTGCATTTCTGCACGTATAGGCACTGGAGTTCATAGCAGTGGGCACCTGAAGTGATCACCTGGGCGTCACATATGCAGCTGTGCCCCAAGGGGAGGCTTCAGAACAAAGTTCTTTTCACCAGCCCTGTTTTCCACTACAGAGAGAACAGCTTCCTGGGATTTTCATCCTCACTCTTGCAGGTTGTTAGGAATGCTGCCAGGCCTGAACCCAGACAGGGCTCCAAGAAAATGGGAGGAAAACCTAAGCTCTGTTCCCAGCAGAAGGGCATAGGTCATTTGCTTTCAAGGTCAACTGAATGCTGTGGGTCCAGGCTGTCCTTGACACACAGAAGGTGAAGTATTTTAGGGAAGAGGCCATTGAGAACAGTTCCTGATTGCCTCTAATGGAAGACTTCCTGATGGAGTGATATGGAGGAATCCCTGATTATCAGATTATTCAGGCACAGGCCTAATTGAAAGCATCCTGGGAGAAGTTCTATTTAAGGCTGGCTTCTCAGAAGACTAGAACAGTTCCGTGTGACACTAACCTTGCATGTAGCCAGGGGCCCCAGACCATGCATGGGTAGGTTTGCTCCAGCATCCCTTCCTTGATTGCATCACCAACAATGTCAGGTGTGAATAGTGTCCATGTGTCCCCACGATCCTGAAGAAAGGGGCAGAGGATGTGGGGTGTGTGTGTGTGTGTGTGTGTGTGTGTGTGTGTGTGTGTGTGTGTATACATGCCAGTGGTCAACATGGGATGTCTTCTTCAGTTTCTCTCTTTGCGACAGGGTCTGTCACTAAACCCAGAGCTCACCAACTTGGTGAAGCTTCCTGCTCATGGAGCCCCATGGAGCTACCATTTCTGCTTCCCAGTGCTGGGATCACAGACACATGCCACCACGCCAAGCTTTTTATGTGAGCTCCAGGGATGAAACTCGGGTCTTCTCACTTCCACAGCAGACACTGTACTAACTGAACCACCTTCCCAGCCCACTTGGTGCAGCATTTTGAATGTTCCATGTTAAAGTTACGTGTGTCTTCTGAGTTAGGTATTGGGGGAAAGGTGGAAATTTTGAGTCCTGGACTTTTGGCTGACTACAGAGATCTTCCTAAAGAGTTCACTCAGAAACCTAGACCAAGTTCAAGTGTGCCCTCAGCTCCATCAATGCTCAGCTTCTAGGATGCTGTAATCACCCCTGGCTTCTGACAGCCTTCTGGGTAGCCTTTCCCTTTGAGTTCTGACTCCTGGTCCCCTCTTCTGCTCTCTGGTGGCCTTCTGGCTTCTATTAACTGGAGGGCTTGTCTCAGACCAAACTCAAATCCCCACAAATGTCTGGCAGAACTAATTGTTTCTATGCAGACTTCTCAAAGCATTGTGTGTTTACTCCTGTATTTTGTTGCTATTCTACCTGGGCAGGCCAGTGGGCATTTAGTGCTTGGTAAGCGGTTTGCAGCTCAGAGAATAGGTCACTCAGGAAAAGCAACAGGGGCAATTTGAATTAAACCCTGGAATGACACCATGAAGCTTAGGGTCTTCAGAATGAAATCTTGCTGTTTCATTGTGTATCTCTTTCTGGCCAACTGAAGTCAGGCTCTGGCTAAGTTCAGCTGGTCTCCCAGGGCACATTTAGTGCTTCTGACTTTAAGGGTAACAGGATCGTTAGTCATTTTTGCCACATTGCAATCTGTCCTCATGAATGTGGTACAAAAAAAAAAAAAAACAACCCAAGATTTTCAGGTCAAGGGAGGAGTGGGTTTTTGGTGCCTGATAAAAGCTGAAGCTGGTTTTGAAAATCAAGATGCCTGGCGGAAATTAGTGTTCCCTCGCAGCTGCATTGTGCTCTCGGAGCCTAGTTAGGCACTGTGCCATGAAACTGCTCAGTGTAACGAGGATGGAAAATTGGGAGGAAACGGCCTCTAAATGCTGTTACTCTTTAGAAACACCCTGTGAGTGTCTGTACCTACCCTTTATTTTGAAAATTAGTTTGCACAAAAATCCAAATGTAGTGATCAGATATAGTGGGAGAAGATTGATTATTCTGCTTACAGCCAAATTCTGTGGCTTTTTTCACCATGGGTTTCCCTGGGTTTTGACATGATATGATTTATTTACAATCAAGCTAAAGAAGCAAAGAAAAAAAATCAGACAAATGCTAACAACATCCCAGATCCCTTTACAAAACCTAGGAAGATATTCATGCAGTGTTCTTTTGCCCCCAAAATATGAGTCAGGAGACTGTTGAGAAGTGGATGTAATATAATGTTCATGTGGGGTGGGGGATGTTGCAGGGCACAAATCTAGATTATAAAGATTACTTTATGGGCTGGTGAGATGGCTCAACTCTTGTCAAGCCTGAAAACCCAAGTTTGATCACAGGGACCCATGTGGCAGGAGGAAAGAACTGACTTTTGCAAGTTGTCCATGGACCTCAATGAATGTACCATGACACATGCATGTCCCTCTCCCATGCACATACACAAAATAAATAAATAAAAAGAATGTAATGAAAATATTGTCAGTTGTATGTAGGTGTGTGAAGTGTGTTTTCCCCCTTGCTGTGTGTGTTCCTGTATGTTCTTGTGTGTACAGTGTGTATACATGTGGAAGCCAGAAGGGAACCTCAAGGTACCATTCTTCAGGAGTGATGAGTCTGATGCCTTGGTTTATGAGACAGGTTCTGTCACTGGCTGGTGCTCTCCAGTTAGGCTAGACTGACTGTCCAATGAACTCCAGGAACTGCCTATCCCTGCCTCCCCAGCCTGAGACTACAGGCATGCACTACTGTGCCTTGCTTTCATACATGGTATCTGGGGTGAACTCAGATCTTTGTGTTTCTTGCAGATGGCATGTGAGCCATCTCCCCAGCACCATTTTGTGTTTGTTTGTTTGTTTGTTTGTTTGTTTGTTTTATGACAAGACTTTGTGTAGTCCAGGCTGGCTTGGAATTGACTATGCAGTCCAGGCTGGCCTCAAACTCTTGATCTTTCTGATTTAGCCTCCCAAATGTTAGGACTATCTACTGTGTGTTTTTCATAGTATTTTGCAGAAGGTTAGTTTATCTTTAAAAAAAGTCTAAACTTAAAAGAAAATATGGGCCGGGCGGTGGTGGCGCACGCCTTTAATCCCAGCACTCGGGAGGCAGAGGCAGGCGGATCTTTGTGAGTTCGAGGCCAGCCTGGGCTACCAAGTGAGTTCCAGGAAAGGCGCAAAGCTACACAGAGAAACCCTGTCTCGAAAAAAACCAAAAAAAAAAAAAAAAAAAAGAAAATATGTATGAGCTTTAAGAAAGCATGTGGAGAAATTGAGCTATTTTTAATGTAACCATTTCCCCATATTGCCTTTATAAAAAGTATATCTATCTTAAAAGTGGCAAATAAGCCCAATGCTGTTGTCCACATTCCCAGTGCTGAGCCCGTTGGCCCATCCGCAGAGGGCTTTGTGGGGGGTACACTTCTGCTGCCAGCCTTTGTCGTCTCGTCTGCCCAGTAAGCAGCTCCTGCCCTCTTCTGTGTTTATCTAAATAGATCCTGTTTGGTGATTTAGGAAAACGCTGAGTTGATGGAGGCAGCGGGGAGCGCACCCTGTTCTTGACATTGTAAGACCGGACTAACACGACGCTCCCCCGAACGCCTTTCCCTGACTTCCCTCCTTACTCGGGCTTTGGAACTTTGTTGAAAGCAAAACTCACCCCCCATCCTAGCTCTGCTCTGTTGCCTCTGTGTTTTCAGTGATGGGGAAGAAGGAAAGACGTGATGTTTCTGATGACCCAGGAGGCAAATATATCGCAAGTCTCTGTCCTTCTTTCTCTGATTTCCTGTTCATTAACTAAACAGTGTTGGTGGGGAAGAGATTAAACCTGGCAACTTAGTGGATCTGTCTTCTGAGGGAAGTGAAGTCCATGTGTTAGTCCAGTGACATTTAAATGTTTTAGACATGCCTGCTGAGCGCTCTGTTTTCAGGACTGTGAGCAGACATTCTAAGGATAGCCTATGATAGATACTAATGTCTTTGGAACTGAACTCCAGTCCTCTGCAAGAGCAGCAAGTGCTCTTAATGGCCGAGCCATCTCTCCAGTCCCTTGACTTTTGTTTTGATAGTGTGTAAGCTGCATATGATTGAAACTTTGTTATTTCACAGAATGCTAGTAGCTTCGACTTTTCCTAATTAGACTGCTTCTCTAAAGGAAGAGAGACTTTACATGTTCACATTCTCATAGTGTCTGAGGTTGGGCAGGTGTTATGGATGACTGGGTTGCACTTTGATCATCAGAGAACCCTTCCATTAAGAGCCTGGGCAACAGAGCCCCACTGTGCCAGGGGCATGCCGGGGAAGGAGCTGGGGTTCTGTCTTCTGTCCACAGTCCAGCTTGCCAGCCAAGACCGTGAATCAAAGTCTCCGGCACAAAGTCATATTATGAACCCTGTGCTTCCTGTAGAGTTTGGCTCACTGCGGGCTGATCTCTAATAAAGACAAAGGCCAGGGGACAGAAATATCCTTCTTTTTGCTCCTGGCAAATACCATTTTGATTCTGTCTCCATCTTAGTGTCCAGAAAATTGGATTGGAAGCAGAGCATCGCTCGGGAGTAAATCAGATTAGGGCGTCCTCCATCGCTGCCTCCAGCAGGCGTTTCATTCTGCTGTGCACTTCACTCATCTATATGAAGTCGTTTATGACCCCCCCCCCCCGCCGTGTCACAGGGACATTTATAAACCAACTGAGTCAGTACAGGCAATGGGGGACCCTCCTATTCACAGGGCCTAGAGGGGCGGGCTTATTGGAAATACTGCCAGTGACTTCATTTTGTCTGGAGAGTGTCTGTCTCCTCTCAGTCCTAAGCTTGATGCTAAGTGACCTCAGGAGAACCTCCATTTGTCCCTCACAGGCCACTTGGCATCTGTCAATGGTCGAGGCCCTAGAGCTGACTGGAGTGGGACCCTGAATCCTGGTTCAGCACAGGTGCTTCCAGAGTCTTCTATGTGGGCACTTATGAGCAGGATAGTATGTGCTCACAGTTTCACAGGAACCCATCTGGTGACAAGAGGCGGTGAGAAGCGAGCAGCACAGCTGTGTGCAGCAGGAGTAAGGAACTGCCCTGATGGGTGTCGAGGTTTCCCTTTCCTCCCGAGACCTTTCATTTTCCAAGGACTTCTGGGAGCATTTTTTGTCACAAGATGCGGACGGGTCCTGCTTGTTTCTGTGGCACAGATGCGTTTAAGAACAGAGCCTTGCATACGTGAAGCTAAAATTAGGTCCAAAAAGCTCCCAGTCTCTTCCAGAGCTGACTCTCCCCGCCCCCACTCTCAGGTCAGCCATGGAACCCAGGACCTCATGCTTGCTGGGTGAGTTCTCTACTGTTGAGCCCTGCCCCAGCTTTCCCCAAAGCCACAGGATCTCACCCAAGCCCCTGTTGTGCCAGGAGCCCCTTATTGTTCTCTGACGCCTTTCTCTGTCCTTGTAAGTTTAGAGGTGGTTAGGAGGCCCGTAGAGTCCTGTGCACCACAGTGACCTCAGAAACGGAGGCAGAAACCTGCTTCCCCTTACTTCCCATTGGCTAGCTGGCCATAGGTCATGAAATACCAGTGCTTGACACCTGGTGAATCAGGAATTTGGAACTCAAGGAGGTCCCAAGGAGAGAATAGGAAACAGGACCTAAGTGTTGCCATCTGGTCCTCCATAGGTCACCCCAGTCTTTCTTCCTGCCACTTCTAAAACTGGTTTGATTACCTTTCTTGTGGCCCCCATCATCCACCTCAGACTGAATGGAGTGAAAGTCAGTGTGTCCCTGGGAGTAACAGACATAGGAGTCAAAATACCATGCCACTCTCCTCAGACCAAATAACAAAAATGCTTAGGCTTTTAGCTTTTAAAATTGTGGGGTGTGATCTCATTGTATTTGGGCTACACTTCTTTCTAGTTGATAACTCCAATGTTATTGTGCTTAGCTATCCGTGTTGGGCATCAACCCAGAGCTGGGGTAGACTTTATTTATGTCTGATTTCTTTGTTAAACTGATTCTTTCTCATGCCCTACTTTTAGGATTTGAATTTTAGCAGAATTAATCTGAACTGACTCAGAATTACACAATTAATTGCATTCAGCTTCAATTACAGTTTGTGCTAGCTGAGCCAGGCTATTGTCCTCCCTGGGACAGGCACTTGCACATGGCTGTTTTGGCAGGTGCAAAGGCCCTGTGGCTCTCTGGTCAGTGTGCCAGCTTCTTGGGGAAAGTCTTTTAAGGCTGACACTCTCTCGGCAAGTGCAAGAGAGCAGTAAGGACCCAGGAGTGCCATGTGGGCAATGACTTCAGCTTCTTTTGGAGCCCAGATTCTGGTGTATAGGGTAGAACAGGAGGTAGCAAGTCCCAAGGTCAGAGAGGCTCTTTGTGAGATTCGGCCTTTCTTCGCTGTTGTGGATCCTGTATTCGCTGACCGTGGGCTGGGTCAGGGAAGGCAAGGGCCTCTTCTCAGCATAGAGGATCCAGAGGATGAGACCAGGTAACAAAGGGACTCCTAGAGGGAGGTGGGAATTAGCAAGAGGCTGCGAAGTGATCAGTGGCAGTGTTTAGAGGAACTGTCCTCTGAATGAATCAGCTACAGGTCTGGGCTTATTCTCCTCGGGTGGGGGATATTGTTAGATCAGTGTGCTGAAGTTGGGGACAGCCTGTCTCCAGCTCCTGCTCCTCTGGAATGTTCGTATTTTCTTCGCAGGCTGACTTCATTCACACTGTCTATTTGGCAACATATGACCGAATTTGGAGCCTAGCTCTTTTTGGCAGGAAAAGTTCATTAATTTTAGTTGGCTCCCCACGCCCTTCACAAGTGTTCTTGAAAAAAAGAAAATCTGCCTCTCATAGCCACACAGACACCATCCCTTGCCTGGACTTCCGGGTTCTAAGATGGTTCTGTGTGTGTGACCGGGGGTGGGTGCTCTGAGGAAAGAGCCCCCCACCCCCTACCCCACCCCAGAGCATTTGAAGTGAAGCTGCCAGGAGGGTGGTCAAATGCAGGGCATTTGTGAGTTCATAGACTACGACAGATGATCCTCTTCTCTTTGATTGCGTAAGCGCTGCTCCGCCGTTAAAGGAAATGGGCACCCGACTGCGCCAAGCTCAATCATCTTCATAGACTTAGAGCAAAAGACCCGCTCCGGCATCTGGATGAACTGGATTCTCGATGTGTGGGTGGGAGACTTCCTTCCACTCGGTATCCAAGGACTCGGGGCTGGGAAGAAACCTAAGTGCGTGCTGCACTCTGTCCATGCCTCTGTAAATGGATCCTACCTGCAGAGCACAAAGTTCATTGAAACCTCTATGTTGGAAGCCCAGCTGGCCTCATCTATTTGCTTCCCCCCACTGCCCCTCCTGATTTCTCTCTGTAGCCAGTCTGACACTCTTTCCAAAGTCCACTTGTCACCTCACTATGTGACCATACCTGTACGTAACTTCACAGATACAGTTAGTTACAGTGAGGTCTCACTAGGTTAGCGTAGGCTCCCATCTCAGTGCCTGTGCTAACACACAGAAGAAGTAGGGGAGATGGCAGAGGCAGGGGGCGGTGCAGTGTGTGTACAAACCAAGGAATGCCAGGAAACACCAGAGACTGAGAGGGAAACAAGAAGATCCTCTCCAGAGCTTCCAGAAGAATCAGCCATGTCAACAATACGATTTCAGACTTCTCTTCACAGAACTAGAGAACAACTTCCTGTTGTCTAAAGCCATTGGTGCTTAGCCTTGGGAACTATTAAGCATTCCATCGTACCTCTTCACCCTCTTTTTGTACTTTTTAATCAACATAAGGCATACCTTGCTGTCCATTCTAAGTGTACCTGTGTCCCTCCTATGTGTAAGAACTGTGAATAGCATTTTTCAATTGACTTTCTGAATGAGGTTCAGTAGGAGGCCATGATCAGTCCTCAAATTCAGAGTTGATAGCACTAAAATCCCTGTGATGCCTAGATATTCCCTCAGTGGTTGGGGGTGCATCTCAAGCCTTGTCATCTACCAGGCTAGCCTGCCATAGTAGTATCTGAGCTAACTGCATGTTCCCTTTGCTGCTGTTTGAGATGCTTTGAGAGCTGACTTTGTTATAAGTAGGTGAAAGAGCAGGTGTAGAAGACAGAAACTAGAGACCCCCCACCCCCCACCCCCCACCCCCCTCACCCTCCGCTTTCTGGCTTGCTTCACTTACACTGTCAAGGGCAAGGAGCTGGTTTGAACAGGGCACTGCGGGGCTGCACTCTATGTCCACCATGTCTTGTTGCTTTGCTGGAGGTCATACTACAGCATTAGAGGAACACTCTCTACGGTAAAAGGAAAACACAGCGTGGGGAGATTAAAGCTGGCATGGAGTTGCCCCAGTGGATTATACTAGCTAAGACTTCTTGGCTATGCCTTGATTGTCAGTGGCTCTGGGTATTCATGAAGTGATCACACTTGAAGAGAAGTGTTTCCAATTTTGGAGCTTTTAGGGTTTAAAAAAATTGCTTAGACTTTATGATTTGAGCATCTGTAAGATATTCCCAAATCTAGAACTTGTCATTGAAGTATTTCAGATGTCAGAGCATTTTGGATATCAGATTTTTTTTACAGTAGAGATTCTGGACTTATGTAGGGTTTCTTGGTGTCCAAGGGTGGTCATGAAGTCTAGGAGACCTCAGTGGCCCCATCCTGCTTCCAGTTCGTTGAGTCCTAGAGGGTCCTTGCTAGAATAGGGACACCAGTGGTGCCATCAAAGATTTGCTGCTGATGCTAGATCTCTACAGAGGCTAGCTAAGCACTTGACTTCTGGGAAATCTCAGTAACTACTGATGAGGACCATTAACTAGTCAGGAGAAAGGCTGGAATATGTTGGACTCCTGAAGACATCAGACATCTTTTTGTGATGGTGGGTTTTTTTTGTACATGAAATCCTCTGTTCTCTCTCACTTGTCAAGATGGTTTAGAGCAAGCAGCCTGACACCAATATTACAACTTCCACAAAACCATACTGTGACAGTTGTGAGTTCTAAGACAAGACATTATAGGGATTCAAAACTACCTGTAGGGTGAGAGCATACCATTTTAAAATTTGAAAGTTAAGGGACAGTATTGAAATACACACACACACACACACACACACACACACACACACACACACACACACAGCCTGATTCTCAGAAGCACGTGGTGAGAGGCCCCCTCCATCAGTTTCTTGAGGACTCAATGTGCAATGGATCTCTTTTCTATTTAGACCATGGGAACAAAGTTCTAGCCAAAGTGATGCATACACAAAGACTATCTTCTAGACTTTGTAGTTAAAAGCCAAACCCTGGAAACAGCCATCGTAAAACCCCTAGCAGAATATTCTATATGCTCAGGACCCTCATTAGGACTAGCTTAGCGTCTTCCTAGGATGATTTTGTTGTGTACTTTACAAGTTGGTCTGCTGACATTCTGGGTTATATAAGAGTAAACAAGGAACAGGACAAGAAGGGGAAGGAATGGATTTTTATTAAATGCTGACTAGGTACCCAGCCCTTGATACATTCACATCAACCACAAAGAGGCTCAGAGAGGTAAGGTTGATTACCAAGTTTGCTATGTTGCAAAGTAATGGAGTTGGGATTGAAACCTAGATTTGTCTCCTGAGTTTCCTCACTTATATCAGTTACTCTTTCTCTACTGTGACCAAACATCTGGCAGGAAGCATCATAGGGGAAGAAGGATTTATCTGACCTCTCAGATCCATTTCAGAGAAGGTATGATAGGTGGGTTGATGGAAGCCCTGCCTGTATGGCTGTGTTGGCCAGCTAGGCCCTATAGACAAAAGATTTTACAACCTTCCAGAACAGCGCCACCAACTGAAGACCAAATGTTCAAGCATGTGAACCTCTGGTGGGTGGAGGAAATTCTATGAAACTATGCCACTATACTCTTCTACAGACATGTAAGTAGATAAAAGGCAATCTGATTTTACCAGGGGCACTAAAGAATACATTAAGATGTTATAGCCCAAGATCAGCCTGAAGAATACTCATCAAAAGGGCACGCTGTGTTTTCCACCCTTGCTCACAAAGGCAAGAAGTATGCCATGCAAAACTCTTGGGAAATACTCAGAGTTGGATCCTAGGTAGCCACAGAGCTGGCTTAGTCCACAAAGTGCCTAGCATTAAAGCTAGAGAACCTGAGTTCAGATCTCCAGCACCCAGGTGAAAAGGTGGGTATGATGATGTATGCCTTTAATCCCAACACTTGGGAGACAGATAAGGAGATCCCTGTGAATTCAAGGCAAACCTGGCTTATGTAATGAGTTCCAGGCAGCCAGAGCTACACCATGAGACTGTATTTCAAAAAGAAAAAAGGCTAGGCAAGACAGCGCATACCTGTAATCCCAGATTTGCAGAGGTGGAAACGGGTGGATCCCTGGAGCTCACTAGTCAGCCAGCCTAGCCAAATAAGTGAGCTCTCAATTCAAGGAGAGACACTGACTCAAAAAATAAGGTAAAGAGGAGTTGAGAAAGTTATCCAGTATCAGCCTCTTTCCTCCGCATAGATGCATATACACCCACACATGTACACACACACACACACACACACGCACGCACGCACGCACGCACGCACGCACGCACGCACGTGCATGCACACACACGTAACAAATATTAAAGCTATTTTAAAGTATTGGTGAGTTGGAATAGGTTTCTTTTTTCTTGCAAATTCCTTCTTGGACTACTTTATTCTCTACTAGTTCAGTGAGGGAGAGTTTGTCATTTCCAACACCACCTTTCTGTCCATTTCTTCCCTGTTGACATAGAGAGGCGAGGAAGGACCCCCAGCTGTATGCCAGAGACTCTGTTTGTTTTCAGGGCAGTTATTCTGCCCGCCTAGGGAGAGTTTTTAAATAATGATTATTTGGAACATGTTAGTTTTTGTTCAGTGCCCCGGTCTTGTTCTCTACTGTTTCCTGACCTCTCATTATTTCAAGTGAGAAGCACAGGGCCCGCTCACAGTCTGTGAGTCTCATACAGCACACGTGCAGGAAGGGCCAGCCCGGGGACCTTGAGTAATCCATCCGCAGTCTCTAGGGATGAATCATTCATGAGTGCAGGTTTTCCATCCAGCTCATGGGATGCAGGTCTTTCTTGCAAAGTTGATTTGTTAAAAATTCACACTTGCTTTGGGTTTGTTTCCTGCATCAAGAGTTGCATTGTTTTGTTTTCTGAGTGAGTGTAAACGAGTGGACACACTCAGCCTCAATGGTCATGTACGGTGATGAATTCTATGTATGAAATCTATGGATGTTGTTGATTGTAGACTTAAATGCCTAGCACCAGTCGATTGTGATTTACCATTACCACAAATGTACTGATGACCATGTACCTGAAATCATGGCCATTACTTTGGTATATGATTATAATACTAAGTTTTGTTTGTTTGATTTTTGAGACAGGTTTCATGTATCCATGACCCTCAAACTCACTGTGTGCATGCATGTCAAGGTACATGTGGAAGTCAGAGGACAGCTTGTGGGAGTCAGGTTTCTTCTTCCACTATGTAGTTCCTGGGGATTGAACTAAGATTGTCAGGCTTGGTGGCAAGTACCTTTAACTGCTGAGCCATTTTGCCAGTCCTTAAGTTTAATTTTAGCTGATACATGAAACCATAAAAATGTTTGGGGTACTTTGTGATACCATGACACCTTTTACAGTGTTTGAGTAGTAAGATTTCCTAAATTTGACTTATTCTAATAGCTGCTGTGGAGGAAATTTAGCAGCTGATACACTGATATGTGTGCAGAGAAAGTGGGCATTGATTATGAGCGAAGGGATGGGACTACTATCTCCACTGTGTGATCTCAATTTCCTACATAAGGGAGGGAATTCATTTCAAATGTAAACTCACTGCTGTGTGCACAGCCCTGTCCCTAGCATTTGTAAAGATTCTAAGACAAGCCTGTACCTTTTTCCATAGTCAGTGAACGGACTTTTTGGCAAGCCAGCTGCACATGTGGGTGGAGGAAACATCTGGCGGCTGAGCTGAGCAGTGTAGTGAGGACTGGTCCCTTGTGTAGTGACTGAGGGAGTTTGAAGCTGTGCCAGAGATCCCTGTGTGTGTTTCATGTGCTGCTGGCGGGTCCTCTGCCTCTAGAAGCTTCCTCTGGGCTTCTGGGCACTTGCTGGGGGAGTTAAAGGGGCTCTGACTTATTCTGGAACGTTTCTGAGTGAACAGCAAGTAGCTGCCTCTCCCTTCCAGGTTCTTTTGACATTACCACAACACAGGACAGACTTCTTGGCAAATTATTATTCACCGTAAGTTTGCCACATTGAACGTTACAAAAATCAATAAAACAAAGATAGAATCCATGCTATTGAGAACTGATAAGTCTCCCAATAAAATTCAGATGCCATTCTTTTCTTTTTTGGTGTAAAGCACAAAGTTTTAGATGTTTGAGATTTTAAATAAAGTTGACCTTATTTCCACGTCTCTTCAGGGCAGGGGACAAGAGTGGGATCTAAATCAATGCTGCTGGCACAAGCTTTGCCTGGTGCATTCCTTCCCACAGGGGTCAAGGAGGGAAAATCACAGCAGGAATTCAAATCGTGACCCCCTTTCCTTCCTAAAAAAGGCTGGAAATTACTCATGTCCTCAGTGTGGAGTTTAAAGCTGGCATTTGATACTAGAGAGTAATTCATTCTCGTTGTAACAAGGAGTATTGAAATGAGAGTACAACCACACTCAGACCCAAACAGAAGCTGGAAGAGAGGGCTGTCCTCAGTTTCCCTGAATGCATGGGTTCTAGTGGCAGCCCTCCATGTAGCAAATCCTTTCATTCTCATCCCTGAGCCACTTGCAGAGGGGCGGCCACCCTGCCAGTAAGAGGTGGCGTGGGAGGAACTTGTAGACAGCATAGTGTCCCACAAACTTTAGACTGTAGAGTTGTTTGTCCCAATTACCATGAGCAATTAAGTCTCAGGGACACCAAAGAGTTTCAGTAAGGCATTGTCACATTGCTATCCCCTCATGACATGCTACAAATGCAGATTTTAGTCAGAAATTATTAAAGATAGTATGACATTCCTGGTTGGCTTAAGGTAAGGGGAAAAAAAGCCCAGTTTTCTCATTTATGAATGAAAGACTGAATGATGTCTTAGTTTAGAATGAGAAAAATACTTAGGGGAACATTTTTCTTCAGCTGGGCAAAGTATAACAAATAGTGCCCACTCCAGAACTTTTAAATTAGAATGAGGGCTGGGATGGTACCTCAGTGATAGAACATTTGAGTCTCCTAGCATTGAGGAGACTGTGGTTTTGGTCCATGGCATCATAAAAATAACTAAATTCAAATTTGTAGAATAAAAGCAGAGTGGACTTTTGTTTGTACTTTGAAAGATTCTTTCTTTGCTCCAAGGAATGCATGTGTTGAATTCTTCTCCCCGAGTTCTTTCTCCCTGCTGTGGTGCCCTTGCTCTGAGAGTGTGTTTGGTCGAACTTGCTTTCCAGTTCCCTTGATTCCTTCTTGGGTACTTCTAGGAATTGGGTGGTGTTATTTTGATGCCTAGAAGATGCCTATTTCTGTTGAGCAGGAATACAAGTTGAAGATACAATGTCTCCTAAATGCTAAAGTCAATCGAATAAATATATATTTTCTGTTTGGTATTTTGTCCTTAAGAATGACAACTGTAGAATGGGGTTTTCCTTTATCTGGGTTGGTGCTATATAGTTAACTATGAGAAAAGGTAATGTATAAGGAAAAAAATTAAATAAGCTGGAAGAAAGCAAGCTACTTTTTGTTGTTTGCAGTTACATGGCTGTTTCTGAAGCTGAGGAATCCCAGGTCCCCATTTGGTAGGGTAGGCTATATCTCTGGCTGTCACAAGCACACGTTTGTCATCTTAGAGCAGTGGTTTGCAGCCAGCTGACCAGTTTGCTTCTGAAGATGCACTTTTGTTTATGGCCAATCATAATCCACATTTGTCTCAAGGGCCAACTTTGCTGTGAGCAGCAGCTGTTCTCTGGCTACAACACGAGCACTTTCCTCTACTTGCCTTTGGTCCCAGACATCATCTTGCACTTTCCAGTTGGACACTGACCTGGAGAGGATGCAGCATTTCCTTCAGGGAAGGCATCCACATCCAAGATGTGATCTGGACAGAAAAACTGCAGCATCATTGGACCAAGGGCTCTGAAGTGGTCCTGGGAAGGAGGGTAGGAAGCTGGAAGTGAACAGAGTTAATGGAGAGGGAAAAAGCTGGAATCCCCACAGGCTGCTTCCTCATAGCCCCACAGGGCTGATTCTCTATTCTTCAAGTCTCTCCAAGGCTTCCCTTTGGCTCTGCTGTCCCCCAAGGAAGCAGTGAGGGGATATAGCTCAGCTCAGGTCCCTCCTGTGCTATGATTTTCAACATAGGGGTTCTATCAGAGCCAAGAAGGCCACAGACTGTGATGGGTTGCCTTGTGAGGACAGAAAACATTACTCCACAAAATTCCAGAGTCTCCATGACCTTCCCTCCTTTGTCTGTGATCACCATTTTCCCCTAGACTCTGCTCCTCTCACACTATATCTGGCCACAGACAGATCTCATCTCTGTCTCCTCATAGCCTTCTGGGTATCTAGTTGTGCTCAACATATTTGCTGGAGATTAAGCCTATAGTGTTACCAGAGTTTCTGGGAACATATCTTCCCACTCTTTTCTTGCTGCTCCATAGCCAGGATAGTGATTTGTTTAATGTAGGAGTAGATGTGATGGACACTGTACTTAAAAAAAGAAAAAGAGTCTTATGTGATTATTGTTCATTAGAGAAAATAAGAAAATAGAAACCAATTATAATGAAAACAAACATAATCAGATGACAGCTATGCTGTGGCCCCATATTGCAGGTATCTCATATCTATTATCTATCTATCTATCTATCTATCTATCTATCTATCTATCTATCTATCTATCTATCTATCTATCTATCTATATCTCCTTTGCTAGAAGAAGATATGGCTCAGCAGGTGAGAGTGCTGTCTGCTCTCCCAGAGGACCTGAGTTCGATTCCCAGCACCCACATAGTGGCTCACAACTGACTGTAACTCCAGTCCCAGGGATCTGACACCTTCTTCAGGTGTCCATAGGGACTGCAGGTGCAGCTATCTAGACACAGGTAGGCAAAACACTCACACACACTTAAAAACAAATGAAAAAAAAAAAAAACAAACCAATATCCATCTCCAACTAGCTGCTAAGCAACTCATCTACCATTGTAATTGTATGGTTTTATATTAATGACATAATTTTGCAAATTGGCGTTATTGGGGTGCAAAGTCTTCAGGAGGATTTCCACATTCAGTTGCCCACCGAGCCGCCTAGTTTTGCCACTTGTGTTATGGAGGAGTTGTTTGGAAGTAGGACAAGGAGCTGTCTGCAGCTACTTAAGCTTTCAGGAGAAGTGTTTGATGTTGAGTCCCTGGGACTTTATTTTTGAAATGCAAATGTGCAGACCACTGGGATAAAGTCCTAGCTTCTCAGGACAGGTATGTGGAGCTTTGTAGGAAAGAGAGAAACTTTGGGAATGTGTCCTCGGTCCCCTGGGACAGATGGTGGGAGCTGTGAGGATGAAAGAGCCTCGAGAATCGCTGCATGGCCACAGGCTCAGAGGTTTGCAAAGAACCCAACTGCTCCAGCAGTGGAAGCTGTCTCCCTTCTGGGTAAAGGCAGAGTGTGTCCGTCCATGCATACGCCTGCTCCACACACTCAGTTTTCTTTTGTTTAGCAGAATTGGAAAATAGCGTGGTTTGGGTGACTGTGCCAGGAAGAGGCTACAGAAAGTCACATCACAGTCACATGGCACCAGAGAAACTTCCCAGACCTATCTCAGGGCTGCTGCTTAATGGGCCTGAACAAGTTTGCATTTTTACAGAGCAGAATCATAACAGCAGTTGGAGCTACCTGGCCCCGCCCGGCCTTGGGGACCTGATCTGTGTAAATCTGGCAATTCCCTAGGTGTCGAACAACTCAGACTTAAAGGGCACCAGAAGCCCTTCATTTCAATACCAAGGATTGCCCTTTTGAAGCAGCCTTGAAGGACTTGACATTCTAGGGTTTCATTATTAGAGAGACAAGCAAAGGCAATGAGATGCCACTCTGAAGCAAATGTTTAACCACTTGAGCAGAAGAGGAAAGAGAGTGCATTAAATCTCCAAAGGGAATCCACAAGTCAGCTTTCCCCTTGCAGACTGATGGGCAGCTCACACCTCCAACTAAGTGAGTGTTTAGACAGTCCTGGGGGCTGTGTTCAAAGCAGGAGAGGGAGCACCCCATTCCAAACCTTTCCTTGTGTTTGGGATCTGTGTGAGGCCGATGTGTGCTTTTAAAATTTCATTTCTACAAAGTGCTCCATGAGTCCTGAAGCACAGGGCTATATAAGCTAATGACCACTGGCCTTATCTAGGGCAGATCCTCTATGTTCTGAAACAAGATTAATCTTGCATTTGTGGACTATGTAATAGTTCCCTTTCTCATTGTTAGGGGCAAATACCTGCAAACCCAACTTAGGAAGGAAGTGTTTCTTCGGACTTTCGGTCCCAGGGTAGAGTCCGCCGTGGTGGGGAAGCCACCTTGGCAGGAGCTCAAGCTAGCTTGTCACTTTGTGTCAGGGGTCAAATGCTGGTGCTCAGATTGCTTCCTCCTTTTCATTCAGTCCAGGATGCCATCCTGTGGAGCGGTGACACCATAGTTAATGTAGTTCTTCCACTAACCAGATATAGATCATCCCTCAACAGACATGACCAGAGGCTTATCCTATGTGAGTCTAGATCCTGCCAAGGTGACAATCATAAGGAACCATCACACTGACTAAATTCTTCATTCCTCAGAATTTTGTTTCCATCACTACCTTTCCCTAGAATGAAGTTGGTTTTTTTTTTTTTTTTTTTTTTGTCAGAGACATTCAGAGAGTAATGCATCGCTAATAAAGAGTGGGTGCTCTGAGGTGTGTCACATAGCCTTTGACCTCTGTTCTCAGTCATCACCATGGATTATACCTGTACCTGACAGCACGTTCCCTGAGAGCGTCTACAGAGGTGGCCAGCCTGGATATGGTTAGTGTCTTTCATTAGACCTGGAGCTCACTGATTTGACAACAAGCAAGCCTCACCCCCTCCCGGATTTTTCTGTCCCCTCCCACCCTCTGGCTTTTGTGTGGGTGCTGAGAATCTAGACTCAGATTCTTACACTTGCATGGCAAACACTTTACCCACTTAGCCTGCTCCCCAGCTCCAGGGATTTCTTACATCCACACAGAGAGCACATTTAATGCTATGCCACTCTCCCCCGTGAAATCCCTATCTGGTTCCAGGAAGAGCCATATGGATAAAGTTGGACTTGGTTTCTGGTGAAAGAGTGACTTCAAGGTCATAGTGAACCATCTACGTGTATTAGTGAAGAAGGATGATGGGGGGGTGGGGATGAACCAGAATTTTGTCAGTAAGGAACTATTCACAACCAACATGGCAACCTCTCTGGAAACCAAAGTATGAGGTGGGGGTGGTACCTTCTAAAAGTCCTGACCTTTGTCTTTCAGTTCTAGAGGCCATGGTTATAAGGAAGGAAGTCAGGTCTTATGGCCCACTCAATCCAGTGCCAACATCCTGGGTTTGCTCCATGATGGTAACAAGGTAGAAATGATCTGAGTCATTATTTATAGCCAGCCCGTGAATCCTATTAGCACTTCTCCAATTTTCTCTTTGTGTCCAGGGAACAGAAATCCATTATCAAGTACTTCCACAAAATGACCTCACATTTCCTTCCTGGGCTCAGTGCGCAGCTGTTGGAAAGAAGTGAAGAGCCAGCAGAGTTATGTTAAGTCCTAGGGAACAAACAGCTCCCAACTGACAGGACACTGCCAGGCAGAGCCATTGGCCTGCAGATGCCCAGCCTCATTTTGCAGAGGAAGCTTCTGGAAAAGAGATGTCTTGAGGTTCTCTGTGGGTTTCCAGAGAACACAGTGGTAACACAGTGGGAGAATGGAGGTTGCATGTAAAATGACCATAGGTCTTTCCAGTTCCCAGAGAAACTCTGCCTTTGAGAGCATAAAAGGCCATAGCTGTCTCCACCCAACTCCTACCCCCGACCAGCAGCCTCTGCTATCTAAGCTGTGTGTCTAACCTGGCCTAACTGGGATGGTGAGTGAGGTAGCCTTTGCTTTCTTTCAGGCTGAAGTGGAGCCCCGAAGCATAGCTGCCCTTCTTTCTTGGTTTATTTGTTTCCTTATTTTGGAAGGGACTCATTACATAATCCTGGCTGGCCTGAGAACTCACTATGTAGACCAGGCTAACCTCAAGAGAGCCAGGTGCCTCTGGCGCCGGAGTGCTATGATGAAAGCTGTGAGCAGAATGTGTGGCAGCTGCATGCCTCTCTTCTCTACCTGATCTCTCTCTTGCACTCACTTTAGCCACGGCCACCACAGCTCATGCGTCTCAGACCCTTGACCTAAATATTGGGCCAGTGACCCTACCCTGTTGCCCGTCCCTGCTCCTCCCGGGGGTCAGGATTCTCACTGTGACTGACTTTACCCCCATACTTCTCTGTTACTTTGCTTGCTCCTTCACACTGTGTGGAGGGCATGGGGGGGGGGCGCTGGCTTCTTCAGGTAGAGCTCCCTACATGCATGTACACACCACATAACACATAGAAAAAAACATTTTTGAAGAGTAGTGTGACTAAAGCAGTATTATGAAGACTCACTTCTGTTGATGATTCCTGTTTTTTCATATGACTGATCAAGTTCAAGTGATCCAGCAGCAGACAGTCATTTCAAGAGCCTCTTATAACAACATACCCTAACCAGGGAAAAATAACAGGGATGGTGCAATTGACATGGTCAGACCCCCAATGACACTGTCTCTGTCTCCTTGTGTGTATGTGCCTGCATGCCCAAGAGCATAAAAAATTGATGGGGACCCCAGACTGTTTGCAGTGTGCCTTCCTGCCAGGTGCTCAGGGATTAATGTAGTCTCTACATAGACTTGCTGGAAATAGGCACCAGTCTAGTTGCAAGGCCATTGTTATTATGCAAATCGGAAAAGTACGCTCTTAAGCCACACTTTTGAGAAATGATCATAACAATAGTGTTAGGCTGGGGATACACAGTATGTTTAGCAGTTGTAATGAATCAGATGGAAAGGACCAACATTGCAGCCTCAATAGCCACATTCCATCTTCAGCTTTGAAATGTGCTGGCTACGTCCATATAGTCTTAATATAACACAAGCTCCCTTCTTCCTTTTTTTTCTGAATAGTCCTTTCAGATATGTTTTCATTATCCTACATCTTCAACATGAAGGAACAGTGGGCAGTGCCAAGAACTTTTCCCAGGAGAGTTACTGTGTCCCTTACTTTGGTTGAGTGTGGTTGTTTTGGCATTACAGAGAATGCACAAGCTTTAAAGTTGGATGTTGGGTGTCATCAAATGTATGAGCACTTTCCCCAGCAGTCATTCCTGTGGAGCAGTTTTTAGGTTATACTGAAATGACCAGCACCCTTGGGCACCTGCTTCATTTTGATAAAGACCTTCTCCCACCCTCTGGGACAGGGAGCTGGCATCTGGCAACCTTCCTTTCTACGGGGTCTCCATCTCTTGAGGACAAATGGGAAAAGCTGACTCCTTTAACTATCAGACCTTCAAGTGTGGTATGGATAGCTAGGTTGCAGGCTGAGCCTTTTCCTTTCCTGTCAGTGCTCCTCTCATTTTAGAATGTGGTTCTCAGCCTCATCTTCTTGTCTTTAGAAACCTAAGTCAAAAGAACTAGGTGTGGTGGCCCATACATGCTTGTAATCCCAGCATTTGCGCTCGGTGGCGGCGGGGGGTGGGGTGGGGGTGGGGGTGGGTGGGGGGTATGTGATACAGGGGGATTGCTGTGAGTTTGAAGCCAGGCTGGGCTAAGTAGTGATTTCTAGACCAGTCTGGGCCTAAAACAAAATGAAAAAAGAGGGAGGAGGAGGAGGAGAAGGAGGAAGGAAGGAAAGGGCTTGCTGGAGAACCTTGGGTTGTGTCTAAGCAAGAGTGAAGATTTAGTACATGGAACTCTTTCTTGCCTCCCCCATGCCAGGTACTGCCCATGCGTCAATACACCCTCTTAGCTTGCTGGGCAGCCATGCTGCATTGCTAACGGCGGGAATTCAATGGCTCATCTTCACTGGTGCTGTCCACCCATCTCCTCCCTCTACATTTCTGTACTTTAAGCCAGTGGTTGGACTGTGAATCACCTTATTACTTAATGTCTTGGTAGTGATCGTCTTGGTCCAGCTCTAGGTTTTCCTTTTGTTTTCTGACCTGGTCAGACAGGACAATGCCTTATCCTTTGGGAAATGTGACATCTGGAAATTGACCCCCTGAAGGCTTCGCCTCTCCTAAACTCATCTCCGTCTCAGCTCACACATGAAAAGTATGTGCTTTTGTCTTGGGTACTTTTCAGACCTAGGAAATGCCTTCCTAATGGCGCCCTGGCCTGTTTCATCTCACCTGTGTTCCATCTTCCCAGGACTGGGTGGCACCATGGCTTTCTTTGGTCTTTTTCTTAGTAGCTGACTCTCTTGATGCTGTTAGCACTGGAGAGAGAGAGACAAGCTGGAGCTCTGCAGGTGAGTCACTTCCAGGTGTGCCTCTCTGTACCATGACATGCCTGCCCCCACCAATCTTATGTCCTGCTTGTCCTGCCTGCTTTATAGGAGGACCTGGGCTCACAGGGAAATGGTAGAATGGAAGGAGAGGCCGCCATCTGTAGCTTGATCTGCTGGACACATGGCTGAGACTCCCCATGCCTCATCTTTGGGAGGAGATGGGGACCTGGGGAAGACGCAGTAAGCGGTGAAGGCTCTCCCACTCCACCTTTGCCTCTCTGTCCAGGAGAGGCAGTCAGTGGGATTCTGCTGCATGTTTTCTCACTGTGTCAGAGAGCGAGACGAAGCATCCCACCCCTTTTTGCCTGCATGGACTGCATGTAGCAGCCTTGTTCCTTCTAGCATTCTTTGAATGCTGCCTGTCTGTATTTGGGTTTTCACTTAAAAACATCCCATAAATCTTTTCCCTCAGTCTAGACCCTAGTTACCAATTATTTTGGAACCTGATACAGGGATCTGTATTTAAAAAAAAAATAAAAACCCAAATCACACTTGCTCTGATCTGAAGAGAGGGAGGGAAAATCCCAGGTTGCTTTCCTAATCTGAAAATTAAAAATATGAAAATATTCTAAAATCTGAACATTTTTGAGCATCAGTCTATTCTACAAATGGAAAAATCCCACACCATGAAATTTGTTTGATTGTTTTAGAGTTTTCCTGCTTGGCCCACAGTCAGGACAAATCTCTGTCACCTGCCAGTCCCACAGCCGCTCAGACCCAACCAAGTAAACACAGAGACTTACATTGTTTAAACTGTTTGGCCTAATGGCTCAGGCTTCTAGCTATCTAGTTCTTACATCTTAAATTAATCCATTTCTATAAATCTATACCTTGCCACGTGGCTCGTGGCTTACCGGCATCTTCACATGCTGCTTGTCATGGTGGCGGCTGGCAGTGTCTCCTTCTGCCTTCCTGTTCTCTCAATTCTCCTCTCTGTTAGTCCCGCCTATACTTCCTGCCTGGCCACTGGCCAATCAGTGTTTTATTGATTGACCAATCTGAGCAATTTGACTTACAGACCATCCCACAGCAGTTTGATGAACAAAAGTATCAAAATACTGTATAAAATTGTCTTCAGACATGTATCTCAGGTGTGAATGAGAAATGAATTTCATGTTTAGGGCTCTGTCCCTAAGAAAACTTTTAGGGATACAAATATTACAAAATTTTAAAAAAGTATCAGAAGTCCAAAAGTATGAGAAGTCTTAAGCACTTTGGACAAGGGACACTCAGCCTGTGTTTGTGCACCTGCTGTGTGTGAGAAGCCGGCATTTAATGCTATTCCACACGGGGCCTGACAGACTCAGTAGACTTGGTTGTAGCAGGAATTCTTAAAAGTTCTTAATAATAAAATCAAACCTGAGGCGGGTTATTGGGGTCAATGCTGGTAGATCAGAGAGACAGAATAAGCCACAGCTATCTCACCTCACCAGTTCCTCAGCTGGTCCTGTTTCCTCAGACTGGAAGCTTCTGTGTCCTCATCCAGAATGAATCTCAGCTGAACTGCTGCTCGAAAGCCTGAAGCTTAACCAGCCACATGCTTAACCAGCCAAATGCTTAACCAGCCAAATGCTTCTAGTTTCTGGTCCTCACGCCTTATATATCTTTCTGCTTTCTACCACCACTCCCTGGGATTAAAGGCTGGCTTTCTTGGATTAAAGGCATGTGTCACCATGCTTGGCTTTTTCCAATGTGGCCTTGAACTCACAGAGATCCAGAGGGATTTCTATCTCTGGAATGCTAGGATTAAAGGTGTGAGTGCCACCATTTTCTAGCCTTTGTATCTAGTGGCTGTCTGTTCTCTGACCCCAAATAAATTTATTAGAGTACACAATATTTTGGGGAACACAATACCACCACACTTGGTGTTCTCATTTCCATGTCTGAGGGGACTACGTTTGTGAGCTTGACATACACAAGGCCAGGTGGTTAGATGGGGGCAGGAGCACAGGGCAGTACCTTACCCACCTGCCAGGCCCAGCAGGCTGCATATCTGGAGCTCCCTGGGAGCATGTTCCACATAGCCAGAGAGAGAACCATTTCCAAGATTCACACTACCCCAGGTTGGTTAGCGAGTAGTAATGCCACCCCCTACAGAAGCCTCAAAATGAATAAAAATTCCATTTTAATATTAATAAAAGTTATCTAAACTATGGAGACAAAAGGTAAGGGATGGCCTTTCAATCATGGGGAGTATGGTTAACATTTGTTCATGGTGGTTTTGCTGTTTGGGGTTGTCCCTGTTTTGTTTGTGTTTAGCTCTGTCTGTGTATTTTATTTTGGGCAGTGCTGAGAACTGAACCCAAGGCCTAGTGCATGAAAGGGAAGCACTTTTTCCCAGCCCTGAGCTCTATCTCCAGCCTTGGTTTTAGCTTGTTAACAATAGCAGCTTTGAAATATATTCGCGTAATGAGTGGTTCACTCAAGTGAAATGGTTATGCGTGAAATAGTTATGCTCAATGGTCTCTGGTGTCGTATGACCATCACCTACAGAGGAAGTGAATTAGCTGTTCCATCCTGTCATTCGGCAGACCCACACGTCACTCAGCAGACCTCTTTCAGAATGCGGCTCTTGTTGAACTTCAGTTCTTGCATGAATCAGTTAATATCAACTTAACCAGGTTCCTCCTTCAGGAATTGAATACTTCAATATCTTTTATTTGGAATTTGCTTGAAAATCATATAGTAGCACTCTCACCCCTCAAAAGTAAAGCTAATTACTGCTAATATTTTGTTTGTATGCCAATGTATCATTTTTAAGTTGACAGCATTCTATTTTGTAGTCTCTCTCTTTCCTTTTAATGATGAATCCTAGATGTTTACCTACATCTTAGTTCTTCTAATGGATGTGCATTAACTCCCTTTTCCAAACTCAGCTAGTTTCTGGTTTTTCATAAACGCATGCATGTCACTGATCTTTATGCAAATCTGTCTTCATTTACTTGGAGTTAATTGCTGTGTGCAGTGACGAACATGATCTCCCCACAGTGTTAAGGCCACGACAGTTAGACATAACCCAGGTTTTCATTCTCCTTTGCCCTTGGTTGTTGTTTATGTGGTGGTCACCTATGCTGAACCTTCTGAGTTATATTTTTTAATTTCTCTACAGACTCTGTGGCCAAGTGGAGAATTATGTTAGATGAGTATCTGGCAAACTTACACACCAAACAAGTCTAGTTCTATGCACAACACTCCAAGTCTGATGATTTGCAAAGCATTGTGGGATCTTGCAGTGCCTGGCATTACTGTGTCATTGAATGTATGATGTTTTAGCTGAATAATGCGTGAATGGTTGGGGGAAAAAAAACCACAGAGCAAACAGAAAAGAGTAAAACTAATTATCCCCAAACACCAGCCTGAAGATAGCCCTGTGAACAGTGTTTTGGCTGCTGGAGAGACTCACTCTCATGCAGAAACAACCAGGACATAGTTTAACATTAGAACAGGTACAAGTTTTTTTTTTTTTTTTTTTTTTTTTTTTTTTTTTTTTTTTTTTTTTTTTTAAGTATCGTGTGACAGCATAGCTTAAAAAGTATTTGTAGTGAAAGAGAGATAACTCAGCAGTTAAGAGCACTGGCTGCTCTTCCAGAGGACTCAGGTTCAATTCCCAGCACTTACATGGCAGCTCACAACCATCTGTAACTCCAGTCCCAGGGCATCTAATGCCCCCTTCTGGCTTCTATAGGCACTGCACCTCATATGGTGCACATACATGTAGGCAAAATACTCATCCACATTAAAAAGGAAAGGGGAGGGAGGGAGGAAGGAAGGAAGGAAGGAAGGGAGGGAGGGAGGGAGGGAGGGGGAGAGAGAGAGAGAGAGAGAGAGAGAGAGAGAGAGAGAGAGAGAAAGAAAGAAAGAAAGAAAGAAAGAAAGAAAGAAAGAAAGAAAGAAAGAAAGAAAGAAAACCCAAAACATTTTCAATGTAAAATTCTGAGTTTGTTGTATTTTTTTACATTTATTTGGCCTTATGTTTCTTGGCATGTGTTTTGAGACTGTGATCGATTTGATCTATTTGTCTGGTAAAATGATTTTTTTCTTTTCTTTTTTTTTTTTTTTTTTTTTTTTTTTTTTTTGGTTTTTTTCGAGACAGGGTTTCTCTGCGTAGCTTTGCGCCTTTCCTGAAACTCACTTGGTAGCCCAGGCTGGCCTCGAACTCGCAGAGATCCGCCTGCCTCTGCCTCCCGAGTGCTGGGATTAAAGGCGTGCGCCACCACCGCCCGGCGATTTTTTTCTTTTCATTTGCTAATTTTCATTTGTTTTTCTGCCACTCTGGATGCCTTAAAGTCCTTATTTGTGTGAAAGAAAATGTTCCCCTCCATGTTATTCACCACAGTCACCTGCGGCTTTGGAATCTCTTGGATAGCTTCAGATTTCCTTGCTGGAGGCTTCTGGCCCCCTCCTTTGTAATTATGTGCTGTTCCACGTCCCTGATGTTTTCTTCATTCCCAACGTTCTTGATAAAAGGGAGGTAATTAGTGTATTATGGCTTCTTTTTTGAATTGTTAGCCAAGATAAGCAGAGGGGAATGTGCTACATGGTGAAAATTTGCATAACAATATGAGCAGTCTTTGTCAGCAGAGCTCAGTGTAATCTCGGGAAAACGAAAGCACTTATTTATGGAAAGTTCCTGCATGTACTTATCTCGAAGAATTAAAAATTACCGCCGGTGGTGGTGGCCTCTAATTTCAGAGGTAATATCACACCCTGTTTGCTCTCAGTACACCCTGGTTTTCAAGCTACACCCTGACATCCTTCTGTCAGCTCTGAGAGGGTCCCTTCCCTCCTCAGAACACTGACTGCAGTCAAAGCCAAACCAGAAACTTAAATATGGAACACTATAGAATGTTCTCTCCCTATGGCTCACAGGAGCTTTGTATTTGCATGGCAAATGAATGAATGAATGAAATAATAGTAGAGCACATTTCATTAAAGCAGTGTTTCCTAAAATACCTGGGACAGCCTTATCATTTCCTTCTAGGAACCAGAATCAAGAGTAACATTTTCTCTGGATGAGAGTCACGCTCCTTCCCAACAGCCCTGTGTTTTGCCTTTGACTACCTGTCTCCACAATTTGCATGAGGCAGCTCAAGCCTCTTTTCATCATTTTGCATAAATGTTACTGCCAAACTCTGTCAGCTGGCCACCCCAGCTGGGAGGAGAGGAGTCCCCGGGCCTTTAGTCTTTGCCATGCACCAGACCCTTCTGTCCCAAGTCTGCCCTGACTCGGGCAGGGATGAGGGCCCCGGCTCTGTGCTAGCATCTCCCTTAGGGCATCTCTGCTCTTCGCTGATTCTTTTTCTCACTACTCAAGCATGGCGCCTGGGGAATTCTCATTTCTAACTACACCATCCTTCTCGAGAACAAACTCAGATTTCCATCGTCTCTTGTAAGCAAGATGCCTGCAAGTGTCATGTGAAGTCCTGGTGTCCCCCAGGGTCTGCTGTGGCTTCCTGACTGTTGGCTAAGTGACATACACAGGTACAAGATTATGGACTTACAAATGGCAGAAAGATAGAGGATTTGGCCTCATCACGCCCTTGACCTTGTTGCCAAGTATGAACACAGTTGCTACACAGTATGAACCTAGAATGTTGACTGCTCTGAGACTGCAATTCCATCACAACTGAATTAAAGGGCTAGCGAGATGGCTCAGTGGGTAGGGAACTTGTCCTATAAGCCTGAACCCGAGTTCAGTCCTCGCAGCCCTGCAGGGAAAGGTAGAAGGGTGAACCACAAAGCTGTCCTCTGACCTCCACACCCATGCAGTGGCATGGCAGCACACACAAAGAAAATGCTTTAAAAGGAATACGGGCTATTTTGACTTAAGCATAAAACTATAGTCTGGGACCAAATGAAAACAGAGGCAAGAAGGAGCCATTGCCTTGTCCACTCACCCTCCCTCAGGCCCCCAAAGGTCTCCACAGCTTCAAAGTCATTAAAGCAGATTCTTCCTGAAGTCTCCTGATACTCCAGTTCTCAGATTAGCTGTGGATGCTTACTGCCTTTTAAATTAGCAATATCCTTTGCAAAAAGGAAACTGTGGGTCACTCTCCTGGGCCTTGGATCCCTTGTACATTCCAAATGGATTTTCTGGATGGTTGTCAACTTGTGTGGGAGCCACATTCTGCTCAGGACCAGCAAGTGTTTTCCCAAATGTGACCACTGTGTAGTTATGGCTGCAGATTCCAGCTGGTATGCTGTGTAGAAGAAAGCTAATGATTTTAATGTGGAATTTTGATAATATACTGGTGCTGAACCCTATAAAAGTTCTGGCTTTATTAAATCCATCCATAATTATGAGCAAGGGATCTATGCAAATGTCCCAGATATTTCTGAACTTCACAGTTTCCATTTCCTATCAGTTCAGGTTTGAATCACCTTTTTGCTTACAGTCAGCTATTGTCTTTTGATGCTTTCCCCATGGAAATATTAACACGGTCCTAATTCATTTGTCTGGCAATAGCTCATTGTAACTTTGGACTTAATGTGTTCACTAGTGATGTAGGTAAATATGATAGACACAGATGCACCATCTCATGGAGATGTCAGGGAGGAATGTCTTGAATCTCCTACCTCTTGTTTTGTTTACATCATTTCATTTTTGCCTCTTGAGCTTTTTACTTTCTAGAAACTTTCTTGATACGTGTATGAATTTCCAGGGCTTCCATAACAAATTACCACATACTGAGTGGCTTAGAGAACAGAAGTTGCCCTTCAGTTCTAAAGGCTGACTGTTGGCAAGGCTGGCCTCTTCTAAGAGCTGTGACAGAGAATCTACTCTGTGACTCACCCCTTGCTTCTGGTGGCTGGTGGCAATTTCTGGTATCCCTTGGCTTGTAGACACATCACTCTAGACAGTCTCTATTGTAGTGGGTAGCCATTCCAGCTTGGTTCTGGAAGTTCCAACCCCCATTGAGACTCTGGCAACTGTCACGCCTACGAGGCGGGGCGAGGGGAGGCGCCTGGGGACCCGAGAGCTGGATGGGCCAGCGCTCGCTCTGGGCGCTCTCTCGGTGCCAGAACGCTGACCGGTGCAGATTGACTGTGCAGAGCTCCGGAGAACACCGCTGGATTGCGATACACCTTCCCCAGACCCTGCGACCTACCCATTACTTAATTTGTGAGTTACGCCATTTAATAAATATCCTTTTAACTACGTGGAGTGGCCAAAATAATTTCTCCAATACTCTATCTTCACATGGACTTCTCTCTGTGGATGGCCTCTTTTTGTAAGTTACACACTTGGGTAGGAATGTGATCTACACCAATGTATGAGTCCATCTAATTAATTATATCTGCAACAACCTAACTCTACATAGGATCTCACTGACTTGAGTTGTAGAGAAATAAAGTTTGGCCATGTTTGTAAGACCCCATCTAATTTATGTTTTTAGCTTTAAATATTTCTATTTTCAGATAAGCACAGAAGTAGAGAATAAGGTCATAAAGACCACGTTCCCATCTTGTATCTTCAGGAATCATCAGTGTTTACAAGTCACATGCCATCTGTCCTGTGCCTTTGTCTCACCCTCTGCTGGGAGCCTGTTCAAAGGGATCACAGATAGCACATTGTTCTAGGTGTGTGGTTTTTAAAGACAGAGAGGAGCAGCAGGCTACCCTGTCTCACCACAGTGGCAGGGAAGGGGAGAAAGGCCAAAGTGCTTCTGTTCATCTTCCAACGTGCGTACGGCTGGGTTCACCCTGCAGCTCAGTAAAGGAGAGAAGTGGGAGATTAGAAGGGAGCAGGGAACACACACACACACACACACACACACACACACACACACACACACACACGGTGGGGGGGGTTGGGGAGAGGAGGGATTGAACCAGTGGCCTTCTGAATGCTATAAATTAACCACTGAACTATAACACTGGCCTTTTAATTGTTTTTATTTTATTTTATTTATTTTTTATTTTATTTTATTTTTTTTGAGACAGGCCCTTCCTAAGTTACTCTGTTTGAACCTCATATAGCTCAGGCAGGCCTTAAATTCGTGATCCTCCTGAGCAGCTGGGACCACAGGCCCATGCCACCCAATCCATAGGCAACTTCCCTTTGCCCCAGCTTTCTCCTTAGTCTTCTCCCAGCTCTCAGATCACCCCACCCTTCCCAGCACCAACCACCTGTGAATGTTCCTGGCACCTCTTTGGCTCCCGGGGTTCCCTTCACTGTGTAGACAACTTGTTAGAAAGTTTGGCCTGCCTGCCTCCAGGCGTCTTGATGCTGGATCTGTTTGCCTGTCTACCTGGGTAGTCATGAAGCAAACCTGCTCAGCTTGTCTAGGACAGAACCCCAGGTCTAAGCCACATGGAGACTATTTTCTCCCTCAGCCTCTATGATACTTAGGTAAGTCCCACATTCCAAGTCCACCCTCACCATTTTTGACCTCCTGTACCCACACTCTACAACTCACACACCCCCACACACCTTCCCAGCCATCAATCCCTTTACCACATAGGATTCTGAGAGCAGAAAATCATCTAATTCGGAGCGGCACCAACAATAGAAACACGCATAATGTGACCTTGTTCTCCAATATCTTAAACTGTATGGTGTGTATGAGGTAGAGACATACATGAAGCAGATGACATTCTTAAAGTTCCGGAATGGCTCACGTGACCAAGAGTCTGAATGAAGGTGAAGGCCCCAGACACTGATTTCTGACTTGTTAGTTCTCCTTAACCTTCTTTGCTCCAGCCTTGTCCCAGGGTTCCCCTTCGGCTCTCAGATGGTCATACCATTCGCCTAGCCGCTGGAGCCGGTAACTTTGGAGGAGCCTGTCTTTCTTGGCCTCCATCCTTCAGTCCTTCAGAAGATGTTGCGGATCCACGCAGGGGGCGGGAACACAAAGAGAGGACACTTAGGAGTACTCAGTGAAATTCTAGAAAAGGGGGAGGGAGGAAGAGTGGAGGAAGATGGTTGCACGGCCAGGTATGGAAAGAGGAGTTTTGAAAACATTTGGGCGTGTGCGTACCTGCTTAGAGGCTGCAATGTGCCATCTGGTAAATGGCATTCTTTATACTGGGTGGCATGGCACATTGATTTGATTTGTTTCCACACAACTTTAACATGTATCCTAGGAGAAGACTGTTTTCATTGTTACAAATCTGAAACCAATAATTTTCCTTTAAAATGCAAATATAAGTTCAATTTTCCCTCACTTTCCCTATGAAACTGAAAGCACATGGTGTCTTAGAGATTTTCATTTCATTGAATTTTGATGTGACGTTACCTTTCATTAATCCCTTCTAGCTAAGCAAAATTTAATTAAAACCATCTCACATGATGGCAACCATTCATGTATTTTTTTTTTTTTTTAAAGCTCAGGTGGGCTTGGTGGAGCAGGCCCATGATCTCAGCTCCTCAGAGGCTGATTGCAACATTCAAGGCCTGTCTGGGCTATACATTGAGTTTGAGACTGGTCTAGACAACTTTGTGAAACCTGGCCTCAAAATTTAAAAAGGAGGAGAGAGAGGAGGAGGAGGAGGAGGAGGAGGAGGAGGAGGAGGAGGAGGAGGAGGAGGAGGAGGAGAAAAACAAAGAAGAGCTGGAGGGCAGTGGAGAGATGGCTCAGTGGTTAAGAACACTGGCTGTTCTTCCAGAGGACCTGAGTTCAATTCCCAGCAGTCATATGACTGCTCACAAGCAGCTCTAACTCCATCTCCAGAACATCCAGAAAATTTGACGCCCTCTTCTGGCCTCTTCAGGCACTGCATGTGGTACACAAATTTGCAGGCAAAACACCCATATATGTGAAAAATAAAATTTAAAACTTTTTAAAAGATGGCTGGGGGTAGTGCTCAGCACTGGACTGCTTTCTATCACACACACGGCCCTGGGTTCAACTCCTAGTACCACAATGAGGTCAGGGAGGCTTGGGAAGTTTGGCTAAATATAGTCCTGAGTGAAGCAGGACTATACAGTTAGCAGATTGGAATCCAGAATGTGTTACATCATGGCTTTCCCCCTGCTAATTTTAAATAATAAGAAATTGTTATGCCTATGTTCCATTTTACATAATTATTGCCTGAATGTGAAAGGATTTAGACTCGAAGTGAAAGGAAGCGAAATTATTTTTTTTGAAGAAGTACAAAGTGATCCATGACATTCTGTTTCCTCCCCATGACAACTAGTATCAGGCATATGTAGGGCCGTCCCATCTTGTGTATAGATCTAGCGGTAAAGATGTCAATTGTTTGGAGAAGGAGCCCAAGCCGTGAGGGCACTTATTTCTGTCATTGTTATTGGCCTTACCATCACACGTGTACTGGCAATGCTGGGGAAACGTGTGCTGTGGCCCGCAGCTGTACAGTTGTGTGAGTCAAACTGAACCCATGGCCCTACTCAGATCTGGCACTGGTTTCACTGGGAATTTTAAAGAATGAAAGAAAATATTTTTTCCTGATTTTTGAATAAAAATTATGAATGTAAATACCAAAAAACCCATGTAAATGGGGTTACAAGTCTAAAACTCTTACTGTCTATGACTTCCTATGCTACTTATGTCATAATAATTATTATTTATAATTTTGTAAATCTTGCTCTTGGGTTAAACACTTACTTTTTATTGTAGTAAAACATGTTATAAAAGCAGGGCAGTGGTGGCACACGCCTTTAATCCCAGCACTCGGGAGGCAGAGCCAGGCGGATCTCTGTGAGTTTGAGGCCAGCCTAGTCTACAGAGTGAGTTCCAGGATAGGCACCAAAACTACACAGAGAAAAAAAAAAAATGTGAAAAACATATGAATTTTACCATTTAAACTGTCTTCAGTGGCACTAGGCAGGAGGGAAGGAAAACTGACAGGTGCTGACAAGAATGCAGAGAAGCTGGAACCTAGTCCACTGTGGATGGAACTGTGCACGCTTCAGTGGCACTAGGTATATCTACAGTGTTCTGTAACCACCACCACTGTCCATCTCCAGAGCTTAAAGAAATTGTTTTAAACAGGAACTATGTATTCACTATGTATCACTTATCACTCCCCAATTTTCTCTGTCTCCAGTCCCTGATAACCTCGTGTGTGTGTGTGTGTGTGTGTGTGTGTGTGTGTGTGTGTGTACATATATATGTATGTGTTTGCAGGTGTACACATCCAAGAGAGTGCATGTGGATGCTGTTTGTGAACATCAGGTGTCTACCTCTATTATTCTCCACACTAATAATAATAGTTATTAATAATTACCAATTAATAACTATTATTATTATTATTATTATTATTATTTGAGAGAGGGAAGGGACTTTCATTGAACCCAGAGCTCTCTGTTTTGTCCAGTCTGGCTGGCAGGGAGCCCAGAGATGCCCCTTCTCTAACCCTCCCAGCACTAGGGTTAAGGTGTGCATCACCCTGGAAGGTTAATAGCTCCGGGTCTCACTTTGCCCCCTGAGCCATCTTGCCCGCCCTGGTAGCCTCTTTTCTGTTTTAAGTCTCTGATGGGTGGACTCACATCCTCCCTGGGGCTGCCCAGCACCAGACTGCTTCACTCCATCTCACTTACACATCTGCCAATGGGCATTTGGCTCGTTTCTGCCTTTCGTCTACAGGGAATAATGGACATTTGGTGAGTTCTGGCTTCCAGTTATTTTGAGGCTGTATCTAGGAATGGAATATCTGGGTCATATGGTAATTCTACATTAATTTTGGGGCACCTCCAAGCCTCTCCCTGAGTAGTTGTATTACTCTACATTTCCATCCACAGTGGACTAGGTTCCAGCTTCTCTGCATTCTTGTCAGCACCTGTCAGTTTTCCTCCCCTCCTGCCTTAGGGTTTCCCATGACCATAGCAACTCTTATGAAGAAAAACATTTAATTGGGGTGGCTTGCTTACAGTTCAGAGGTTTGTTCCATTATCATCATGGGACATGGTGGCATGCAGGCAGACATGGTGCTGGAGCTGGAACTGTGAGGCCTACATCTTGCAGGCAACAGGAAGTAGTCTGTAAGACTGAGTGAAGCTTAAGCAAAAGAGACCTTCAAGCCTGTTCTCCCAGTGACACACTTCCCCCAACATGGCCACACCTACTTCAACAAGGCCACACCTCCTGACAGTACCATTCCATATGAGCTTATGGGGGCCAATCACATCAAACTACCACACTCCCTGCCTCTTCCCCATCCTCTTTCCTGTTCCGTTTCCAACCTTCATCCTGTCCCTCATCCTTCTCCCACCTCCTCTCCCTCCCTGCTCCAGTAGCCTTCCTAGCAGGCAGTAGGCTGTGTGTGGCCATGTTTGTGAGGCTCCTAAGGAGGATGTAGGGGTTGCTGAGGCGGGACTCTGCTCCATCCCATTCCTGTTTCAGTAGCATCAGTTTGCCATATTCTTTCTGAGGTAAATTTCTCCTCATAAGTAGTGTAAGGGGAAAGCTTTCGGACTCGTTGCTTATTCTGCGGTGGCGCTGCTCCTCGTGGCTGGTCGCCGCCCGCGGCGGCCATGCCAGCAGAGAAGCATGCTGATTGAAAGAATCACAGCCATGGTTACCTTTTTAGAGCTTTATTGGGAGGGGGAGAGGGGGGAGAGAGGAGGGGGGGAATGACGGGAGGAAGGAGTGGAAAGGAGAGAAGACAGAGCACACAGAGGGCCCACCCTCCTTTTAGGCTGATGACGTAATTAAGGACCGAATCCTTACACTCGTCACTTGCTCAGGTCACATTAGGAAACACTATCCCCAATCAGGAGGCCAGAGATGTCAGTCTGTGAAGATGGCTTTGACACAGAAAGAGCTCACCTGATCCGGTGTGTGCCTCTAATGAACTGAAACTATGGTCAAGTTAATGTTTACCAGATTCATAGGAGGAACAGTGTCGGAAGGGAAAGTTTCCCTCTGTTTGGCTTACCATATGCCCTTTGTTGGTGTTTGATCTCCTTAAACTAAATACATATGAATGAGAACCACTGTTAATGTCAATATGACACTCTTGCAATACACTTCATTTTTTTATCTGAATATTTAAAATGAGTCTCTGACTCAAAATTAGGTCATTGTTATTTGTTCTGTTTCTATAATGTGGTTTTGGCAGATGAAGAATATACTCCTTAATTTCCATTTATTTACATTGTGTAATGTTAGCCATTGGCCAGGATCTTCCAGATTGATCCTTCTCCATCAGAGTCAGGTCATGCTGAGGAGCCTCGCTCAGGCAGGCCTGTGGACTGGATTCCTTTTTGCAAATGGACTGGATTTCATTTTTGCAAATGCCTCATTTGCACCGTGTGATAGGTCCACTTCAGGAGCCATCTCTCTCTCCTGGGAAGCACAAGCATCCACAGAGAGGATTACAGAAAAGTCATTTGGTGCTTAGAAAATGATAGAATGAGGATTTACTTTGTGTCTAAGCCACAGTCTGGCTCCTGGAGACCGGGGAGATGGCTCAGAAGGGAAAGAGCTTGCCCGACAAGCATGAGGATCTGAGTTTGAGTCCCACGAATATCCATAAAAAGCCAGGTGTGCTGGCATGCCCCTGTGATCCCAGTGCTAGGGAGCTGGAGGAAGCAGCCTCCTTGGAGCTTACAGAAGAGCTACTCTTGCCTGATCGGTGTGCTCTGGGTAAAGCCAAAGACTGTCTGAAAAATATAAAGGTGGAGAGTGAGAGAGGATGACAGTCACCTCTGACCTCCACATGCATACACATGTGCAACCCTCCAACACAGGCCTGCCCTACACACACACACACACACACACACACACACACCTCTCTTTTGGTTGCACAGATGCACAGATGCACTTAATCCACAGTAAGTGAAAATGATGCTTCAGCTAAGTCTTGCTGTATGGCTAGTGCTTCTTAAAAGCAGACTTGTAGAGTGGCAGACTGCCCATGGTTGTGTCTTCACTGCCTTCAGGCTGAGTGGTAGCAGCCTTGAAGTTACTTGCCTGCCAAAGTCCAAGCTGTTGAAGTGGTGCCACGTGATAGGTATCCCAGATTTCACTTTCTTCCCAGTTCTCCTTATTCCACTTCCTCACACCCCCCCCCCCCCGCCCCATTGCATGGTCAGATGAATTCTTTTAGCTTTTAAAATAAAATAGGAGCTCTCAATTTTAACCCCGAGAAAATCTCCAGATAAGCTCAGTGCACTCATTAGGCCCTCTCTGGTCTGTTCTCTCTGCAACAGCCCCATGGCATCTCTGATGCTTAGACTACATTGTCCTACAAAACATGCATTACCAATTTAGTTTGTAGCTTGGAAGCAAAGGTCCTCAGCAGCCATCTGTGAGTTTCAGAATGTCTGGCCATTATGAATGTTTTCTAGGGCAGCTTTTCCCAGATAAACGCTGTGTCTGACCAGTCAGCCCAACCCCTCTGTCCTCCTCCTTGACCCCCCTCTAGAGGTGATGGTGAGAAGACCCAGAGCTTCCCTCTTACTAAGGCATGGGCTGTTTGCTCTGGTTTAGGAGAATATGCACTGCTTGTTCTGTTTTTGAGACAGAGTCTCCTCTAACTCCTTGTTGGCCTCAAACTCGCTATGTAGTCAAGGATGATATTGAACTTCTGATCTGCCTGTCTCTATACCCCTCCCCCATATTCTGGGATTATAAGTGTGTACCTTCATACCCAGCATATATGGTGATGGTGGCTGAACCTAGGGCCTTGTGCATATTAGATAAGCATGCTACCAACTGGATGTTCAAAGTGCAAGCAGGCTTAAGGGTCTTTATGTTCCACATAATTCATACATCCATGGTAACTCTTGACACGTAGGACCTTCTATCTGCCTCCTATTGGAGGCATTCACTGAAATGAGAAGATTACATTGAAGCAGCTTGGGACAAGGACAGCTAAGACAGGGTAGGAGGAGGAAGTAATTTAGGAATAAGTAAGGATTTTGCTGTTCCCTGCAAATTTCAAAGGGCAGTAAGAGCTTGATTCTTAGGAAACTATTTGAAGTAAGAATTTTCTTGAAGTGTATTATAGAAATATTTTAGCTAGTGGCAATGCACTGGTATTGGTGTAATGATATAGACAGAGATGACAGAAAAGATGCAGTGTTCTTCCAAAGGGGCTGGATATTTATGTGTTAATAATGTTCATCCAGATATGGAGAAGGTTAAAAAGGAAGTGGAAGACTCAAATGTTGCAACAATTAAGTAGGAAATCAAAATGCTTGATACTCCCAAAACATCGTCTTCATAATAAATTATGACGAGGGGTAATGCCCTGTCATTCTTTTCCTTTAGTAAGTGATCATGCCAATAATTTCAGTAAATAAAATGTGCCTTTGTACCAGGAGTCAGGGGGTGAGCATATTAATGGGGGTCTCCCCATTGCTGCTTTACTCCCCATCTCTGGAGACTTTCCAGTGAAGATGCCTTTGGCAGAAGCAATGTGGAAGGGACACTTGACTCAAGGCTTGGAGGCGCTCAGCATCGCCCTTTGCTGCCTCAGCACTGCCTGCACGGTCAGCTACACACCCCCTCCTCCTGCAGGACCATGCAGTGAAGGCATGCATGCTGCGTGTGGCAGATAGCATACTGCAACCCAAGAGGACCCTTTCCACCACAGCCGTCTCAGCTCTGAAGGGCTGTTCACTGCAAGAGTGCTCCAGTTGTTAACCTTGAGGATGATTCACACTCACAGTCAGCTCTACTTTTGGTCAATGTCAAGCTTGCTTTTTCAGTTGTTTTTCGTTGGTTGGTTGCTTGGTTGGTTGGTCTTTATGTACATTTTTATAGTGCATTGTATTATGACCAAAGAAATTCATAAAGAAAACAGTTCATTATCCTTATTATTTACTAAGTATGGCATACCTATATCTCCAACCTCTGTATTTCTGCAGATACATGAGTATTTATGTGAATATGCAAAACATATTTTTGTCATGTATTCTTTGTACCCATAACCTGTATAAGCCATAGTGACACCAGCTCTAATATCCTTTTTCTTTCCAAAATCCTGATGAGGCAAAAGAGAAAGGCAGAGAAAATGAAGGGGAAATGGAAAGGGGAAAAAGGCCCTGGCTAGAGTCTTGTTGAAGTCTCTTGCCAGCCAAGAGTCAAGAAACCCAGCACAATTTAAAAAAAAAAAAAAAAATTGCCATAGATCTTGCCTACATAGAGACAATAATACTCCTTTTGTATTAAGATATTTTAAATAAGGACATTAAAATAGCAATGAAGCTTGCTTAAGGCCTAAGCATATATGACCTTACTCTTTTCCCAGATATAAACCTGAAATTTTTGGAGAGTCTCACAAACAAGACTAGACAGTTTTCTTTAGAATAAGAAGCAATCTGTGCAATCCCTGTGACCTCTGCAACCTCGTGACATTGGATATTTCAGTTTCGGCTGTAATCCTATCTAGTGCCCAGGCATCACCCTCCTACCAAAAAGAAAATGTCCCTTAGCAACAGTCTGAGACGTGACTTCAGAAGCCACCAAAGTCATATAGAAGGCTGTTATAAAGACATGCACGTGCTTTCTCCGGAGAAGCCCACACCATGCACAGGTCTCTCAACCTTCCCATGAATGCCTCTTTCTCAACTCCCTGAGGTTAAATCCATGTAAAAATCTCAGCCAACACCAACCTGGCTTCACACTGGTTCATCCTAAAATTCCTTCCTGCGCCAGAGTCAAGAATCCTGACTTCTCCTGAGCTGAGGTCTCTCAAACAACCCTCCAGGCTGCAGCAGGTGGCAGCAGCGACTGCGTCTACTTCTCTCGTCCCACTGCCCTGTCTGCCAACAGTGGGCTTGGTATTGAAAGTGAAGCAGGCTGTGGAACCAGGCAAACCTAGTATGAACCCTGGCTCCACTTTGTAGGTGGATGACCTTAGACAAGAACCTCCTTTGTCTGTTGGTCTTTCCATCTATCTCCCTGAGGGTTTTCCCTGCCTCCATTTTCGCTCTCATTCATAAATACTCAACGTGTGCTTAAAGGTGACTAGATACCCGAACAGTGTTTTTCCATCTAAAACTGTGGATATTGAAGCATATTATGTAGTGTTGATATGAAGCTTCACCATGATAATACTCATGAGGGGCTGGAACAAGATGCCCACTCACAGCAGGGCACCTGGTAAATGGCATTCTGTGGTCAGTTCGAAGGTTCGGTCACTCTGCTGCATTGTCTTAGCAGTCTAAATAATGATGGGCAGCTGCTTTCAGACCTCAGCTGGGTAAGCGGCTCCCAGCTAGGCTTTGGCTCTCAACTGTTACATTGCACTCTTCCGTGCTCGTGCCTCTGAAGCATTGCTGTCATACATGTTTCTCTTTCTTTGAGACCTTTCTGCGCTTTCTAAGGCCCAGCAAAAGGATTCTGAATTTCTTCCTGGCCACTCCTGACCGTTTAAGAATGCTTAGTACTTGGCTCAGCGCCTGCATGCATTCTCCTGGGATTCCAGCTTCCAGCAAACCTGCAATCCTGTTTCACCCACCGAAATGACTCACCCTTCAACTACTAACACAAATGCAGGCGGTTGTGTTGTCATTGTGCAAGAAGAAAATAGTGCATGAGCCAAGAATCAGGAAGCTCTAACCTTCCTTGCACTGTATATCAGTTCCTTTCTGCTGCTGTAACAAAACACCACAGGCTGGAGAGTTTATAAATAACACATTTATTTTCTCACAGTTCCGGATACTGAAAACCCAAAGTCTTGGTGCTGGGCTGGCAAGCACCTTTTGGCTATTTCCTTTAGAGGGAAGAAAAACAATGATCCACCTGAGGGAGGGTGAAAGGGAGGCATGACCTTGCCCTTCTTACTGTGTTTCCTTATGTCTTGTGTATGTATGCATGTGTGTGGGCATGCATGCTCGAACCACAGTATGCATCTGGAAGTAAGAGGACAGCCTGCTGGGGTCATTTGAGTTCTTCTGCCAGATGGGTCTCCTGGGCCTAACTGAGCCCATCAGGTTTTGAGGCAAGCTCCTTTACCTTCTGAGCCATTTCATCTAGCCTGGAACCTGTCCTTTTCTAAAGGCATAAGACCTACCATTAAGGGACAAATTTTCATTTCCCAATCACCTTCCAGGGTCCCTTCTCCATGGGCCACTAGAATTGCAGCCAGATTTGATGTGTGCGTGCATGTAAACCATATGATGTAGTAAAACCTTGTGACTTCCCCGGTACTTTAGGCAGCATATTGTTTCTTTAGTGCTTTTGTTTTGTTGTTTGAAGTAGTATCACAGTAAAGGGTGCTTGGTGAGCTCCACTCCAAGCTCTGAAGAAAAGGCTAAAGAGATCGCTTTTGTATCCTCCACATTATACCACCCACAAAGACCTCTTAGGGATTATTTATTCATTAATAACACATTATCTTATTGATTCCTCTTCAGGGTTAGTTATGAAATCATTACTGGGCTTAGAAATGTCTCTCAATAATTTTGCTGGATTTACAAAGGCTCTTCTGCCTTGGGGACAGCATCTGTCACAGACAGTCACAAGAAAATGTTCGATTGCATCCCAACCTTTTTCTAAGGGGTGCTTTCTATAGATTGAGTTAATACCTTTTTTTAAAAAAATATTTTATTTTATGTATATCAGTGTTTTGCCTGCATGTATATCTGTGTGCCACATGTGTGTAATACCCATGAGGCTAAAAGAGTGTGGGATCCTTTAGAATTGAAGTCACAAATCGTTTGTGAGCTGACACATGGGTACTGGGAATTTGAGCCTGGATCTTCTAACTCATACTTGGGATACTTCTGTGTTGTTTATCATCAGTTATTACTTTTATAGTTATTTTTATTTAATCTACAGAGTATAATATTTCTATTCACATGTACATGTATACATGTGTATGCATGTGTCTTGGTATGTGTGTAGAGTTATAGGATAGTTCAAAATATGTTAAATTTATAATTCTAGGTTTTACCTTGAGAAAGTATCTCATAAGCTTAGGATCTCCTATCCCTCAGCTTTAGAGTTGAGGGGGCATTGATTAGTTTCCTTAGCATTTTGTGGTATAATCTCCAAGCTTAATTGAAATAAAATATTGTTGATTTTTGGATGAAATGCCTTTGTGTTGCTGTGAGATTCTGTCTATACTGAAGCTAAAATGACTCCTCACTGTTCAGGATATTAAATCTAGACCCTTCTAACTTCCGTTTTCTTTTCTCTCCTCAGTTTGCTGTTTTGTGGTTCACAAGAGGTGCCATGAGTTTGTCACTTTCTCTTGTCCGGGTGCAGACAAGGGGCCCGACACTGATGTGAGTAATCAGGAAACTGTCATTTGACGGTAATGCGAATGTCTGAAGTTGTTTATTTTGTATTGCCTGTACAAGTGTTGTTCTGGAACATGCTATTATTAAAAAGACATCTCAGTTTTCTCACTTTGTCTTGTAGTAATGAACATGTCCATCATCCTTCTGAGCTCTGCACTATTTCTCAGATATCCTCAGAGGAAAATCATTAGCTTGTATTTTTCCACTGTGGGTGACCATGTAGATTAATCCACCAAATTTATAGTAACAACTGTATGGATACATTGAATACCTTTCAGTTTATCCTTAAAAGTCTGTGCATTACTAAGACAGTCAGCAATTTGTCCTGAGCATTTTAAAGAACTGCCCCGGTTTGCACTGGGAGATCAATGCTTCATTTTCATTGTGCATCATAAATGTCTCCAGTGAAGGGATCCTGTGGGCAGCTGTTTCACTGACCACAATCTCTGAGATGTCCAGTAATTTTATTTCACTTATTTATGTCCTGATTTTCCCTGTTTCTATTGAACATGTCAGTTTCATCTTCTCTTACCCAAATACAAGACTAGCAGAAGACATTGAGAACCAGGAGAAAATGAAGTACCGGTGTCTAAAATGCATTAGGTGGAAAGAAACTTGGTGTCACATGAATAATAATGTTTAAACTGAAAAGGGGATAGGCAGAGGAGGGACATCCCAACTGAGGATGTATAAAAAAGCTATAAGGAAATCTGATAGCTTTACAAATTAATTAAAAAATAAGTTAATCAATAAGACTGTGAACAGAGGTTCCCCTCAAGGGTAGATAAAACCATCCCCAGAAGATAGATTATTAAGTGAAAGTCCTAATGTCAGAGGTAGGCTCCCTTCCAATGAGTGCTTTGTCAGGGAGGTGTCTGAAGCCCCCGAAACAATACAGGCAACTGCCACTGCTCTTGGCTGCCCATCAGAACTAGATGACTTGTCACCAAACATGCCATGGCTTTGATTGGACCTGGGCTGGAAACTTTCTCCCTGCTGGCAGTCTTCCAGAATGCTGGTCTCCATGGGAGATCTCTGTCAAGTAACAACCTCAGGTTGCTGTCATCCTGGAGGAGGAACCTGTGGTTGCTAGCTTTTGTATATACTGTTCAGTCTTTTGTGCATACTTGGACCAGAGAAAAGGCTTTGCCATGCTTCTGGGCCTCACCCAGAGAAAGTGTTGCCCTTTTCATGGGCCCGAGGCATTAAGGTTTTTGACATGACCATGCTCATGTCAACAATATACACATTCACTCAAGATTTAATCCACTTCCCACAAAAGTGGACATTAAAAAGTCACTGATTAAAATGGGACACTTGTATACTGAATAGGTATCTTAAATAACACAGGTGAATCATGGAAGACTTCCTTGATGAAATGGAATTTAAACTGAGCTTCAACAGTGGGCAGGAAACAGCCAAAAGGGAGTGTGTGTGTGTGTGTGTGTGTGTGTGTGTGTGTGTGTGTGTGTGTGTGTGTGTTGAGATCTATGGGGCTGTTGAAGGAATTGTTTCAGATCAGGGGAAATAGCAGGTGGAGAGGCCAAGATGTAGGAAGGAACTTGATCTGTGAGAGCTGGAGAAAGATGAGCATCAGGCGTCTTGGTAAGGATTTGGAATACAATCTCAGAAGCAATGGAAGCCCAGGGAAAGTTTTAAGCAAGTGATGTAACACTACAAAGTATGTCATACAGGTTGCTCTGGCCTCCTCTTAGGAGATGCGTTGGGTGAGAGTGGGCCAGTGTCCTGCTGGAACATGGGAAGAAGGCATCAAAGGCTGGAGAAGCACCTGCTCTCTAGAGCCCTGAGACGGTCATTTGATGAGTTGGAAGCAATGGAGATAGGCAGAAGGGACACATTCAAGAATTATTTGGGAACCAAATAGGTAGTCCTTTGTCTTTATGAGGTCAGGGAGATGGAGATATTGAGAATGAGTCTCAGGTTTCTGACCCAGATACTTGGATGGATGGAGGTCCCACTATAGGGCCATGGAGACACTGGAGGAAGAACATGCATTTGAGAGAGTACAAAGGGAACAGATCATGGCTTCAGTTTGGGTGTGTTGAGCTTGAGCAGTCTGACCCTGAGCAGAGAGTTGTGTGGACACCAAGTGTGAAGGTCTGAAGTGTGTGTGCCCTGAAGATATAGATTTCATGGTTTTGTTAAGTCCAAGGAATTGATCCTGTGGCCTAGAAAGAGGATGCCGAGTGAGATTAAAAGGACTTAGATCCTAGGACAGAGCTCTAAGGAACTCTAGCCCATTGGTGAGAGGAAAGCCAGGGAGAGAGACCAAGAAGTAGCAGCCAGAGAAGTAGGAGGAAGGTGGTGAGGGAGGTGGGGCTTTTGTATGTTTTAACCACTTCCTGTAGGGTCTGCAGGCCAATTCTGTGATCATGTTTGGGGTTGTGAGACTCTATAATTTGTGGTATTGCTCACAGCATGGGGCTCCACATTCTTAGAGGTGATGTTAAGAGGGGACTTTTTTCAATATAAGAAAGAAAAACGGTTCATGAGATATAAAAAGATATAAGGACTCAGCTAGTCCTGCCTGTCTGATTCACAGCAGATTGTGTATACTCTTCCAAGAATGTCTACCTCTGCTCTTTGGAGCTCAGAGACACATGACTAGGGCTTTCTGCAGCCAGGGCATGTATAGTATCATCCCTTTGTGTTTATGGTGGTGGTTGTACAAGTCTGCTGAAGTCTTAGAAAGTCACAAGATGGTCACACTGAACCGCACCAGCATGGGGAAAGCATTCTGGATATATAACTGCCTTGGACAGTTGGCTGGTTTGGCTAGACTGGCCGGCAGTGAGCTCCAGAGATCCATGTCTCTGCCCTCTAGTACACCTCAGCACTGGGACTGCAGGGGCATGCCCACTGGGCCCAATTTTTGCCTAGGTTCTGGGGATCCAAACTCAGGTCCACATGCTTGTGTGGCCAACACTTGACCCGCTAAGCCATCTTCCCAGCCCATGTGCTTTTCTGAGTAAGTTTCAAATTCACAGAATTACAGGGCTAAAAGGGTATTAAAGATTGATCTGGCTTAATCTTGTTTTATAGTGAGGAGATGGAGGCATATTGGAGAAAGGCATAAATGACCTGGGTACCATTGTATGCTGTTTGTTGGCATCTAATGGGTTTGTGATGGGCTCCTTTGGAGAGTAAGTCCTGAAGGGAAGGAGAGAGGGGCCGCTGGATGGGAGGGGTGTGCTGTCAGTGGAGCAGCTTGGTAGCATGTATTGGCAATTCTGATCAAATACTTACAACAGTGCCAAAGGGAGATGCCAGTTGCAAGAATGGAAGGATGGGGGAAAATCAAGTTGAATTTATGAGCAAAGCTGCTTCAAGCATTTTTCCCCTTGGAAAATTTTAAAATATTGAATGGAGACTTTGTTCATTGCATGGGGAAGGGTTAGGGTGAGCTGTTTCTGCGCTGCTTGCTAATGCCGCCAATGAGCTCAACTCCCAGGGAGGCAGAGAAGTCATAAAACCTGTAAAAATCTACAGATATTGGGCCTGCCCTGCCGTCTTCAAGAAGGCAGGCACAGAAAAGCCCTGGAGAACACATCAGCAGTTCCCCGAGGGCAGCAGCCTGTGGAAGAGTGCTCCAAGTTCTGAACGGAGGTGCTCCCTGGGGCTCAAGGAGTCACCATAGTTGAAAGTCTGTCTGCATTAGTGTTTGACATGTCAGAGAAGAGAGGGCTTCAGGGTCAGTGGAAGGACCCTTGAAGACTCCTCAGGCCAGTCTCTCAGCCTCTCACCTGCTCTGGAGGAGGGATGGTCCATTGCCTGACACTTGCTCAAACCATAGAGGGAGAAAAGAGGCAAGCCTTTCCTAGAGTCTAAGAGCAACTCACCCTTCACCCCAAGTAAAGGAGAAAAGAGCAGAAAAGGCTTCTGAAGAACACACATCTGGGCTGTGGATTTTTCAGAGCAAGGAGTCACCAGCTGGAAAGTGTCGATGTTGGGGTACATGGCCCAGAGAACAGGGAGTGCTGTTCCCAGTCTGTGCTGCAAAGGCCAGCCTGGGAGTTCTAGACATGCAGCCTCAGAATGCACCTGGGGTTCTGCCCACCACCGCTGCACCCAAGGTTTTATGGGACAGCCTAACACATTTTTAAAAAGTAGTCCTTGTATAGAAATAGCTTTTTGTCTTCCCCTACCAACCTCAGAGGTTGTCGGGGACACAGGCTGGTAGAGAGGGAACAGAGCCTCACTTTGCTTTGGCTGTCAGGGACAGTGAATGTGACTTTGCTCTGTGGAGGAACCAGGAAAGCTGTTCTGTCTGCAGTGCCACGAACCCCATTGTCTGACGGGGTTCTTTCCCTTGTGAACATGAGGAGGTCAGGTGGGTAGCAAGGGTTATGATGGGTCCCGTGGCCCACTGACTTCTTCCTCTAACTTCTTAAGATTATATCTACTAATGTGGCTCACAAGCTCTCTGTCCCTCTGTCTGGAGTGCCTTCCTATTCTTAGAATATCTCTAGTAAACTTCAGTTATGCCTGTTCACAAAGCCCATCCTGCCAGAGGGGAAGTGGTGCGTTCCAGCCTGCCAGTATACATGTACATATGTGTGAAAACTATGTATGTATATAAGTACACACACGTGTTTATGTATATATATATTATAATATATATGAATATTAGCACTTTTCAATTATTTTCTGCTTTCTATTTTCTGTCTCTGTCATAAGTGAGAGCAAAGCTGTGAAGCCCTTTCAAAGAGTCAAGACAGTCTCAGTCCTCAACAGTACTGTCATGTACAGCCTTCCCCAACCAAGCCTTTAAATCTGTGGAGTTTGGTGGAAAATGCACTCTTATATGCCATTTATAAAGAATACAAACACTAAAAAGCCCCGTTTATTGCATCTATACTCTGAACTGTTCCTTCTGTACATTGGCTGTAGGTATATTTGATCATGCAGTGGTGGATGGTGTCTATTAGAAGGCCTTCCCAGTATCTGGAGGGAATATTCTTACCTAGTGTTTATGAGCTTAGCTGTGCTGTTTGGATGGGCCTTGTGCTTCGTTACCAGCAGCATATTCTGTCTGGGGAGACTGTTCACGTTCTAGCTTATGCTCTTTGCATTTGAACACCGCTGAACAGGATTCGGATGGTTTCCTGGGTCATGGCTATACCTCACCTGGGAGTCAGCCAACATGCTTGCAGGCAGCCTCAGAAACCTGTTAATGCTTGCCAGTATGTCTGGAAGGGCACCCAAGGAAGAAGTGAACTAATGGGAATATTTACTATGACTTGCCCAGAATGAGTACACCTCAAAGTCTGTGAAATTACAAAGTTTGTCCCACTCAAAGATGCTGAAAACAACGTCTGTCGACACTTTGAAGCAGAGATGGAAGCTGGTGTGCAAACTGTGGCAGAGCAGAAGTGGGATCCCAGCAGAGACCAGACTCTGTGACTATGACTAGGAGTTGGAGTGTCTTTGCTTTACTGTGACCATGCAGAGCAGCCAGCCACTAGTACTTACCTCTACGAAATCCTCAGCCTAACGAGAGTGAGTTCCTGTTTCCTCACACCTTATATATCTTTCTCTGCCAAGACATCACTTCCTGGGATTAAAGGTTTGTGTGCTTCCCAGTACTGGGATTAAAGGTGTGTGCCACCACTGCCTGACCTCTATATGTCTAATCTAGTGACTGGCTGTGTCCTCTGATCCTCAGGCAAGCTTTATTAGGGTACACAATATATCATCACAAAAGACTGCTGCATTGTTTAAGATTTCACATTTCAAAGATTCATTTAAGACAAAACAAAAAGCATGTAAAATAAATCTAGAGACAAATTGAATTAGTGGATCTTATCATTTTCTTCCAAAGTGTATTTTTTTAATTTAATACAGATATAAATAAGTTTTTTTTTTTTTAGAAAAGCCCATTTCATTCTAGCACATTTAAAAAAAATATTCCTGGGCTGATAAACAAAAGTGAGATATGTATAAGGTCTAGATACAACAGCATTGTGTAAAGTCCCCCAGGGCTCAGTCGTGGCTGCCCATGCTATCTCCCTAGACCTTGGTTTTCTTATTTATGAATGGGGAGCTAGAGCTTGGTAATCTTTAAAGTTGGTTTTGGCCCAGAATGCCATTCCATTGTTACCAAGAACTGTGGCAGTGGGAAGCATAAGAAAGTGGAGAGTGGGAGCTCTGAAAGTGGGATTGTCTTCCAACTTCAAGGATAAGCCAGACAATGGGGCAGTGGGGCCATAAGACTTTGAAGGATAGCTGCCACTCGGGAAGAAACACAGAGCAAATGAGTTGGGGAGTGGAGCGATGTGCCTTTATTGGGACAATAGGGAGTATTCATGGAAATGGCAACATGTGAAGACATACTGTTTTTCTTTACCTTTCTGATGTTTCTTTCAAAAATAAGTGGACGATATTTTCATGTTCTGCATACTGGGACACATCTCCCATCTAATGGGGAAAGAGCCGCAGCACCGGGACTCATGTGACTTGCATTCCAGGGGGACCTACAATAGTCACATAAAGAGAGAGCCGTGCTATTCTGCACGCCCTGGTGGGATGTCCCTGGATGAGCCTCTGAGAGAGCCCCCTTTGTGCCCACCCACGGATGCCCTTCCCCCCTCATCATGATGCCCTGGGAAACCTGAAAAGGAAATTATTTCAGGGAAACAAACCCAACACCAGAACCCCACTGCTAATTCTGCTCCTCAGTGGGCGGATTCTCTTATGCACCAGATTCACAGTAACAGAAGTACGTCCTGCATGAGGAGGGACCTCTGTTGTCTGTGAACCACATTAATTTAGTTGCAAATTTAAAATGGCCTAAAAGATGCCTGTCTTCATCCTAGACCTTATGAGCTGCAGGGTGCAGCTGCTGGGTCTCTGGAGGCATCTGTCTCCCTGACCCAGTGAGAAGAGAAACAAATAGCGTATCTGTCCCTGGGTCTATAGTTGATTAACTAGACGAGTGTGTGGTGTAACTACAAATATATCACTTAATTTTTAACCAGCTACCTGAAACCATGTTTCCTAGGGAGATATCCTGGGGCTTTCTCACTTAACTCGGTGGTTTTAGGTCTCTGTCATCCCAGGAACTTGGACAGAGAGGCAGGAGGACCGTCCAAGTTCAAGGTCACCCTGGTCTTCATAACAAGTACCAGCTTAGCTAATAGACTGAGACCTTCTCAAATAATAAACAAAGTAGTGGGATTTCTTAGTGGTTGTGTTTACACTTAAATTCTTTGTGGGAAAGTCTGTGTCTTTTCAAAAATTGAGTGTTCTGCCCAGGGCCTGGCACTGAGTGGAGTGGGCACTTGGGAAGTATTTGCTAAGCCAAAGAGAATCACTTGGTGATGTTCCAATGTCCTGATTTGTCCTCCATTGTCAGGCCCTGGGTTACCTGAGTGTTTTCAGCGGCAGGGGAGACTCAGTGCGGGGAGTGAGTAATAGTGACAGGTTAAGCCATGGGTGTGATGAACCTGATGGGTTCCCCGCTTTTCACAGTAACCACAGAAAGCCATTTTCTTAACTCTTGCAGTTCAGTTTTCAAAAACCAAGGAAAAGAAAGTGGACCTGAGCAGCATCTTTGGGCTGGCTTGATTCCAAAGTTGGTATGATGGATTCCTTTCGGGGAGTTTCTGACATACGACCAGTGAGACTGCCCTGGCCTGAGCTGTGTGTTTGGAGACAGTGTCTGATGAGGCAGCCAGCCGCTGATGACCCAGGGCTGGATGACACACTGCACGAATATTGGTGTGTTCATAGTATCACCTGACACGTAACGCCTCAAGTAGTTCATGCCTTTTTTTTTCCCCCTTTTGCTCATGTTACATAATCATCACATGTTTCTTGAGCATTTACAATGTGGCAGGTGTTATAGGATGCAGATGTTTAAAAAACATGGCCTTTGTCTTCCAACAGCTTATTCTTAGTGAAGTCATGCATATGCATGAGCATTATTATTATTCCCTCAGTGGATAGCTCACAGCTGCGAGCGGCCTCTGTCAGTTTTCCCACTGTAGGAATATAAAAACCAAGACTCAGGGGTGATGAAGTCCTCACTCCAGCCCAGGAGTGGTACATGGAGCTTTAAGCTTTGAGCTGGATCTTTCTGCTTCCAAGCCTGTCCTCTATCTTCTGATCCCATTCGATAGCACAACCAAGGCAAACAGAGAGAAAGTTTCAGTCCGTCTGTCCATGCTCAGGAGCCAAGTCTGGAGTCAGTGTGACTATGGGTTACCTTAAAATGGCAAGAGAGATTGGCAATGATATTAACAGGAAACCCACCCATAAGGGAGTCCAGCAATGTGCCCAGCAGGCATGCAGGGCTCTGGGACTGGGTAAGAACCTGCAGCAGCTTGCGCTGGGTTCTTCAAAGGGTAGAGAGGAGGGTTTTTCAGGGCACTGAGTTTCTGGAAAGATGTATTATGTGGCTTTACCCTTAGCTGAAAGCTAGCCCAGAGCTCTTGGCTCCTGCCAGAGGCTTATTCCTGGATTCTAATGAGTCACCTTTTTAATCAACTTAACTAATGGTCCCATTCAATTAGCCAGTACCTTCCTCACCCTGGCTCTGTTCTCACTGCTTAGGGAGTTTTCCATCAGTAGAGCCAGGAAGACTGTGGACAGAGGAGCACATAGCCTGGGGTTTAGGAAAGGGAGGGACTTGCTGAGGACCTATGATTATCTTCACTGTAGCACTCACTTATTTACAAAGGGATCAAAGACCCAAAATAGTCAAATGAACTCACTTGCAAGAGTTGTTTCCACCCCTTAGGAGAGGCTCAGAGAGCCAGAGCCAGTGGGAAGCATGCCCTCACTGCCATCTATGTTATGTGGTGCCAGAAGTTGGGAGTAAACTCCACATGGAGGCTAGACTAGAAAGAGATGGATAGTGGGAGGGTCTATTGTTTTAATTATGTTACTCAGTATATTTATTTTCATAATCCAGTATGTTCCTAAACACATTTGTTTAAATTAGAATGACATAACAATGAGGAAAAACCAGCAACAAAAACGCCGTGGTCCCTATGAACCTTGCCACCAGCCCCCATACAGTCCTGACCATACTACTGTAGAGTTCCCAGACATGCTTGGTGTGGTGAATGATTGAGACCCCCAAGTCTAGGCTGTCACGTCCATGTGGGCATCGCTGTCCTATTGGCCTCATTCTTGAGTCCACTCTACTCTTCACACCAGAGCTCGCTCCTGCCATTTAAACATGCATCAGTGTCTCCAGAGGCAGATGCCTCAGCGTTATCCTGGTGTCCCTTTCTCTCCTCACCGCTCTCTTCCTTATCGCCTCAGTGTAGGCCTTGTGTCCTAAGAGTTGGTCTCCTGGTCTCTGAGCTGGTTCTCCTCCACATCATCTTGCATATTTTCACCCAGTGGGATGTTAGTTATTTAAAAAAAAAATTAAAAAGAGGGCTGTCTGACAGACAGATGGCTCAGCAGGTAAAGGCATTTGCCACCAAGCTTGATGGTTTGAGTTTGATCTCTGTAACCCACACAGAGGAAAGAGAGAACCAAAGGCTGAAAATTGCCCTCTGGCCTCCACACAAGGGCCATGGCACATTCTCTCCCACCCCCATTTCCTGCAAAAAGAACAAATGAGAATGAAAAGAATTTAAAAAGGAGACAAAATATGTGAACCCAGCCGTGTCGCAGCTGATTAACCCTGCTGAGTGTTGATATGGAGCAGCGCAGTGTAATTCCAGTGGCTCAGCTGTGTTAACCAGAGCCCTTGTTCTTTTTCGTCTTAGAGGCACCAGGAGGGTAACACAGGTGTCTTATGTAGTAGAGACAGTTTACAAGAGTCCAGGCCTCAGAGGACACAAAGGAATGTGTTTCCAGGTTTGATATAGCCCAAAAGCCTGAGTTCTTATATAGGATACAAGTCAGGGCTCTCCAGAGAAATAGATTCAGTGGGGTGCATCTACTGATGTATGGGTGTAAAGAGGTTTTCTGTAAGGAATAGATACATAGGCTCAGGGGCTTAGTCCCAAGATTTGCAAGGTGATTGGGCAAGCTGGAGATACAAGAAGGCAGATTGCCTGCCCTGCCCCAGCCCTGTATTTGTGGCCTAAGCCCCAGGAGAGCTGATGATGTCAGTCCCACCCAGTCTAAATGGTAAGCTTGAGATCCAGGGAGCTGAGGCAGGAAAAAGCCCACTTTGAAAGCCTTCGGGCAGGAAGACATCTGGCTTACTCAGGGGACAGTCAGTCTTTTGCTCTATTCAGGGACTTAAGGGACTAGGTTGGGCTCACCCTGGTATAATCTCTTAGTTTCACTTCCTGTTGCTGCCACAGAATACCCTGACAAAAGCAACTTAAGGGACAAGGGGTTCCCTGAAGGGGAAGATGATTCGTGTGGCCCACAATTGCAGGGGACCGTCTGTTGTAGGGAATTCAACTTAGCAGGAGCTGGAAGCCTCTATTCACAGTGTTTCCATCCACAGTTCAGGGCAAAGAACAATGAGGAGATGCCTGCGTGGTAGAGTTCAGTTTGCTTTCTCCACCTGGACAAGGAATAGTACTACCCACAGTGGGTGGGTCTTCTCACCCCAATTAACATAGTCAAGAGAGCCTAGCCACCCCCAGACACCCACAGGCCAGCCTAGTCTAAGTAATTCCTCCTGGAAACTCCCTTCCTAGGTGCTTTAGACAGCATGAGGTTGACAGTTAAAGCTGGTCATCATAGCAACCTGCTTTCCTCAGCCCAACTATTGCTCTCATCCCCCCACAAAACCCTCATAGAAACATCCAGAATAATGTGTGACCAAAATATCTGGGCACTCAATGGCCCAGTAAAAGTGACAAAGAAAATTGACCATCACAAAAGAGGAATACACAAGGCTCTACATCTTGGAAAGGGTGAGTCATAGGGGCCAGTCACGTAACCATTTATCACGGAAGACCTACTTTGTCTGTAGACCATGCTTTCTTCCCCCCAAATTATATTCATTCCTGTATCCCTTAAACCTAGATTACCACTGCTTGTTGAAAGAGTAATAATTTCCTATATGTATACAATGAAATATGACTATCTCCTCCCCATGCATGAAATTCTCAAAAATAAAAAATGAAAAAATCTTAGACTATAAAAAGCTACTGTATACAAAACTAGATATGAAATTTATATTAAGTACTTGCAAATATCGTTAAACTGTCAGACACTTTATTCATATGTGTGTGTGTGTATGTGTGTGTGTGTGTGTATTTACCTAAGCTGATTCAGATATAACGTAAGATGAAAATGTACACAATGCTCCTATAAATTTCATTGAGAATTTAAGACACAAGGCTAATGTGCATCAAACCTGCATGGATTGACAAGTGCGTTATTTTTAAAAGCTAGAAGTAGCTGTCCACTCCAAAGAGACCAAAGTACAAGAGGGTGGGGATGGTGAGTTGTCTGTTGTCTGTAGAGTTCACAGGAGCTTGCTACCAGCAACTAAAATAAAAGCTGAACAAAAAAAAATCATACTAAATAGATTAGAATATTACTTAAACTTTTAAAATCTAAATAAATAGGAGAAAGGATTGAGGTTTCTGGTCCCAAAAGTAAATTGAAAGTAATTACTAGATTTCTGGAGAGAATGTGTAAAATGCTTCTGGGGGTGGGGGGGTTCTCTCAGAACCAGTATTGTCTTCCCAGATTGTAAGGCATGGTCTTTAGGAACTGAATCTCCTTTTGTTGTTGTTTTTGCTTTTTCTCTTTTTGAGGAAACAGGCATTTGATTTTCTTGTTAGGGACTTCTGAGGGCTTAAATATTAAGCCCTCACAGAGTAATGCAAAGTCCCTGTTGAACTAAGTGACTGAAATTTTTCAAGTCAGTACACGTTTTTTTTTTTCAATGTCAATTTGGAAAACAACCTATTGAAGACAATTCTTGTTTTGTCAGCTGTATGGGATGCAAGGATGCTGGAGAAGAAACTCAAGGCCCCTTGGTCCACATAAAGAATGCTCCACTACTGAGCCACACCCTCAGCCCTGCTGGAGATTCTTGATTGATAGTCCTTGAAGTTATGGCTGTTTACACAACTGTTTATCTGGAAAGGTTTGCAAAGATTCAGGGTTCAAGAGGTTAGGGATGGACAGTGTTTGCTCCTTTTCCTGTCCTTCATTCCTTCCATCCTGCATACCTGCCCATACTTAACTGCTTGGGTCTATCATCCGTGCTGCTGCTGCTGTTTTCTGGTCAAGAGAAATTCGTTTGATACACATTTTGAAACACTTGCTATATAACTATTTCCTCTGGGTGAGATGTTTTTGCACATCATAAAACACACCTAAGACAAACCCCTTTCAAGAAGGCAGTTGGCTCCCTGCTCCTTCTCTGCAGTCTCTAGGCCCCGGCTGTCCCTCCCCCATCTCTGCTGTAAAGCAAGACGCTTCCTCGAGTTAACATGGAACCTAAATGTTTAAAACATGAGAGTTTCATACTTGGAAATGGTATTCTCTGTGGAGGAGGGTGATTTTAGGTTTCTAGATATTAAACTGTACCATGACTCATTTGTTCTTAAACAAGTCATTCTCCAGTTACTAAAATTAATCACAAAAAAAGACCAGGGAAGCTTGAAAAAGAAGAGGAGTGGGCACGGCAGTCCCTAACATTAGAAAGGCAGGACTGCTGCTCTCTTAGCACTTGCTGTGTTTGAATGATGCGCCAAGATTAGGACGATTCATTTTAACCATTTCCTCCCACTAAAATCTGGTAAGTCAGAATAACTTCATGTACAGAGCCAGAAGTGGGGGAAGAAAAATGGCAGGTGTGTCAAATTCTGAAATGAGCTACGCATGTAAGTGAAACAGACTTTGTAAATCCACACACTGCTGTCAGTTGGAGTTGTACACTCAGGTTGCAGTAAACGTTTGTGTATCCAGGAGCCAAATAGTGGGGTGGTCTTGCAAAAAGCCTCTGGAGAAATCTACAGTTTACCGGAGGGTCTCCTCACTTGCTCTCGGTTTGGTCTCCATTCCTGATCTTCTGCACAGCAGCCAGAGTGGGACTCTGCAGCTGTTAGGTAAATCAGTCGCTTCTGCATTGTTCCATTCCCCAGCTATTAGAACACAGCATGGCTCCTACCATGGAGTCCAGGCCCATGGGAGCGGTGACCTGGCTCTTGCCCACTCACTGACCAAGCTCAGACCTTCCCAATGTACATTTACACCTTCCAGTTCCCTATTTAGATGTGCATCCTCGGAGACACCTCTTTGGAGCACTCTTCACTTGTTACGTGTGATGTTGTATTCCTTTATGTATTTCATACTCTCCATCATCACCATCTGAACCATGGCTTTTGTTAACTGACTTTTGTCTGTCTTTCCATTATCACGAGCAGGGGCCTTATCTTATTCTTCCATTTAACCTAAAACAATAGCTGGCCCATAGTAGGTGCTTACTTCATATTTGCTGGCTAGATGGATGCATATATATTTTTTCTGCAATGGAGATAAAAAATATTATAGTGTTTTGTTTGCTTCCTACTAACAATAGAAGGAAATATCTCAGGACTCACAGAGATTTTTTTTGATTTTTATTTTTTATGACTGTAATGATAGCAATATAGTAATGAACTGGTCATGCCAACAAAGCCAGGGACTTGCCATGTGAGTGGGCATTATTTTGAAATAAAAAGTCTATTGTTCATAATGTTAATGTTTAGACTATGTGGTCTTTAAGCTATTTAAAAATACACTGTATCTTCTTAATGTTACTTAACCAGAGTATCCAATTAACCATCAGATTCTAAATGCCAACAATTCTGGACACAGGAGGTAAGTGTTGAATTTAAAACCTTGCGAATAGTTTATGTCTAATAGTGTCTTCACATTGTTGATTATGGCCAGCAAGCAGTATCCTCTTTTATAGATTTCCCTCAGGAGACTTTGGGTTCTCTGACTAATATTACTATGGAGCAGTGAGAGTTGTTCAGTCAACTGTGGCTCAGCAGTGTGGTAGAGATGTCTAACAACACAAATGATGGCTGGAAAGACAGAGAGAAATGCTCTATGCTGCCAGGTCCCTAAGCTCGATGTAAAGTAACTGCTAAGATTAGGACTACAGCAGATGTTACGTGCAGGGAGCAAAGACAAGAAGGGAATTTAAGGAATCAAAACTGCTAATAATTTGATCTTTATACTGATTTGATCTAGGGATATTTTTACATTTAATCTCGTTAGTACAATATGATTTTGAAAGGTTCTCAAATTCTCACTGAACCATTTGTGCCTCGCTCTAATATTATCCATGTAATTCTTTGGGAATGTGACAAATTGCTACCAGTTTTTCAGATGTCATCTGCATGAAATATGCCCACCCATCTGAGAGGTCTTCTTTGCTCAATTGTGTGGGATGAAGTGGTTTGGTGCAGATGCTAAGTTATCAGTTGTGAGCTGCTGGGAATCAAACCTGGGTCCTCTGGAAGAGCAGCCAACACTCTCAACCACTGAGTCATCTCTCCAGCACCATGAGTCTTTCTCAACAACTGCTTTTTCCCAAAATTTTGTTGGTTGTTTCTGCCTGGTGATTGTACTTCTAAGTTGATTGGTTTTGAAAGAGTCTTTTCACTTTAATAATGAAATATTTTGAGTTTTAATAAGTGTGTGCATTGTCATGATGTTTTATTTTATATAGTTACTCCTGAGTAGATGTAACAGTCAGTTGGAGCAGAGCAGGCGCATGAATAAATCCACTGTTCAGAAAGCAACTTGGCAGCACTCAGAAGCAACAGAGTATCACAAAGCTAAGGGGGCGGTCCCCACCAGGGCCACTAGGCTTCACACAATGTGTGATAAACAACTAGGGAAGCATCTGAAGGATGTTTCTAGATATTGAGAAACCGGCATGAGCAAAGCACCTGTGGGGAGGCGGGGGATAGGGCAGTCATGGCAGAAGGACCCAGGAAGAAAGCCAGGAATGTTCAACATGGGGAAATGAGAAGGCTGGAAGAGTCAATGGGAGCTGCCTTTTTAGCATGGCGATATCTGCTTGGGTGGAATGGTGGGTCTGCCTTTGAAGTCCCAGAGGGTGGTCCTGACTCAGGGCTTAGCATAGTCCCAGAGAAGATGCCCCAACAGATGTTTCTAACAGTAGGAGGAATTCAGAACCAGGAGCCCCAAGAGACAGGACAAGATGTACCAGTCCTGAGCTGTGCTGTTAGAGAGGAGCCAGGAAGGATGCCAGATTTCCTCTTCAGAGTCCCTTTTTACCCACCCAGTTCTTAGTCTTCCTTTAATAATCAAGTTTGGCAAGTGTCCTCTCAGGAGATTTCCCTGAGCACACCCCCACCTCTCAATGTGGACTTCACCCCCCACCTACCTCTCTGCCTACATTGGGTTGTCTCTCTTCTCCATGCATAGTCCTTGGAGACTTCAAACCACACTGCTGTGTGTCACTGTGTCCCCATCTCTTCATCTGTGGTGGCCTCGTGAGAACAACGCCATCCTTTTATCTCATCCTCACTTCTTGCTGGGAATCTCGCTTGTAGGAAGCTCTCAATACTTACCAAGTTAGCAAAGAAACACTGAGACCTCAGAGAGATTCTTCTTCAGTTAACCTTGACATTGACAGAATTTCTGATTTAACTTTGTTGACACCAGCACCATTCTAACAGGCTTTCCCTGAGCCAATCATGTGTGGCCTCTTAGCATTATGGCTGGTTATTGAGACTAAAGAGTAACACACAGTTCTTTGTGCAAGTGCCTTCAAATTGTGTGGTCCAACTTCCATGCCTGAGAGAGGGGAGAAATACCCGAAGAACCATTCCATGAAGCACTTCATGCACTTCAGTTTGAGTGAAAGACGCCTTCACTGTCCATGTTGAGGATGGCTGTGGACTGTTAAACAGTGTAGACTGTTAGACAGCTGGGATACTGAGAATGGATGGGATCACAATAGTCCTTCAAGTTCCCTCTTTTTTACTGAAACAGAATAACCAGGGAAGAACAAAACGAGCTTTAAAAATAACTTGGTACACATGTAGGTGAAATAGCCTTACCTCCCAGCAGCAGAGAATAAATGGTTCCCAATAGCTTTGTTCCAAATATTTCCTTTAAAAAGAGGACCCTTCCTTCTTTCCTTCCTTCCTTCCTTCCTTCCTTCCTTCCTTCCTTCCTTCCTTCCTTCCTTCCTTCCTTCCTTCCTTCCTTCCTTCCTTTTTTTGGTGGTCAATTTAAAAGAACAAAACAACTCAGGCAAAAAGAAGGGTCCAGGTAGTTTGGTGTTGCCATTTATTTCAGTCTTGTCCAGGAGGGAAAAGCAGAAGGCTGATCAGAGCACAGTAGAAGGGAAGTGTGCAAGCATTGCTCACGCTTGCATGATGCTGTAGGTAGTGTGTGCTTTGCTTTGGGTAAGTGTGGCTCTCAGAGGGTGAGAGGGTGGGTCTCTAAACAATCTGAAGAGCCTTCTACCAAACTCCTGTGTCGGATTGCCCATCCTAATTTTATTTGAGAAAAGATTTTTGGTGCTTCCATGATAGTTTTAGCTTCTAAAGCAATGTTGTTTATTTACACATAGTATTTGAACTGTCAATACTGTACTATTACTGCTGAAGGGTTGGTTTCTTTTTTTTTTTTTTTTTCAAGAATCCTCTCAGGGAAATTGATGAACCTGATAACCTAATTTTAGACCTCCTGAAATTTGGCAGATGGGTGATATTTATAGTGTTCTGAATCAGTTCCTATTAGAGATTTAAAAATAGTTACACATTAGAGAATATATTTAAGAAAGAAAAGGTTTTTAACCCTAAATCTGGTGCACAGAGATTTGTTTTTAGCCTCCTAAGCTGGGTGTGCATTTTCGTAGCGGTTTCTAAAGAGGCTTTTTGTACTCTCTTCATTCTCTTTCCTGTGTGATGCTGCTGTTGTCATGGAAACAGGTCTTGGAGTTGCTTTGTTATACAGCGTAAGGGACTCCGTGATATGGAGATTAACCACAGGTTGCTATCATCCACATACAGTTGTGTATGATGCATTTTGTACAAAGCTTAGAACACTGTGTTTTTGAGGGCACGTCATTTTTGACATCTGCGTATGAAACATGCACACGCATCAGGTTGTCAGCCACGGGCTCCATGAAAAGTACAAGCAATGGGCCCATGGCACTTCTTTTATGAGCAAGTGAATTCTGTCCCTGGTCAAAGCATATCTTGTTACTACATGTCCAGTTGAGGGCAGTGCCTTGAGAAAGGAAAGCTTGGGGGCTTTTTGTTTGTTTGTTTGTTTGTTTGTTTGTTTTGTTTTTGTTTTTGTTTTTGAGTGCCATAGGAAAGGAACAAGGCCTCAAGTAAAGGGGATTTCTGTTAAAAATGTCCAATCTTAGAGAGGTGAAATTGGCTCCGGAGATGAAAACGGTCTGTGTACATTATGTTTGGGTGTGCTCAGAGCTCTAAAGTTAGAATGGTTTGTCAGCAATTTTGCAGTGGTAAGATAACTCAATCAGATACAAAAGCAAGGCACTGTGTGACATCGTGCTTTGGGTCATGGGGTGTGAGGTGGACTCCTCAGCACTGGGAGATGCAGTGGGCTCTCACTGCCCTGAGACTGGCCTTGGCCTCGGTTTTCCTCACCTTTGGTGGCGTTCTTCATAGTATACTGAGAATGTAATAGGGGAATAAAAGACTTGCAATGTCTGGTGTTTGGTGTATGTTAACCCTACCCCCCCCCACACACACACACACCTCCCAGTCCCTTTGGTGTTCCTAGGGCAGTGGGCCTGTAGCCTCAGGATCCCCTGGGAACTTGTTAGGAACATAGAGACACAGGTACCCTGGTGGGGCTGGTCACCAGGCTTTCCATGTGAGTCGCTGTACTTGAGAAGCTCTAGTACACTTTCCTGGGCAATTTTGTCACTACTGCTGATGTTGTCCTGTGGTGGTGGTGGTAGAGGGTCCCATTGGGGGTCAAACCCACAGCTTACACATGCTAAATGCATGCTCTATCACTGAACTTTGTAACCTCATGGGCACAGATTTGTCTTGGACATGATTATGGTTCTTGTTGACATTTAAGGCTTCAGCCAGCTCACCACTGAGCTCATCTACTCCAGTGTTCAAAGAAGGTATGGGATGAGGTGGCTTTAGGCTCTTGAGTTGTTGGAAGAACAGAATGAGAATGTCTATGTGTTTATCTTACTATCAAAGAGCAGGGTAAACTCCAATTCTCAAAGTTAGTCGCTATTTACCCCTAAATTTCAAGTGTCTGGATGTATTGTCTATAGTCAGCTCATACTTTGGGGTAAAGCTGAAGAAGTACTTGTCCATGCTCTTTCTGAATTCTAATGCTAATCATTTTGATTTATATGTAACTTGGTTTCTGGGCTTTGCAAACCAAAAGGTTTATCCTAAGCTTACCAGGAGAGAGCATGTGCATTCCCAAATGCAGTTACTTTAGAGACAACAAAATTCTTGTGGGCCTGCCATAACTGATGTTATTGACTTTAAAAGCCCAGTTTTAAAAAAGTAAGTCCTGTGATAATTTTTAAGTCTACTGGCATTGGGAGATAAGAAACCTTCATTTGTGAGACATTTCAGATACTGTATGACATGTGGTATTTGAAGGACTCTTGGGATCTTCCTACTTGATAACCACAAAACTGTAGCTTCAACTAATTTTGACATGGGGTTTTTCTAAAACAGTCTCTGGGCTCCAAGAATGTGGCATAAAGGACTTGATTAGGTTCAACTGTTTTCTAAGAAAAGTTAAAATATAATTTTCCTCTGCGATGGCTATTTTTGGTTGTCAACTTGACTACATCTGGGATGAAAACCAAAACTGGAGGGCACACCTGTGAGGGGTTTTTGCTTAATTTGAAGTAGACAGAACCACTTCTAATCTGGATCTTTCGTTGAGAAGACATATCTTTAATCCAGGCCATACCTTCTGCATCCAGCCTTGTGGACTGAGCAACTACTGGATTCTTGGACTTTGCATTCACAGCCAGCCATTGTTGTAGTAGCCGGGCTGTAGTCTGTAATTTATTCTAATTCATTTGAATTCTAAATCTCCTTTTGATATATATATATATATATATATATACATATATATATATATATATATATACCAATATATAATATAATATATAAGAGAGATTCATTCTGTAAGTTTTGTTACTCTAGACAACGCTGACTAATATACCTCCCTCTCTTGGCTAATTAAGATGATTAAAAGTTATCATCCAGTTAGAGAGGGATAACTTGAGCCCAGCGGGGCCCAATTGGGAAGATGCATATGGAAAGAAGCCTAGCTTAGGACTGACTGGGACTCCTCACAGGAAAGGTGTTCTCGGGCTTATGGACTTGGACCATGTATGTAGGAAGCAAAAATGAGGTCTGTGACTGTTCTTTGGCAGGCAAGAATGCTGGCTCAGGATATGGAAGACCTAGTTTCTAGCTTTAGCTAAGTCTCCAAAGTGCTGGATGTTCTTTGGAATAAGATACTTGTGTGAAGAATGAATTCAGGAACAGACTCACATTTAGTTCTGTAACAGACTTCAGCTAATGTGAATTCTCTCTTTTTTTAATGTGTGTCTATATGATATGTAGTGTGTGTATGCATGTGTGTGAGTGGGTGCACATATACCATGGTGTACATGTATGGAGGCCAGAGGACAATTGGGGTGTCTGTCCTCACCTTGTTTGATGCTGAGGTTCCTGCTCACTGCTGTGTATGCCAGGCTAGCTGGTCACATACTTCCAGGAATTCCCTTGTCACTACTTCCTATTTCCCCTTTATTCTGTATGATGGAGAGAGGAGGATTTCCACCTCATCTGAACCACAAACCTCTCTATCAGGAAGCACCTTGGTAAAGTGGAGGTAGATTGGCCTCATATCTATGAGGAATACTGTTGGGAATACCTGGTACCCAGGACAAAGCTGAGAAGCTGGCTGCCTCAGGATGGGAATACCTGAGCCTTATGAAGCCTGCCCTCTTTGTTTGTCAACTTTATTTATTATTTAGTGATACCTTATTTGAAGCACCTGTCAGCCTCACAATTGTTCTTTAGCTGAGGGTAACCTTGAACTTTCAATGCTCCTGCTTCCACCTCCTAAGTACTAGAATGTAATTCCATGTTGGTTTTTATGTCATGCTGGGAATTGAACCCAGAGCTCTGTGCATGCTAGGTAGGCACTCTTCCAACTGAGCTACGTCCCAATTCCCTAGTCATATAGTTACAACTTTTTAATCTCTATTATGCTGTACAAAAAGAAAAAAAAAAAAGATTTCTTGTCAGTTGACAAAGGCAAGAGAGACGTGGTTCCCAGGGGAAGCAATGGAAATGCAGGCAGATGAGCCCAGTACAGGGCAAGGTAAAAATGAAGACAGAGTTGGAAACTTCTTGTGTACTCTCTCAGAGGGTCTCAGCCCAGGGTTTGATAGTATCTCGTAGTGTAAAGTAGCCAAAGTTTTCCCTTGAAAGTGGAGAAGTCCTTTGGGGAAGAGGGGCCGGATACTCAAAACAAACTGGACACATGCTGAGGGAAGGTAGGGCAAGACAGAGTTCATATGTAAAACAGTAAAAAGCACCATGGCTATTCTGAAGAAACAGGTGACATCAGACCATCTGGTTGGGTCTGTCATTTGCTGGTGTATAATATATTCATATGGCTCACTGAAAAATCAAAGTGATGTCAGGTACGGTGGCACATGGCTTTATCCAAGCACTCTAGAGGCAGAGGCAGGTGGATCTCTGTGAGTTCAAGGCCAGCCTGGTCTACATTGCATGTCCCAGGATAGCCAGCACAAAGTAGGGAGAGAGAGAGACAGAACAAGAGACAGAGACAAAGGCTCCAAAGGATGAGCAGGTAAGGCAGTATCTACTGTGTGCTCACTCACAGAGCCCCGGGCTCTGCTCCTGTCCTGGGACCTAAGACCTTCAGTGCCACTTCTTCCCCAGCTCTGTCACTGCCTCTGCAGCCATTGTCCCCTTCTCTCTGGTTTCAAACAGTGTCCAGAAGTTGCTATAGAAGATCTGAGGGGAAGGGTCTAGAGACCCCCTGAAACAGAGGAGATGTGCTCTATCATGTGTGGCCTGAGTCATCTCGGAAAGATTGGACTTTATTAGATTATGGTCACTGTAGCTGGAGTTTTCTCCAGTCCTGCCTGGCCCACAGTCAGGACAAATCTCTCTCACCTGCCAGTCCCGCAGCCACTCAGACCCAATCAATTAAACACACAGAGACTCATATTGCTTACAAACTGTATGGCCATGGCAGGCTTCTTGCTAACTGTTCTTCTATCTTAAATTAACCCATATCTATTAGTCTATAAATTGCCACGTGGCTCGTGGCTTATCAATACCTTACATCTCACTTTTCATGGTGGTGGCTGGCAGTGTCTCTCTGCCTCAACCTTCCGCTTCCCAGAATTCTCCTCTCTCCTTGTCCTACTTATACTTCCTACCTGGCTACTGGCCAATCAGTGTTTTGTTTATTAACCAATCAGAGCAACACATTTAACATACAGAACATCCCACAGCAGGTCACACTGCTGTTTTGGCTTCAAGAAAACAGAAACAGCTTCCTTCAGTCAATATAGGTTTCCAGAATATAGGGCAGTGACCCCCAAACTCAGCTGCACAGTTGAATCTTGTGGGTCACTTTCCAGAATGAGTTCCACTGGATATTTCCCCACTTACGTCAATATTCAGCCCAGAAAGACCAGGATGAAAAGTTAAGAGAAATTTAGGCCTCCATCTCAGCACCAAACACACTTTCTAGTTCTGTGACCTTGAGCTGGTCATTCAATCTCTTTAAACCAGCTTCCTCATCTGAGGGCAGAGAACATAGAGTTTAAGGCTGAATTTAATGAAATAACACCCATGAAAAGCTTGTTGCTCATATCACAGTAATCACTCAGAAAAATATTGACTAATTGCTATGCTTAACCAAAAATTTGTATGTCAGGTGCCAGCTCAGTGCCGTGGAAGTGTGCAAAAGATCAAAAGAGTCATGCACCCTGCCCTGTCAATTGTGTGTCTGAAACAGATGGGAGAAGCCAGTGCACATGACTAGCCAGTGAGCTCTGGGACAGAGACCTCACAGTGCAAGAAGGTGCCAGAAGGATGTAGGCTGTGTTCAGGAGGGCTCCACATGGTGCTGGAGGAAATGGAAGAGGGGAGAGGCTTGAGAGACATTTCAGATCAGGCATCAGAGGGGACTCATTACGAACAGAAGTGCTTTCTGATGATGTCAACACATCTAATAGTAGACTCTGACTAATTGCTATTTATAGCTGCTTGTATTCAAAAGCTTGTTTGTGCCGTAAGTGAGGCCGAAAAAGAATTGTCAGCTGAAGGGGGTGGAAAGCACTCCAAGCTTAGTCTGCTCTCCAGAATTCTTGAGCCATCTCCATACTTAACTAGCTGGGTGACCTTAACCCAGCCATCCTGACTCTTTTCCTTCACAGTCCACAGGGTGCCGGATGGCAGTTCTGCTGAGGAAGCAGATAACTGCTCGGGGCTTCTGCGTCTAACATTCAACATCTGTGCTTGACAAAATGTTCTATATTTCTCAAAAATGCTGGTTATATGTACATAGGCTTCAATCCCTTCTACTATGTAAAGAGGCCGTTGTTTCATGGAAGACTGCTTTTCAGGTCCAATGCATGCCATTGGGGTTTCTATAAAGAATGTTTGGGGTTCTGCTTGGCTGTATAGACAATATACCTCATTGTGCTTCTAGATGTATCTTCCTTTATCAATATCACTTACCTCCTCCCACTACAGAGTCTTCTGCCAAGAGATCACATCATGATGACTATGCCACCCCTTTGCACAGAAATAATAAAATATGTGATCCTTAGGTGTGTATAATGTATTGCAAAGTAGCCACAGTTCTCTTGTAACAAGTGTTTGCTCCTCCATCAGTCAGGAGGTGGGATCTATTTCCCTTCTCTCAGAGTCTAGCAACTGTCACTTCCTTGGGCCAGTAGAAGGCAACCCAGGTAGAATTGTGGGGGTTCTCACGTGAAGCTTTCGGGGATACCACAGTTCCTTATCTTACCCATTCTCTTGGAGTTTCTTGGAGGCAGCCTTACCCATCCTCTGTGGGTGCCCAGCTGGGAGACATTTTATGACAGGGTACTCTTGAGGAGTGAGGGATAAGAGATATTAGATAAAAGGATAGAGGGAAGAGAAACAGAAACACAGGATAGCCTCAGGAAGGCCTGGTTCCTTATCCACCTGCCCCTTCCATCACTACTAAAGGGCTATTTATAGGAATGTCAAGGGGTGGAGCAAAAGACCTACTAGCTCAGCCAAATGAAGACCCTTCCAAACACCTTGTAACCACGCACATGGTCAAGCCATCCTGTAATGCAGCCCTGGGTGAATGGGTGAAGCAAGCTCAGATCTCACTAGGAAACCTTGGTGAACCTCCACAGTCCTCCCCAAGATGAGAGGCCTATGGAACAGAGAGTGATTTGTGGAGAGGCTCCCAGGACAAGCCAGCACTGTCCTGCCAGACCTGTTAAACCCCACCCACCTCCACAGCAGCCACATAAACCCCAAGAAGCTCCCAGGTGCCTGCAGCTGCATGAATTTTTCTGGCTTTAAATGTCAATCAGTGCCAGCGCAAATGGGTTCTATTATTACTAATTGAAAGTGGCAAATATTTATGTGTTTCTCACTATAGATATTGATATATTTGCCATCTGTTACAAGTGCTATTGGTTTTGGAAGGTTGTCATAGGAAAATGCCTTTTGCATTTTAAATCACCCCCCCCAGAGGCAAGTGTTTAGAATAGAATCAACTAAAACTTGCTCTCTAGCTATCTTATGCATTTCACAGGGAGAACAGTTATGCTGTATGATGTTGTTACTCAGTGGCAGAAGATTCTAGGGCCTGTGGTCTTGCTTCAAATGGGTGCACATCATCAGAGTGTTCTTGGAAAGCCATGAACCTAGGATAGCATGTCCAGTGTTTGGTTTTATTCTGGAGACTGAGACTTTAATTTTTATTACATTTATTGGCAGCACCATCATCATCATCATCATCATCATCATCATCATCATCATCATCATCATCACCATCATCAGGACTAGTTGGGGATGGGCACTCACATGCCACAGCATATCAGTTCTCTTCTTCCACTATGTCAGTCCTGGAGATTGAACTCAAGTCATAAGGCCTGGCAGCAAGTGCCTCAACCCGTTGAGCTGTCTCACAGGCTCTGAGACTTGTTGCTCCAGTAGAAGTGTTGATAAATGTCATGACTCAGCCCTATTAGAAGCTATGGATACCTGTCCTCATGACTTAATACAAACACATGTCGTGACTTTGCTCTCCATATGCCTGTCTTCTGTTTCCTCCACCCCCTGATTGAGCCTAAGGTCTCCTGCATGCCAGGCAAGCATCTAGCTATATTTGTAGCCTTCCTTCTTTGTTTTCCAAAGTCTGTTTTGTTTTTTTTTTTTTTTGTGTGTGTGTGTGTGTGTGTGTGTGTGTGTGTGTGTGTTTAAACTTCGAAGAAAGGACATGAATAATCCCTACTCACATAAAATGTGTAAGAACGTTATAAACAATATTTTATTATGTCCTTGCTAATGACACTTCATGTAAACAAAACAACAACAACAAAGTCACCATGGCTGCTTATTGTCTTGATGATATATCATATGGTATAGGGAATGCTCTAAAAATGATACATTGTGATGGAAAAATTTGAGAAATTGCATGTGCTAATAACTATTTGGCCATACAGAGACTCACTGTGTGTAGTAGAAAAAAACAGCTACACATTACCAAGATGAAATGCTTTTCTGTTGTCTTTTTTCTTTGAGACCTGATCTCATATAGTGCAAGCTGACCTAAGACTCACTCTGTAGTGGAGGTTGGCTGGGAACTCCTGATCTTCCTGCTTCTGTAGTGCTGGGGTTATAGGCATGTACCACCCTGGGCGAAATTAGTTAATTCCTTTTTATATAGTGTTGAGAATTAAACCTAGAACCTTGTACAAGCTAGACAAACACTACCACTGAGCTACAGTCCTGCCCTAAGAGAGCACTTATTAGTGGTTGAAATTAGTAAAACAGGTTTCAAAGTAAATATATAGTTGAAGTGTGTGTGTGTGTGTGTGTGTGTGTGTGTGTGTGTGTGTGTGTGTGTGTGTGTTTCCCAGAGAGATGGTTTCTGTGGAGATGGTTGGATGGCTCTGAAATAAAGCCAACAGGTGGTTTGCTTCACGATAAATTTGTACCAATTTGCTGTGGTCACCTAATGAACCACCACAGAATTCTGTGGCTTTTAACCAACCATCTCTTGCTCCTATAATCTACAAGTGTCCTATGAGAGCTGGCTGGTTTTCAGCTAAGCTCAGCTGGGCTTCTCAATGGTCGATGAAGATATGCATCGACCCTACTCCTTGGGCTTCCCATCCTCCTAGAGGAGGTGACTAGCCTGGCAGTGTTCTTTCCTGGGCTGTCACAAGCCCAGGATGACAGGAAGAAGTACCACTTCCTTCTGAGATTGTAATGGGGATGCTGACACCTCTTGTCATGTTGGCCCAAGTCAGTCACAAGATGGAGCCTAAAAGTCCAGAGACAAAGAAATGCGTGCTGTTTTTACAGGTGCAAATTCCAAAGAGGGAATGAACAAAAGGAGGAGTGGAAGATGTGAAGCTAGTCGTCAAGTCTGAGTGGTAGGAGAAAAGACAAGAGCTGTTAAAGACGAACAGAAAGATCAATTATGCCAGAGACAGGCAGAAGTATTTTAAGAGACACTATTATCTGCATATCATTGTACCAGGGGTTGCAAACTCTTGTTCACTGGGCCCCATCCTTCGAAGGCCTAGCTTTGGGAATTATGTTTTGTTGAATCACCTACCATTCCCATCCATTCCCACATTGCCTGTGTTGTGTGTATACAGCATGCCTCTGAGAACCTCAGACAGAGGTTGCATGGCCACGAAACTGTAGGTGTTTACCCCGTGTCTCTCTGCAGATAGGGTTTGGCGTTCACTGTCTTTCATGATGCACGTGAACAGTTGAAGAGAAGTGAATTCAGCGGCAGCACTGCCTCTTGTGCTGCTCCAGTCCCTTTTCGGGCTTTTCTGCTATGCTTTGCATTCTGACTCTGTGTGTTTTTATAAAACAGTTGAAATAAAGAGATAATACATGCCTGATGCCTGGCTTTTGTTGCAGGCAGCCAACACAAATCACACCTGCGAGCTATAATCCTTCAAAGTTCACAAGTCTTGGCAAATTGCAGAATGCAGAGCACAGATGAGGGAGCTAGTTGCTAATTTTGCTTTTGCTATTAATGTTTTATGGCTGTGAGGGTCATTCATGATGTTAGACAATGGGGCCATTGTTTCTGTTCTGCTGAAAGACAGTCTGATTGTGTTTTATAGGACACGCCATGGACCCACTCTCCCTGCTTCCAATGAGAAATGCTTCAGTCCTTTGTCTGCCCAAACCGCCTTCCGTCAGCTTTAGGGTTGAGCAGGGGGTGATTGTCTGGGGCTAATGGATTAGTATATATTCAGGCTGCTTCCTATTTTCCTTTCTTGCTCTATGTAGGTATGTGTGTATGATGTGTGTATATATGCATGTATGTATTTTGTTGATGCTCTTTTTTAGCTCAGGGCCTCACATCTACTATACAAGTGTTCTGCTACTGAACTACACCTCCAGCCCCTCTCTTGATTGGTTAAAGCCACTTGCATGTGAGGCATTACAGAAACGGTTTTAAAAGACAAAAACCAGCGGTTGTGTTTTGCCACATCACTGACAAACACAGCCGTTTTATTAAATGGGATACCTGTGTGGGATTTAAAAACAATAACTTCAGTCACTCTGTGGAAATGTTTTAGTACAGTATTCCATTAAAAATATAACTTAAATTGCTTCAGGTACACTGTTGCAAACACGTAATAGCAGTGTTTGTACATGGGTGTGGAATGGCGGCCCCTTAGGACATGCACGACCTAGCTTCTAGAACTTGTGGGGATTATCCACATGGCGGAAAGTGTTTTGCAGATGTGATAAAGTTAAGAGCCTTGGGAGGTAAAGATGGTTTTGAATTTTCTGGGTGGGCCTAGTGTTACCTCACTTAAGAGTGAGGCAGGGGGCTGAAGTCAGAGAACCAGAGCATGGCACAAAAGTGGAGGGCTCTGAGTCGTGGTTGGAACACAGAGCAGGTAGTGCTTCTGCCAGCCGAGAATAAGATGGCCTCTCGATGGTACGAAAAGCAGGAAACACCAAAAAACTAACTCTTGAAAAATGAGTCTCTCCCGAGCCCTGTGGCCATGCAGAGCGTCACTCCTGGAGTAAAGGGGACAAAGGCACTCCTAGGCACCCGTCCGTGCTCTGTCTCCTGCAGTCTGGGCTGTGGCAGTTATCGAGGCCTCGGGGTCCTTGTCCACCAGGCTGTGCATGTATGGGCAGAATCACCATGACTCAGTGAGCTCTCTCTGGGTCACATGGTGGGGAGCTGGGACAGCCAGTTCTTCCATTCCTCTTCACAAGTAAAATGGGTGGGAAATTTTCTTTTTCTTTTTCTTTATCCCAAGCCTAGGTTTTGTTATTGTTTTTATTTGTTGCTTTTTGCAACAAGATGAAGCTCTTGGTTGGGCAGAGCTCAAAGCAGCCACTCTTTGCCGAGGTCCTCATGCTGGGTCCCTAAGTACTGCAGTTCCTGGCTTAGATGGCTAAATCACTGTCAGAAATCCTCTTCGTAAGCCACAGAATACGGCACTGATTATACTGCCCCAGTGTGCAGGCTAATCAAATGCACTTGATGGTACAGCTGACTCACTCCAGATCTGTCCCCGGCTCCTCTTCCATCTTAATCTGCCCTTGCCGATCTGCAGCATGCAGGGAGGTGACCCGAGTCGGGGAGGACATAAACGCCTTCTGTCACCATGGACCAAGTAATGAATCTCACCGTCTTGGCTTTGGATGGTCGATATAATACACCTATGACAGTTCTTGGAAAGCCGGTGGTTTGGTTTGGCTTCAGTCCCAAGTTCAGCTTCCTTTGATTGCCTGCCGCGTAATGTATCCTGGCTGGAGTCCTTACTGTCGTGGGGTTCATCAAGGAAAGATTTCAAGTCATCAGAATGGAGATGGATGTCAGCTGTGTTTCTCATTGTAGTGAAAAATTGCCCAGCAAAAGCAACTTGAGTGTACTTTGGCTCACAGTTCAAGGGTGCAGTCCGTCATGGTTGGGAAGGCCTGACAACAGACTGTCTCATGGTGTCCATAGTCAGGAAGCACAGGGAGATGAATTCTGGTGCTCAATTCACTCTATTTTTTTTAAGCAGTCCAGAGTCCCAACCCATGGGATAGTGCCACCCACATTAGGGTAGGTCCTCTTACCCCAGTTAACCAATCTAGAAACTCCCTCACATTCATGTTCAGATGTTTGTTTCCTAGGTGATTTTAGATGCTATCAAGTTGCTAGCCAATATTATCATAAGATATAATCCAAGTATATGTGCTTTTTTCAATCATGGCTATCTACTTATTCAAGCAATGAAAAGAGAAATTAAACACATGAATAAAATGGCTGAGAATATTCCATATCTGAAATGCTTAGGACCATATATATGTGCCTCACATTTGGCAGTATTTTCTTATACTTTATCATCTGGTCATTCCTAATGCCCCTCTGAAATATGAAAGATTTGCAGATTAGGGGTGATCAATCTGTATTTTAATAATGTCAAGAGATCCTGAAATGACAAGTCTTACAAACACTTGCCAATGTGGATGGTAGAATAAGTTCACCTTTCACTACACCAGCAGTTTCCAGAGCTCCCTCCAAACAGGAGAATTGAAAATACTTGGACAGCATGGAACATGTCACCCAGCATCTGCTTCCTTTTAGCTGTAGAGATGGCTGGGTATAAAAAGCAGAACAGGGACTCTGCAATTTGCTGCCTCTTTCACAGCTCTCAGTTTGACTCTCAGGTTCCACAGGGTGAAAACTGACATTTTCGTAGCGTTCTTTTTCTGTTGCCTGCTCCTAAAACATGGAAGGAGGTCTGGGCTCCAGAGCCTTGTGCGTTTGCTGTTAGGAAGGTCTACTGCATGTTTTTCAAGCTTGGGAATAGGACTCCCCGATGCACTTGATGACATTCTCAGCTCAAGCCAGGCCAGGCAATCCAGGGACTCCCTTATTGCATTTCTGTTACGATTTCTATGCCACTGTGGACTTTGAAATGCTGATATTTCATCCCAGCCTTTCAAAAATGATAATATTGGGGCAAATGGTAGAGGGCAAGAAAACTCTTTGTGAGCCATGATTCCTTAGGTATGGAAGAAACGGTCACCTCCCAACCCCCAGGCCCTCCTGAGTCCTGAAGGCAGTTCCTTAATTGATACAGACTTTTGCAGATAATTAGGGTCCTTTCAGGAACATTCTTGGCTTCACTGATATTTTTCTAACACTCATGCAAAACACATGTGAGCCATTGGTCACAAGAAAGCCTACAGTACAAGAGACTCACATGCTGAAGATGCCAGGCAGCGAGCCTGTGTGCTATATGTGCAGTAGGAGACTGGGAGGGAGACTCAGTGAGCTGCAATTGCTCTAGGCCATGACGACATTTCTTTAAGGTTCTCTTTAGGACAACAGTAGGTCTCAGCCCTCACTGAACCTTAGGCTCACTCAGGCCTGGGTGAGCTTCAGCTCAACTGAATATACATGTTAGATTGAGGGCAAGTGATCCATGTTGGTCCGAGTTCCTCAGTGACCAGAGTAGAGGGTCCCCATGTGAGCTCAGCTATCTTCACTTACCTATGTAGACCCAAAGCCTCTTCTCATGACTGCTATCAAGAAACAGGAAGAAATGCTGGCCTTTGGGTCCTGGGCTAGCTCACTAGTTTATGGTGTTTCGGGTGTAGAGACCTGACCCAGGAATTTGGGTAGCTTTACAGTGATCTCCTGTCCCTGCTGGCTTCTTCTGTCCATCTACAGAAACAGCAGCAAAGCAAAGCCTAAACTTCTCCCTGTTCATGCTTTTCCACAGCCATGCCATCATCAACTGGCCTCAGTTGATGCAGCTCCATAGAGCTGATGGATGCCAGACAACACGGGTATCTGTCAGTCCTTGGAGCAAGCGGGGTTCGGAATAGCGGATTTCTCCCCTAAAAGTATCTTCATATTCCTTATCCCAGACCTCACAGACTGGAGCCCATGCTTCCAGTGTGGAGTTTGCTTTCCCTGGAGATGATCTGTGACTAGCTCTAGGGCCAAGTGCTCTCAACAACAGAGCATGCAGCGAGCACCCAAAACCTTCTGTGGACTTCCTCAGAAATGCAGGGACTCCTGGGAAGTCCTTAGCTCCTTCTTCCTGGAGCACCGTATTCCACTTCTGAGCACATCAGGGGGAGTTTCCAAGGGGTGGGAACTGCACTTGGCTTTGCCTCTGGGGCTGTTTTCCTCCCAAATTGACTCACATCTGGTAAAAAGTCTCTGGTCCCCTGGGTCTCTCTACCAACTTTGTTTAGGAGGGATTAATGGAGCCACTGGGGCTTTTAAAGGCTACACAGTAACTCATTATCTTTTGGGTAGTTGCTTTATATCAGGCTGTTACTATTGGGTTTTGCCTAATACCTTAGACTCATATTTTTCCAAGTTTTTGTTTATCTTTTTTGGGGGGTGTTTGTTTGTTTGTTTGTTTGTTCATATGTTTTTGGATAATAGACTCATGAAGCCCAGGCTGGTCTTGAACTTGTTATGTAGCCAGTGATGACTTTGAACTTGTGGTCTTCCTGACTCTACCTCCTGAGTGATGAGATTACAGGTGTGCACCACCATGCAGTGCAGGGGATTGAACCCAGGGCTTCCTGCACACTAGACAGATACTCTCTGAGCAAAGCTACAAGGTGACCAGCCCTTGTCATCTTTTCAGTTTGGCTGCAGATTTTATTGTCTGTCTCAGTTAGAGTTCCTTTTGCTGTAAGGAAACACCATGACCAAAGCAGCTTGGGGAGGAAAGGGTTTCCTCAGCTTGCACTTCCACATCACTGTTCATCATCAAAGACAGTCAGGACAGGAGCTCAAACAGGGCAGGAACCTGGAGGCAGGAACTGACACAGAAGCCATGGAGGGGTGCTGCTTACTGGCTTGCTCTTCATGGCTTGCTCAGCCTTTCTCGTGGAACAGGACCTGTTTCTGTTCCTGAGGATGACACCTGAGGCTGTCCTCTGGTCTCCACATGTGTACCTGCACTTACCAGATCTCTCTCTCTCTCTCTCTCTCTCTCTCTCTCTCTCTCTCTCTCTCTCTCTCTCTCTCTCTCACACACACACACACACACACACACACACACACACACACACACACCAGTCAGAGGCACTTTTTGAAAAATATCATAGTGGGTTGATGAGATCGCTCAGTAGATAGAGGCGTTTGCATGCAGACCTGACAATCTGCAGTCAACCACTAGATCCCTTGAGATGTCAGGAAAGAACCAACTCCCAAAGAGTTTCCTTTGCCCTCCATGTTCTTGCTATGGCATGTGTACACACACTATCTAAATAAAAAAAATATTATAGAATCAATTGGGATTGTCTCTGCCACTCCTCTTAATCGGGATGACTATTCCTGGCTTTCCTATGAGAAGAGGCATTGCCTCTGTGTCCAGTTTCATACCAGACAAGGTGGGCCCTCTTTTGTCCTAGCTGCATGTGGCTTGGATCCCTTGTAGTTCAATATCCCTCCCCAGGGCTCAACATTAACCTCCTCTGGACCCAATGGTTGCTTCATGATAATTATCAAGGCTGTGTGTCTTGAAACAAATCACATCCAAGACATGTTAATTACTTGGCTTATAATTAATTCTTCATTTGGCCAAGGGAGCAAGGGCTGTCTTCAGAATGGGCCTCCTGCTTCCTTTCTTGATTTACAGGCCAGAGCTGACCACCAGTTTTCCCATCTAAGGCTTTGTTTCCTCAGTGTTAGTCACAAGCATCCATAAAAGACCCAGAGGCCATTGCAGCAGCCCAGCAGCCTCTCTTTCTCTTGTTGACTTAGAGGGGTGGAGGGGGGTGCTTTCTGCCCCTGAAGAGGACTTAGGTCCGAGGTAGAGGCTGCTGGAAAGAACAGTGGGGAGATGCCATCTTCTGGAGCTTAACCAATTGTGCCAGGCTGTTGTGTGATGATCACTGGGCTGTGAGGGGCAGGAGCTGCCCTTGCTTCCCTAAGCCATGTCCACCTTCTGAGCACAGCTTTGGGGAGCAGGCCTCCAGCATTCAGCCTGTTGGGTTATTGTTGAGAGGAAATGTGAAGGTCACGACCTTTTTTAGATGTCTGCCCCGTTTGTCAGTGGTAAGGATTGAGTGAACTGACTGGAGTTGCTTGCTGTCTGAGGGCAAGCTGACCAGGGTTTTGTGTTGGAGACCAAATCTCATGTGTGCCTCTTCCCCTTAAATGGAGACTGCAGTCAGGGTCCCTGGCACCGTAGGAAGATTCCACTGTCGGCTCTCTATCTTTGGCATATCCAAGGATGTAGGCCTCTCAGCCCTAGGATGTCTCACTTCCTCTTGGGTTTTGAATTTTGTGTTTTAAAAGTCGCAGTCAAACTTTCTGAACTGTGCCTAATGCATTGGGTTAACACAAGTCTAAAGAGAGAAGTAGACAAGAGCCCTTGAAGGCCACACCTTCCCATCCCTTATGGACATTGATACATTGAAGAATTGCTTAAGATGAGCATGGGCCTAGTATCCTGTAGTGTTCATTTTGGTCCCCAAAGAAACCTGATCTGGACATCCTTTAACTTTGGTGAAAGTAGCCCATCATTTATTCACACCAACAGCCTGCATAATGAAGATAGCATGGACTCAATGGCTGATGAACACCCAGTGTCCTTCCCGGACATCATGTGAATTAGTGTCTCCAATCGTCCCCACATTCTCTGAGGTTGCTCTACCATCTGCATCTGCCTTCCTACATAAGGGACTAATGAGCATGGGTTTGCTAAGGGACAAACAGGATCACACTTGCAGTGTGATTTGGGATTTCCCCTTTACCAGCAGCTCTGAGGCACCTATCCCTACTGCATTTTGCATTTCTCATATTTTGCCAGATGGAGAAAGTTCACCAAGGATGAGGCCCCTACTTAAAAAATCCTTGAGTATATATAGCCCATCTGTTGATCCGTGTCCATCAGATCAGAGCTCTTAACTCAGGCCAGCACATGGGAGGGAGAGAAATAAATTGGTGTCTTGAATGGTTGTGAAACACACTGGCAGAGCAGCATCGTTTATTTTTACACCTTTATTCGTGCGTATGCATGTGTGCCTGCATGAGTTTATTTTTTGTGCACCACATGTATACAGCTGCCCATAGAGACCAGAAGAGGGAGTTGAAGTTACAGGTGGTTGTGAGCTGCCTGGTACAGGATTGGGAAGAGAACCCAGGTCCTCTGCAAGACTAGCCTGTGCTTTTAACCCTGAGCCATCTTTCCAGCCCCTGGCCCAGCTTCTTGAGCCCTATCCCATCTTGGACTCAGATGCACACAGCTGTCCCTGCTGTCCCCGTCGCATCTGCATGCTCAGCTGCTTTGAGGCTAGCTCTCTCATCAGGGCAGACAGCAGGTACCATGGCTCTTGAGGGGAATTTTCCAAACACCGGAGCTGCAGAGACCTTTTCTTCGTAGCTGTTACCTCCTCGCTTCCATGTGCTCCAGTCCTTTTCTCTCAATTTTGGTGGCATCAGTAACAAGAAAAAGAGGGTCACTGAAATGATGAGACCATGAAGGTTTTGGTTGTTATTGTTTTAGAACATTCCAGTCCTTTTAGAGAAGAAAGTGCACAGCTGTGGAGTTGCTCACCTAAGCCGTACTTCTAGTTTCCCCGGACTCACTTTGTTACAGTAAATGCCTGTATTTGAACTAATGGTGAAAAGTTGTGTCAAAACAATGTCTTGCCTGTTGTAGCCACATTGTAACCAGCATTTCTTTCCCTTCCCTTCTTACTAACCTTATCCTGGTCATTAATTGCTTGCCTGGACTCGGTGTGGCTGTTGGCTTCTGCCCTCTAATATCTGCATACTCATGGTTTCTGTCTGTGAACTTGGGTTTTGAATACTGGCCTTTCTTTCGGTTGAATGGCCCCAGTTCTCCCACCCTGGCATTGCTTGCAGTCTTCTCAGCCTCAGGCAAGTCACAGCACTGGGTGGCAACGCTAAAATGGTGCCAATGTGGAGAAGCCCTCCTGAAGGATATGTAAGAGACACGAACTATTTGTCTAGGACTCTGCCTGAGTTCAGACATACCATCCAGATGAGTCCTCTGCTGGACAAGCAGGCCCCATTCAGCAAGGAACCACAGAGAAACACACAAGATCAGAAAGCAGTATTCACAAGGAAAGGCTTTATGAGGTTATAGCACATATTAAATTATGCACTCAGAGAAAAGAAGAAGAATGCAAATTAAAATATCCGAAACATGATTAGCCCACTGTAAACATAGTTAACCTCAGATTCAGAAGACCTGGTTTTGAAGCCTGGCTTCTCCACTTCCTGATTCCATCTCAGGCCTCTTGCATCTTCCCTTGGGGCTGTGGAATGGGGTTGCTGCTGCTGTTGATGGCACCGTCGCCACCAGTGACAGCAGTAGCAGCTATAAATGGTTGTGGTTATTGCTATTATTATCATTGTTATTAGTAGCCGGGGCTAACAAGACAGGCTCCATCTGCTCTTCCCCCATGGGAATCACAGTTTCCTGCAGAGGATCCTGTGGGGGATTCCTGTGGATGCCTGGGATAGATTCAGGGAGAGAATGTGACTGCCCAACCCCTGTTAGATCTTCCAACTTCTGTGTACATTAGACTACTCTCCCCTTAGGCCAGGCTCTGGGCTGAGTGCTGGATGCATGGAGGTAAAGAACCCAACCCCAACCTCCAAAACCCTGCAGTGTGCTAAATGATCCTTAACTCTCTCCTTGCACTTCACCCCAGGTAATTACCAGACTTTCTGTGCTGCCAATTTCAAGAATTCAGGCTCAGCAAGGCCCCTCTGCTTCTGAAATGTTTATGTAGCAATTTAATATGCAGCCAGGTACAGAGGACTTTGGCTTGCTCAAGATCAGAATGATCCTCTATGTCCTTCTCCCTGTGTGTATGTGTTCATGTTGTTCACATATGTGTACAGTGTATACAGGAATGTTCACATGCATGTTGGGGCAAGAAACCGATATTGGGTTTTTTCCTCAACTGTTCTCCATCTTACTTTTTGAGACCATTTCTCACTGAACCTAGAATTCCAGCTAGACTGGCTGACCAGGGAGCCCCAGGAATCCATTTGTCTCTACTCTCTCCAGCTCTGGGGTGCCCAGCTTTTAAAATGTGTGTGTGGGGGGGAGGTGTACATGTGAGCACATGTGTGTGCAGGTGTTTGTGCCTGCACACATGCACAGAGACCAGACAAGGGTTTCAGGTATCCTCCTCCATCACACTCCTATTCCTCTGAAGCAAGGTCAGGTTTTCTTGGCTATGCTGTAAGACAGCAAGCTGCAGCCATCCTCCAGTCTCTGCTCCACTCAGAGCTGGGATGACACAGACACATGGAGTGCCTGGCTTGCTGTGTGGGTGCCGGCATCCAAATTCCAGTCCTCAAGATGGTGCAGAAAGTGCTCTTTACCTCTGAGTTCTCCAGCCCTAGACCCAATCCTTTTGTATGTGTTCTGGGGATCGAACTCGGATCCTTGTGTTTGTACAGCAAGCACTTTACCAATGGAACCACTCCCTGCTCTCTCTTTTGAGGACTATAGTTTGTCCAAGCTTTCTCAACCATGGCAGGTTTTTGTTGCAGCCTATGGTGAAAATTATTGAGTGCCATGACTGTTATGACCTTGCCGCTGAGAATCATTGAGGAGGAAAACAGTTTGAAACAAACTCTAAGCTCATGGGTCTGTTGCTGCCAGGGTGGGCCTTAGCAGCTAGGGTTAAAAGACAGAATTGTTAAGCACCAACCCACCCCCTCATTTTATGAGGTCTGGAGCTGAGATGAAATAATAACATATGTGAGGGACCACTTAAAAATTAACATCCCTGGAAAGGCTTGGCGCAGACAGCTTTTCTCTATGATGATCCCATTTGCTCATCCTGTGAAATGTCATGAATCATATAACCCCATTCTGATGAAACTGTGTGTGTGTGGGGGGGGGCTTGAACCCTCTTTTCTCATTGCTGCCACGGGATGGTGTAGACATTTCCCTGAGCCCAGTTGAAGTGTTCCCCTCTTCCCTACTTCTGGAGCTCATAGTTTGTACTTAAGTTGAGCCCTGCATGCCTCCTCTGCATCTTTTTGGTGCAACCAAACAGTGAACGTCCAGAGCTAGCCCTTGCTGGAAATGTATGACCCTGTCTAATCTACACCCATAACCAGGGTAAAGAACGTGGTTTGGAATCTCATTGCTCACACTCACAGTTGTGAATCTTTCAAAGTTGCTTAATCTATCTGAGCCTTAGTTTTATATTCTTCAAAAGGAGAGACTTGCTAATCCCCGGGTGGGCTCCTGGGTAGATAATGAGTAACGTAAGACATCTGATGAGCTCACCAGCAGATAGCCAGAGGTGGCCATGTTGTTCATCTTTGCATGTTCATCAGCAGGCCTATCTTAGACCAGTTATGAACACATGAGACTTCGAAATGGCTTTCCTAGGTGGAATCCGTGCCAGAGCAAAAATAAAAAATAAAAAAATAACTGCCTTTAGCCAGGAAGCATTCCAGTAAGCAAATTGTCTGACGGTGTGGCATGCCTAATGGACTTGAGGGCATTCCCAGGGAGGCCCAGCATGCCCTTCTGCAGAAACCATGCTCTCTCCAGAGCCTGCATCCAGGCTCTCACCCCCACTCAGTCACAGAAGCAGTTCAATTCCTTGTATCATCCAAGCTGTCGTGAAAAGAACAGTCCACCCACTTGTGACCTCTTCAGCGTGCGTCTCTTCACAAGCAGCGGACTAAAATTGTGTTTACAAGGCTGGGTACCGTCACCCATCATCGTGTTTCTGCACTGCACCTCCAAACTTCCACTGTTGTTTGGGGGTTTGTTTTAGATCCCTTCTGCCCTCATTTCCTGTTTGCTTGGGTTGTGCAAATTCTTCGCCTTCTTGAAAGCAACTGCCCGGCTGGTGTGCGTGTGTCTGTAAATACATGCTTCAGGTGGGACTAGCTTTCTGTTCTGACTAAGGGATCAAATGATACAATAAGGAAGCAGATCTCTTACACTCAGTCCCCCTTTAAGGCTGCTTATTCTGTGGTTTCATTGAAGAGTGCTGTCTTCACAACAACCAAATGAAGATTTTTACATCAGGGAACCACACTGTGGAGTGTTCTTTCAGCCCTGGATGCAGCAGTTCAGACCTGGCTCTAGGTGGCACCAATTAGGGAAGAGTGAAATGCATAAAACAGTTTTTGAAAAGGTCACTGCACTTAGAAATAGAAACACACCATCTTTCCTGTGATGGGGGAGGGAAGGTGCTCAGGAACAGTCCAGAAAATCACATAATCAATTTAAACAGGTAAGCCTCCTAGTTCTCTGAGAAATCCGACTTGCCCCTCTCCTTCAGTTCAGGGCCTCGCTGAGCTAGTTTGTTGCCAGGAAGACAAAGTTCTTCCCTCCTGGGAACTCCAGGCCAGCAAACTTTTGGAAGTATCTGCAGCAGCTTGAATGCTGCTATTTAAGACCTGATGAAGAGGCAGCTTGGAGAAAAACCTCAAAAATAAATACTCTGATTCATCATTGTTGTTCAGGCTTTCCAGCCATCAGAGCCAGCCCAAGGCTCCAAAGACAAAGGGTAGCATTCACCAGGAGCTGTTGAGCCCAGTCAGGAGTCCTGGCGGTGGTGAGGGGGTGGACAGGAAGGCAGCTTTCTGCAAAACCTGGTTCGGGCTGGGTGCAGGAAGCACAGGACAAGACAGCCATGCTGCTAGGTTTTTTGCTCAGTGGAGGAGGAATGAATCAGCCAAAGATGGAGGTCCTCCCAGACCAGCGGACCATGTTTTAATAGCCCTGGGCAGTGGACTGGGTGGCTGGCAACTGCTGAGTGGGGCTTCCTCCAGTGTCTAGCTGCAGATGCCAAAGTGCTCTGCTGTTCTGCGGCAGTCTGGTACAAAGCGAGCGGGTCTGGGGAGCAGATGTCTGGAATTCACAGACAGTTGATGGTATGGAATGGAACTGGGGCTATGGAGTCTCAGACCTTATGTGGATCCCTCAGCTGCCTCTATCCATTCTTTGGCTCCTTTATTCCTCTGCATCTCTCTCTACTGGAGAGATCACAAACCTCCCTTGGAGTGGAGATGGACTGTGATCCACATGACAGGTGTGTGGTCAAAGGCCATTAATGCCCTTATGGTTTGACCTCTAGACCTGACTGACACTTTTGGGGTGTAGTACACTTCTCTGCCCCTCCTGAACCTCTTTTTCAGCCACCACTGTGCTGAATAACCACGTGGACAAAGTGTATGCAGGTGTCTTATTTGTTCCCACTGGAACCCAGCGGTCACTGCAGGACTGGTTACAGGACATGGCAGGAGTTGAGCAGAGCCTCTGCTGTGATTGTCGCCCTCGCAGTGGCCCACGGAGAAAGTCTGATGAAGAAAGATGCAGAGAGCGGCTTCTACAGCTAGATGCTCATCTGTGTGGGCCGTTTGCCCACAGCTGAGATAAGCAAAGTCAGTTGCGGACTGCAGTCAGGGAGGTTTGTAGAGCGCGCCCCTTCGGCTCCCTACTCCAGGCCCGTCCCTGGCCTTCTTAGACAGAATTTCTGCTGCACCAACAGCTTCAGGGGGTGTGGCCCCTCTGTTAATATTGCTTCCTCCAAGGCTTGTATTGATTTTTGAAATAAAGAGGAGTTGCCTGGGATCCAAAGCTAGTTCTCCCTTCTAGATCTGGATGTGGAAGAAAAAAAAATACTTCCCACCTTCCAAACCAAGGCAGACCCAGAGGCAGCAGATGACGGTGACAGCTCAGGGAAGAGATTGCCAGGCAACCCAGAGCTGTGTTCCCAGGCCACTTCTCACTGCACTGGAGAAGTGCACAGGACCTGTGTGGCTGCAACTAGGAAAAGCCACTGAGGCACTTCTAAGGTGACTGGGTGTGCCAAAACTTAAGTTGAAACACTGCTCCTTGGTGTCATATATACAAAACTGTGTCCTGGAAGTTGAAGAATTCCATGAGCCCTATAAAATATACAGTGACATTGTTTAGAATGTGACCGCTCACTGAGATTTCCCATCAACTCTACTTCTCGATTATCACTTAAAGACCAGAGTCCTAAGCTTAGATAAGCCCCTGATATGTCCCTAGGCCCCACAGCAGATTTTCGTAGATAGTTTGACCACGTTTGTTCTGTGTGCGACTGATAATAAGCCACCGGCTGGAATCCCACAGCGGGGGTTTGGTGTCAGGTTTTCAGAGGCACTGAGCTCATGTTGCAATTATTATGGTTCTATATAAAGCCACAGGGGGAAAAAGTCATTTCATGCTCTTAAAACTTACTAGCTAACATTTAAAGAGTTTGTATAGAGTAGGCTAAACCCAAACATTTTCTCCTAACCTCAAAATTATTACAGGTAGCCGTGAGGAAGTGTTTTGTGTAAGACAATGTTAAAAATGGGATGTTCTTTGCTTTTCCCTGTGCCTAGGATTTCCATAATGTGGTTTGTAGTTCATTTCCTCAGGTTATGTTTAATAGCATCATCTGCAGAAGCTTCAGATGGGCTTCTGTGGATGTACAGAGGTAGAATATGGCCTAAGGAGGTTCCTAGGCATGGAGATAGGCAGACAGAACACCATGGGCAGAATCTGGAGGTCACACACGGGGGTACCAAAAGCAGCCACCCTTTGCATGCTAAGGCTTCAATCAAAGACACTATTTATATAGCTGCAACCCAGGAGATGATAATGAGACTGAAAAATTCCCACCTAGTGATGTCAAAGTCAGAACACATCAATCACAGGTTTGGGACAATGCTGTGTAAACAAATGTGTTTCACCAGCCCTATTAAATAAAGTATAGCATGCATCTAAAATTGCATTGTGATAAACAGATGTGGGGTTGCTTTCTGTATCCACTGTACTTACTATTATTTTATAATGTAAGGCTGCCATATTTACTTATATAAGCATGTTTGTGTTTATATGCACCTCGCATGCTTATGATTTTTGATAGACATGTTTGCTCTTGTTATAAAATTCAATCTGGTATTGTTTTGTTCATTCTAGATTAGGAGCAATAGGCTTCACCATACAGTCAGGGTATGTAATAGGCTGTACTGTGTAGGTTTGTGTAAGTATGCTCTGTGGTGTTTGTGCAAGGAGGAAATTGTCTAAGATGCATTTCTCAGAGCTTGCGCTGTTACTGTGGAGGGGATAGCAAGGAGGGATTACTTCTGTCCAAAGACATCCTGGGAAACACAACAGCGATGAAGGACCCAGCTATAAGACACTTGGGCCAAGAGATACTGATGGGCCAAGAGGGGCACACAGAGCATTCTGGGTGAGGTGCTATGCTGGAGAGTGTAATGAATTTAGAAACCAGTAGTTGGGAAGAATTCCACTGAAGAGGCATGGTAGGAGTTGAAGACTGGAAGGATAAGTAGATTGCAGGGATTTGATCCATGTAGCATCAAATGTTCATTTCCCTTGAAAAGCTATCATCATGCCATTAAGTAATTAGTGCATATATTTTGCTTTACTGGGTTGAACTTACATTGAGTTTGACAGATCATTTCTACTGTATGTGTGTAATCTTTTGTGGGTAGCAGTTTAAGATGGATATAAGTTTTTTTGAGACAGGTCTCATATAGTCAGGCTGGCCTTGCACCCCTTCCGTTCCAGAGGGTGAACTTGAACTTCTCGTCCTCTTATATCTACCTTCATGTGCTGGACTATAGGCATGTGCCACCACAAGCAGTACATTGCTGGATAAGCGAGGACTCTCATCAACTAAGCTACATTCCCCTGTCCCTTCAGGGTAAGATCTGATCATCTACAAGTGTCATCAAATAACTTAGTGTGTTTGCAAAGTGTTATAGTAAAAAATACCTTGGAATTTCAGTTAATGAATCAATGATTATTTCATCTATAAGCATCTAATGTGGAATTATGCTGCTTATTATACACAACTGCCAAAGTTATGTACTTCTATAATTTCTATTCTAGTTTGTAGCCAGGGGGGAATGTTAAATTCCATGTCCTTGATTTACAGCCCCACACATTATAAATTTTGCCCAATACATGATCATCTGCTTGTTCCTTTCATATGATGACAGCTGTCTGTGCAGCAAATGGAGCTTAACTTATTTATATAAAATATAATTTGGGGAGAGTTTCCTTATAGCATAGTTGAAGATTACTAATTGAATCTTCAGTAGGATGCCAGTGTTTCCTGGCTTCCTGGCATGCTTCAAATGCCATGTGGCTCTCCTCTTCTCTGCCTTTCATTAAGACTCCACTCCTTTTCTTATTTATATAATGGGAGACTGCAAGATACCAAAGCATATGTTACTGTGAGAGAAGGCTCCTGAGGTATCAAGTCCTCTTTTTCTCTTTAAAGGAAGTTCCCATCAGTTTCCACTTAGCTGCTGCTGTTAACATGAGGCAACAAGGCGATCCGTCAGCCTGGGGTAATGCTGGACACTGGGCAAGCACCTCAGCCGTGCTGAAGCCCATGCACCCTCCCCTGGCCTGCAGCACCCTCCACCCACAGCAAACAAAACTGTCACCTGAAGCAACCTGGTTTGTTAGCTTAAAAGTCGGCAGAAAATGGGAGGAAACTTCAGCAGACTCACGGATCCTACGGGAACAAGGCTGTTTGGGCCACTTGGTGTAGGAAGAGGAGCCGTATGCCATAGCTCACAAACCCATTGCTGTGGATAGAAATAGCATACGGCCTGAGTCAGGGTCATTATTGTAACCATGGAGGAGAGGTGAAAGTATGATGGTTTAAGTCTGTTTATGAACACAGGGCACTCGCAATGCATTTTAAAAGTATTGGTACACACGCTGGCTTTTTAAAAAGAAACTAAAAATAAGCCTCAGTACATTAAAAGGAAATAGCCAGTTATTCTGAAGTTATCTAGAAAACCTTGCTGTTCCCTACAACAAGACTTGCCTAAAGCCCTGTTGCAACACTTTCTGTCTCCTTTATTCAAAGAAATAATTTCCAATGTATTTGTAAAGTAAATCACCGTAACTGCCCACCACGACGACAAGTTACTACTATTTTCTCTGCTTTCAGATGAGGAAATGTTAAATAACTTCTCCAGAGTTACATAATTTCAGACAATCTGGTATTTATCGATGGCCAGACTTTTTTATAGTGCTAATCTGATGCTGGAAGATTTTTCTCTCTGAGTTTTTTAGAGATGTTACTTCTACTTGTCAGTGCTCTAGGGGTGATATATAATTTATCTACACTCTGTGTGTCTTTAAATTCACAAAACAACATTTTCATCTTTGTGTTAACTTGTTTTTTTTTTTTTAAATTCCAGCATCTTACTGTGCATATCTTAGTGCAGGCTACCAGTGTTTTTGTCTATTGCTGGGTAACCAGAGCTAAAACACAGGAAAAACTAATGAGGAGAGAAGGGCTGAGCCATCTAAGCTGCCGACGACTCTGTCGACTTGCTTTCTGTTGCGGGCCATGCTATATTTACTCCCCCCTCCCCCAAGGGAAGATGTCAATCAATTTTATAAGCACAGGTCCAAAGAGAGGAGAACATTTAAAAACTCTGATCACTATATAATCTGCTCACCACAGAGTCTGTCCTGCAGAAAACAAATATTCCACAAATGCTGGTAGAAATATGAAGAAACTAATATCTAATATGGTTGGAAAATAATTTGTATTCACCTTACCTCAGGGTGGGGGAAGAATTTGATTTCACAAAATAATGAACTGATTTTGCCCTCGCTTATACCCATTAGCTCTTTGGGCTCCCTTTCAGATTAGTGTTACCATGGTGTGTCATTCCCCCATCCTAGCACATCTGTGTGCTTAAATTTAAAATGGGCTTCACTGCAGCAACAAGGCATCTGAGCCCTTGACTTTATCTGCTGTGACATCTTTACCAATTTCGTTGGAGATCTTATGCCATTCATATGTAATGGAATTGTTACTAATTTATATGCCATTGGATTCATACTTACTGTCCACACCCACTTCTTCTGTTCCTGCCTCCTTTGGGGATCATTAAATATCTTTAATTACTCTATTTTATCTTCATGATTGTTTTAATAGCTGCATTGCTATTCAGCGGTTACCATAACAAATTACCACAGTATGTCTTAAAACAACAGATACTTACACACAGTTCTGTAGCCAAGAAATCCAAAATGAAGGTGTTGGCAGGTTCAGGCTTCCCCTAAAGGCACCAGATAAAGATCGTTTTGTGCATTTTCTTTGCCTCTGTTCATTACCAGTAACCCCTGGAGTCTCTTGGTTTATAGCTGCATCATCCCCCTTTCTGCCTCTGTCCCAACAACCCTTTCTCCTGTGTGTGGCTGCAGAGCCACCTCTCCTTATGAAAACGGCAGTCTCTGGACTGAGGGACCACCAACCCCTGTGTAACCGTCTTAGTTGATCTGCAGGGACCTTGTTTTCAAATAAGGTGGCATTCCATTAGACCTGCAATGAGGACTTTAAGTAGCTTTTGAGAGAACCTTCTTCAGCCAGTCATACATACATACATACATACATACATACATACATATTTATGACCACTCTAAGGTTTATAGTATAATTTTCTAAGCAATCCCAGTTTGCTGTCATTAACACATGCCACACACATCCTCTATGATGTCAGAATCTCAACAAGTGTACATTCCCCTCTCATATTTGACCAAGCATCAGTTACTACATGTTAAGCTTCTATAGCATCTCCCACCTAAGTTAGATCAGTTTGCTGAGACATCAGAGGCCCCTGAAATTTCTTCCTGGGTTTCATGTCATGTGTCACACCTCTGTATTTCTTGCTCACATGAGTCTTGATGACTTCCCTGCTCATTTCATCATTATTTGCCTTTTGAAACTCAACTGAATCCTGCCTTCCTGGCATCCTCTAGTAGAGAGCAGTCTGTGCCCCACTGTGAATAAGCCCCTGCCCAAGCCCAGCCCCTGTTCCCTGTCTTTGAATAATCTGTGTGTCAGCTCCCTCCCTGGAGAATGCAGGGGCCTTTGAAGAGATCTCTCAATAGACTGCAATCATAGCCCCTGCTCATTCAGTGTCCACTAAGTAAAGCTTTCAGTGACTTGAGCGGGAATTGCAGCAGCCCTTACTAGTCACTAAGACTCTTGTAAGGTGGCTGAGTGTTTCCTTAGTGGGTATTGTGATTAATTCTGCCTAGCCTAAGGAAGTTCTTGTTCCTTTCAGTGTTACCTTTTAAGGTACTTGAACATTAAGAGTAATTTTGATCATTTCAAATAGTAACAGATGGATGTGGTTTTATTCCCATGTGCCTAATAAGTGTGACTTTCCACATATTGGAAATAAGGAACCACTAATACCAAAAGTTTGACTTGTGTATTTACTTGGACAATAATTGTTTGTGACCAAAGAAATCTGTTTATAGTATTCTATTCTGCTACATTAAAGCACTTCAAACAAGAAAATGAGGATGACACTGTGAAGATCATTTGGACTAGAAACATTAGAAAGTTAAAGATACTTTGTAGCTTATTAGAACTTTGAAGACACCTTGCTACACTCCTCTTAGAATATCCCACAATTCCTGAGTCATTCTTTAAACATGGCTTAATTTTTTTTTCCTGATTAGAGAAACCAAACCAAGTCAAGCTATAATGATGGGTCCATAGGGCAAGGGGACATTTTGATAATTCTTATATCCTGTAGTGGAAGAATATTCTAAAGTAAAAACAATAATTCCTTACAGTTCTCATTGGCCATGAAAATAAAATTGAAACAATGTATTGAGATGGAGGGAGGCCTCTCTGAGACCTCCAGGGTCTGTGCTGCAGATAAGGATATTCCTCCTTGGCACCTGCTTCCCCGGGCAGCAATGAATGACACTTCTGTTTTCCCTCCTGGGAACCCCATGCAAAGATTGGGGGATCCACTACTAGCAAATGTGTGACAAAGGAGTTTCACCAAGTCCCACGCTCTTTACCAGGCTCAAGGTAAATGCACCATGTAGATATTTTCTATAGAAGAACCCATCAAGAAAGGTGCTACTGTCTGCTGCAAAAGAGCCCCCCTGTAAATGTACCCATGTCCTTATCCCTAGAATCTGTAAATGAAATGGTGCCTTGTTTGTAAAGGGAGTCTGTAGGCATCATTACATTACAGATTGTGAAATAAGTAGATTAGCCTTCATCATGCGGTGGGTCCTACACACCACACAAGTGCCTTGTTCAGTGACAGATACAGAAGACCAGGAGGCCAGGGCTGGAAGCCCAGCCCCAAGGGCTGGAAGCAGATTGTCCATAGAGCTTCTGGTGGGAGCACAGCCCTACCGCTGGTGAGTGCTTCCTGCACAGTGGTGCTGATTTGGGCCCTCAGGCCTCCAGAACCTTAGAGAGTAAATGTCTGTTGTCAAGCCATCAAGTCCGTGGCAGTGGAGACTGATATGTGCGATTGTTCTTACATTTGCCGGAGTAGGAACTAAGTTTTGGAGACACGGTTCACCTGCTCATCGTTGTCAAGTGCAGAATGGGAGGAGCTGGCACTTTTGTTCAATCTTCTCCCCCACTCTGGTCAGTCCTCTTCCATCTAGTAGAACAATGCTAACTTGTTTCTGGGGCTGGTAACAGCTGGGTGGGATTAAGCCAAGGTCTCAGTCTGGCAGGTTGCTCCCATCTGCCTTGGAGTAATGAGAATCACAGAAAGTCCAAGTCCCTCTCAAAAGACTGATGTCTCAGACAGAGGAAAGTGATGCCTTTCCAGGCCACAGGATGGGCTCAGTGATGGGTGTCTGTCCTGGCCGCTCACTTTTCACCTGCACGATAAAGAGAGTTGAAGTCACATTCCTAAACTGACAGTCAGCGTTTCTGTGGGTTCCACTTGGAACTCCTCTGGTGGTGACTGTAACATAGTATTTGCAGTGTTTGGCATGAATGCAAGCCATTTCCGCATGCGTGTGCGTGTGCGTGTGTGTGTGTGTGTGTGTGTGTGTGTGTGTGTGTATGTGCACACGCGTGCATGTGTGTAGACATGAACACACAAGAAAGAAAAGGCTATTTGTCACCCATGTTACTGCTCATGTTTACCTGTTTTCATTTGGGGTAGCTGGGTAGGGTGCTTTCTTACCAGGAATAGTACAAATAAAATTTCTTTTTGTACCTAAACAAAACGTGGAAGGAGCCGGGCAGTGGTGACACACACCTTTAATTCCAATGCTCAGGAGGCAGAGCCAGGTGGCTCTCTGTGAGTTGAGGCCAGCCTGGTCGACAGAGTGAGATCCAGGACAGGCTCCAAAGCTACACAGAGAAACCCTGTCTCAAAAAAAACAAAAATAAAAAAACGTGGAAGGAATTAGGGAATCCTGAAGGACCAGTGTTTTGTGCCGCACAAGCCACTTCTACCTCCCTCTACTTGGAAAGTCCCTCTGAAGCTCCCTGAATTCTGTATTGTCTCTGACTTTTAAGACCTCTGTGTGCTTGCACTTCCCTTTAGCGAACTCAAAAGATTTCCTTGGCCCCTCTGTTCCACATCTTCCTCACTGTCTTGTGGATAAACAGACATGCCTTTCTGACAGGCTCTGAGTGTTGCTTACCATTTCTTTGTAAATAGTCATAGCCTGGATGGGAAAGGAGCTCCCAGGACGAAGACAACCAGCAGTGTTAGAGCTCCTTCTGACTCCAATCCAACATTCCCCAGCAGGGGCTTTCTTTAAAATGTCCCCGGGTTTTGGTCCTTAGAGACAACTTCTGTACTGGCTGTCCAGTCTTGGGATGAATGGACTTTCCATTGCAGTCAGGGGGAGGTCAGAACAACAAAAACAAAAGAGATTTCTTCAGTGTGAGCAGAGGAGCAGCACTGCCTTCACTAAGGCCCCTTGGTGTCCCCACCACAAGTACAGGTGTGCATACGCAGAGACATAACTTATCCACACACCTACAGTGACCTTGCACTGTTCCCACCAACAGATCCCTCATCACCATGAAAATGCTTTTCCATCCTCCATTAGCCAATGCTGTTGAGTGCTCATGGATTGTACCAAACATTCGCGTGTGCACACACAGAGTACACACACAACACACACACACACACACACACACACACACACACACACACACACTTTTAAAAACATAAAAAAGAACTACTTATTTTACTGGAAAACTACACCCAGAGTTGAAAAGTCTTTTGAGTTTTTAAAAATTTATTTCTGGCACATGCGATGTGAGCTACCATAGTTGACAAGCAGTTTCCATGGTGACTGTGCCTGTCTGTAGTTGAAGAGCTCCCCAATCCAGATGCTGTGTTATCAAAAAAATGTGTAGAATCCAGAAAGTCATAAAGAATTATGGTTGCCACACCTTGGTGATGAACACTACTATTATTTTTTATTCCTAGCACTAAGTTCGGAGCCTTGGGATTTATTTTGCCAAACGAACTTTTGCTGACTGGCATTTCTTAAGGAAGATGTTCTGTTGCAGAGGCTGGCACCCAGCCAGTTGGGCTCTGAATGAGGAAGCATTCAGGAAGCCCCACCCCCACCCCAGTGCCCATGACTGGTTCTGCAGGGCTGCCAGCTTGAGAGAGCACCTTGAGTATCGTATTGCTGTTTTCCATCTGGATGATGTCCACTTTGGGCACATTTGGGTGTTTCACTGAAAGGCACTTTTAAAAATTCAAGGTTTTACTGTTATCACTAGAAAACATCTATTAAAATATGCATTTGCTCTCTGAACTTTATGCAAATGAGCTAACCTCCTCCTGGGCTCAGAGAATAATCTCTTCTTTTGTCTTTTTTTTTTTTTTTTTTCTAGTCAAGACAGTCATCTCTATGGGCACTAGGTTTCAAAAATCTATCCAATTCCATTTTAGTTCATAAGATATTAAAACAATTATTAAAAGATTTGGCTCCTGGAGCAAAGAAAAAGGAAGTACTTAATCAAACGGGGAGAGAGTTTGAAAAACACGAGGCTGTTTAGACCTTGGAAGGGCAGGAGGATGTGAGAGGGCAAGCTACTTCGTGCTTTTCAAAGGAGACTCGCATAGGACCAGGGTAAGGAAGAGGAAAACCAGTTTGGAGATGGGCTTGATGGTTCAGGCCTGTGATCCCAGCTCAGGGACTCCAGCAGGAAGATTATAAATCCAAGGCCTGCCTGGATTACATAGAGAGTTCAAGGCTAGCCTAGACAATCAGGGACTCCAGCAGGAAGATTATAAATTCAAGGCCTGCCTGAATTACATAGAGAGTTCAAGGCTAGCCTGGACAAGTAGTGAGATACCATCTCAAAACTTAAAATTAAATAAATAAATGAGTAGCTGACAAGAGTCAGGGATGCAGCTTTGTGGCAGAACACTTACCTTAAATATGAAAAGCTCTAGTCTCAATTCCTATATGGGGGGGGTGGCAGAAGTTTAATTAAAATTTTTAAAAAATGAAATGTTTTAAAGGCAGGCAGTTTACTTTGGATCAGTATAGGAACAAATGTCCCAGCACTGCAGAGCAATAGGCCTTTGAGCTAGGAGATTTCACAAAACTCTGATTCTCCAGGATGCAAAGACTGAGACATTTAGTGGCCTTCTTGTCCTGTCCTGTGACAGGAGTCTCTTCAGTAGGTGGGACTTTGCAGCTCATTCTAACTCGATAACTAACATGGTTATTTTTCACTCAAAGGATTGAAAATTGTCTACAGCATCTGATTTTTAAGGGACGTGGAGAAGGACATAATGAATTATTCAGCGACGTCAAGTTTCATAAAGACAGACAACTTGATACAAATTGCGATTCTAAAATTGTTAGTAATCCATTTTATTCATGCACTCTACTTACAATAGAAGATTTGCTGCTGACATTTCTTAGATATATCACTCATGATCCCACAGCCCACAGTCACTCTTTGAATGGATGCTAAATGCAGTGGGGGGTGGGGTGGCATTTAATGGATGATGTGAATCTTTTAATCATTAGAATTTACAAATGATGTATTCAGTGTCCCCATTGATGCAATTGCTTTCTCGTGTAATAGGTATCAAAATATGGTTCATGTTCTATAGGGCTTTTCTGAATAATTTTAGCACAAATACTTCTTTTGGGGTACTTTGTAGTTGAACTTGGAGACATTTTGTTCAGCAAATACAATGGCTTTTCTGCCCATCCTTTGAAAACATACAAATCTTTTTTCTGGTTTAACATTGATTTTCTTTTCAATGAGAGGTGAGTTCCCCCTTGGCGTTTGTTTGTTTGTTTGTTTTTTGTTTTTTGGTGTTTTTTTTGTTTGTTTGTTTGTTTTTGCAGGTCTGGGGGAAAGTATCAGCCAGAGAGGGGGGCTTGGAGCTCAGGTGTAGTAGAGGTACCACTGATGCAGGGTGAGATCATGTCCTATCCGCCAAGCCTACCTGCCACCCATGTCCAGGGTACCATTCATGTCCAGATGCTGCTGGAAGCTGGGGAGCCTTGTGATGGAGCCACTACCTCTAAATAAAGCCCATATTTAAGAACATCAGAACCCTTGCCAATATGGCATCAGCTGGACATTCAGGAATCCTTACAAAACATAGCAGGACTCCACACTGATAGATCTGAGAAGAAGGCTAATGGGTTCATTCATGCACCAGGAATTCATTTAGAGGCAGTATATAAAGAGTACTACAAAGGCACCAGAAACGTAAGTGATGTTTCCCTGTCCTGGGAGTTCTGGGCTAGTTGAAGAGACGGAACTGACAGGTAACATGTATCCAAATGATGACTATTTTTCAGACAGGATCTCAGGTATCCCAGGTTGGCTTCAAACTTACTGTATAGCCAAGGATGACCTTGAACCTCTAATCCTCCTGCTTCCACCTCTGGAGTGCTGGGATTACATTCCCAGGGGGTAGTGCCACTATACACAGTTTTCTGCAGTGCTGGAGATCCGAGTTTCACTGGTGCTAGGTAAGCATTCTATCAGTTGGGTCATGCACACCCCCCACACACACACCAGCCCGACAAAAATATTATCTGAAGTCATTCTGGATGCTATGTAGGAAAAAAACAACAAAACACAGGTTAGTGATAGGGAAGAGGAGAGGGGGGCCTTCTTCTCTTAGATCTTGGGGGATGACTTTGCCAGGATGGAAACTTTACCCCAAGACTAATGGGAGGTGCATAATATCAGTCTAGACAGGAGCAGAGGGCATACCAGAGGAAAGGGCCGGCATGGACAAAGAGAGCAAGGTGCAGGCTCCGGCAGGTGAGCTGGATGGCAGTGAGTGGTGGCAGAGGATTTGATGCATGCTGAGGGGTTGATTCTGACTGAGCCATGTGTCAAATGTGGAGACAAAATTCCGAGTGGGCAAGAGAATCTGAGAAGAGCCATGGGCTAGGTGCGGTCGCTTGAGTCAAGAATGACAGAGCCCACACCTGGGGTGAAAGAACAGATAGGGAGAGAAGCAAAGGTCTGTGGAAAGGGACGGTCTCAGGTCCCTTGTGGTCATCTCAACTCCTGGGTAGCCCAGCACAGCAACCCTTGGGATGAACCTGCTTTGTAGTTAGTGTCTGAGGCGAATGTGGGGAAGGTAGGGCAGACAGGGTCAATGTGGGGAGTGGACACAGTACAACTGAGACTGGGAGGAGAGAGTCCCAAGAACTCTGTGCCGGAGTCTTTCCCTTGACATCACCCCACACACCAAGTAGGCACTACAGGCACTACCCTGTCCTCTGGGCTCAGGTGCAGCATTCCAGTGATTCACAAACTTGTATCTGGTTCAGCGTCTGCCATGGAACGTGAGAGATCTGAGCAGAGGAAGCCTTGACTCAGAGATGGTCAGAACAGGATTGAACTATAGAAGCCCTCTAGCATCTTACCTTGGACTTAATAAAGAAAAAAGAAAAAGAAAAAAACAGACTCAGAGTTGCAGAATGTTCATAGAAAGACACATAGTACACCTGAGCATCTGGGCCTGGGAGAAGCCAGCCTCGGAGGTAAACCTTTACAGAGAGTTTTGAGTGATACTTTCGTAGGTCTTCATTAAATCCTTGTAGGGTCCAATTTTTAAAAATCCTTTCAGAATTAATTTATTTAAGGATTAAGCCCATCAAAACCCCAGGACTATTTCAAGTAAACAGCTTACAAGTAGAATCTTAATGTTACGCAGATAATTTCCCTTGTATGTGCACTGTGGTAATTGGGCTCCCATCTCTCTCGTGTGAAAAGCCAAACAGTTTCCGATGTAATGAGTCCTGGCCGCTGGGGCAGATAGATTTCGGAATTCTCTATTTATAGCGTCTTCGAGTGTCACTTGTACCTTTTCTTTAATAAGCGCTGAGCTGTCTTGCAGCCCACAGGAGCCTGGAGCATACAGATGAGCGAGCCGGGGTGTCTTAGACGACAATTCCTGGTGCAGGTTAGAGTTGAAGCTTTAGTGTGGCTTCTACCCCCCTAACTCTCCAATCCCACTGAAATGATGCTTCCTCTAAACCAACAGTGGATAAATCTATAGAAATTGGTGGAGATGAGTGCTCTCTCTCTCTCTCTCTCTCTCTCTCTCTCTCTCTCTCTCTCTCTCTCTCTCTCCTGCTCTTTCCCTCTCTCCCCCTTCCCCTTGCCTCCCCCTACCTCTCTCTCTCCATTTCTCCCTCCCCCCAAGTCTCTCTCTCCCTCCCTCCAGTCCCTCCCTCTTCCTCCCTTCCCCACTTCTTTCCCTCCCTCCCCTCCCCTTCTCTCCCTCCCTCCCCCACTTCTTTCCCTCCCTCCCTTGACCTGCAGAAGTTGTGACATTGTATGTGCCAGAGTGAGTTAAATGATCTGGACAGAGCTGCAAAAACATTGTCTGGGAGGACTCTGCTGAGCTCAGGGGAGATCAGGAAAATGAGCAAGGAAGAATGCAATTTAAAATGGAAAATAGGAATTGAAACAGAGGCCAATTCTAAAGGATCAGAAAGCTGAGCTGACTTAGGAAAGTTAGGAGATTGCCTTTCAAGCCCGTCACCAGCCTGTTAGTTAGAAGGGTATTTCTGGTCACAGCTGAGCTTTTTCTGAGTCGTGCAGCAGAATGGCATGTAGGAAAGGCACTACATCAGCACTCTGTGGTTTTGAGTTGGCTGCAAGCAATCTCATCTCCCACAGCCTCAATTTCCTTACCTGTTAAATGGGAATAATAGCAATCTGTCTTCTCACACTGAACTAATGAGTAGATCAAAGGAGACAAAACACAAAGAAGCAGTTTGTAAGCTAGACACCCCATTCAGAAATGTATTTCTTCCCAGATTTGAAGGCCGCACTCAGCATTAAAGCTTAAAGACGTACCAGCCTCACCGATGGCATTTTTCATTCATTATTCTGAGTTTTGCGAAGCACTTGCTGTCATTTTGCTGGACAAGCCTTGCTGTGCAGTCCCAGGCCTTACAGGTAGGAGGCACTCTGTGGAGCCAGAGCACCCTGGACCTGAACTATGACTTCATGAGATCACCCAGTGGTCCAGGTCAGCTGCCTTGCCGAGGTCTATGAGGCCTTCCTCTCTGCTTGCTTCTGTCTCCCCCAGCTTTTCCCTGGAGTCCCTCCCTTTTAATGCTGACTCAGCTGCAGCTGGCTAGGGCTTGAAGCACCAGTATCATGACTGAAAGTCGAGGGGCTATTCTCAAAACACACCACTTTAAATGATTCTCGAGTCTGTTACACGAAACTGATGCAGTTAACCTGGTGAAAGGGTAGCAGGCTAGACGCTCAGAGATGAGCGTCTTCACGTGCATTTTAATTCAGTCAAGATTAGTGGGAGACCTGGTGTTTAACAACTAAACTGGGGTTGAAGCTCAGGACTCATCAGACCCACAGGGTGTTTTCATGAATGTGGAATGCCATCCTCCACGTCAGTGTGTGAGACTGAAGGGTTGAGGTTCAGCACTGCCTTGAGATATGAAGATTTGACATGAACAGACAGAGTCACATTTGACCCTTGAAACTGGGGTTAGACCACTTCTGGTGTGTGTGTGTGTGTGTGTGTGTGTGTGTGTGTGTGTGTGTGTGTGTGTGTGTGTGTGTGTGTTTGAGACAGGGTTCAAACTTATGGTTCTCCTGCTTCAGCCTTCTGCCATGCATGGCTAGTCCCATGTTTCAGTGGTGACACCAGAAATGACTCTCCTCCAGTCTAAGCCGAGTAGCTTCCGTTGTGACTCCGTGTGTGTCGTATCCGTACTCAGGGACAGGGCCTCTTAAAGAGAAGATGCAGCAGTGGGGGCCATAGCTCAGTGGTAGAGGGATTTTCAGGGTTACAAAAAGCTCTGGGCTTGATCTCCAACACAAAAAGAAGAAAGAGGAGGAGAAATGTAATGTGAAATTCCACTTCTGGGTGTACATCTGAAAGAGGGGAGAGCAGAAACCCAAGAGACAGCCATGTTGACAGCAGAGTTATTCATGACAGACAAAAGGCAGGAGCAAGCCAGGTATCCACGGACAACTAAATGGACAAACAAAATGAGGTTTGTGCATACAATGACGTATTCTTCGGCCTTATTAATTCTAGCACTTGAGCTGGAAAGTTGGCCCAGGGGATTAGAGTGCTTGCTGTACCCACATAAAAAGATTGGCATAGACATGCATATACCGGTAACCCCAGTGCTGTAGGGAAAGGGGGGCACCAGAAACAGAAGCCAAGCTCCAGCTTCTGTGAGAGACCCTCACTCAAAGGAATATGCAGAGTGTAATAGAGCGGGACACCTGACACCCTCCTCTGTCTGACCGCTGTACATACATGCATGTGCACATATACTACACACATATACCACAGGCAAGTATTCCCCGACACAAAAATCTGACAATGGTATAACATGAATGAGGCTCAAAGGCAAATGTTAAATGAAAACCGAGTCACAAAATAGTGTGTGGTTTTTCTCATCATGAGATACTTAATAGTAGTTGAGAGTAGTTGCTAGGAGAAAGAAGGATTGATAAATAAGTTAGTGCTTCAATGGCACAGCATTTCAGTTGAGAACACGAAAGGTTATAGAGACAGGTGGTGGTAATGTTTGGAGAAGGATGTGAATGTGCCTGGGGCCCGGAACTGTGCACTTAAAAGTGATTAAAATACTGTTTCCTGTCGTGTGTGCTTTACAACAATAAAACAAGTTCTAAGTAAAACAAAACATAGGTGCCTGAAGGTCTTTCCTGCCCTGCTGCAGAAGACTCCTGCCTGCAAACACTCTCTCTTCAGTACTTTGGCCAACATGGAAGCCATGTACTTCCTCCTTACTCAGAAGAGATGGGAATTACAGCAGTTACTGAGGTATACCGTGGGCAGCCTGGAGAAGACCTGAGATGGAGCCTCAAGTGTGGTCAGGACAAATGGGAAAGAGAGCAGCTGAGAGGCCCATTCTGCCCTTTCCCGGTTAGTAGCTGTGTTTCCAGGTTCTGTGTCTTGTTATGCTGTCTGTCCCACAAGACTGTGTTCCCAAGTGCCAGTGGGTATGAAGTGGGTAATTATGCACCATGTCCTAGGAAAAAATGCTTTACGTAGTGGAAAGACATTTCATAATTCCTTGGCCCCCACGTCAGAGAGAACCAAATTGAGGATGAAGAAGACAGTTGTCCAAGGAACACAGATGGCTACCAAATTACAGATAATTTTGAGTGGCCTATTGTGGATCCTCGGAACTAGACCCAGGTCTTCTGAGAGAACAGCAGCACTTTTAACTACTGAGCATCTATCTCGGCCCCCAAGTCTGTCATTTAAAATCAGACTGGACTAGTGGCCCTTCTCCATGATTGCTGTAAGCACCTGTAATTATAGCAACTATGACATCCCAAAAACATTTTCTAAACATTTATTATTTCAAGGTATTGATTTAGGAAAATACATGGCATTCCCATACACCTGCCCTACATCTCCAAACTGGTGCCATCTACCCCATTATGAACACCTTGCATTGGTTAGTGTGGTGCATTGGTTACAGCTGAGTAATTGTTAGTAAACATCTATAGATTAGTGTTCACACCCACTGTTGTGCATCCCGTGGGTTTTAAAAAGTGTGTAAAGACACGGAGCCATTTTATATATCACTATGGATTGTTCCTACTGCTCTGGAAAACCCTGTTCATTTTTTCATCACGTCCCCTGGCCAAGCTGTGATCCCCTCACTACCTGGATCATTTTGCCTTTTCCAGAATGTCTTATGGTGGAATGTCAAAATATGTGCAGCCTTTTCAGATGGCCTTTTCTGACCAAGGAATGTGCACTTAGGGTTCTCCCATCTTCTCCCACAGTTTGGTAACTCACTTCTCCTGAGTAATAGTCTAGTCCTTCACTGAAGGATACCTTGGTCACTTCCAAGTTCAGTTAGCTGTAAGATTTTAGTTTCCAGGGCTGGAGAGATGGTGCACAAGTTAAGAGTGCATATTGCTCTTGGAGAAGATGTAAGTCCAGTTCTCAGGGAGCTCAGTTCCCAGAACCCACAGAAGGCAGATCACAACTCCCCATAACTCCAGGATCAGGGGATCCCAAGGTCTTTTAACCTCATCGCATCTACAAAGACATACATACATACATACATACATACATACAGACAGACAGACAGACAGACAGACACACACACACACAATTAAAAACATAAAAGATTTCTATTTTCTACAAGTTTGGCACTTGATATATAAGATAGGAAGTGCCATGAACCATGACCTCCCAATCTTGTTTGTTTAGGTTCTGAATAATCCAGCTTTGATAGCTGGGCATGGAAGCACAGGCCTTTAATCCCAGCACTCAAGAGGCAGAGACAGACAGAGTTCTGTGGCTTGGAGGCCAATCTAGTCTACATAGCAACTTCCCAGCCAACAGTGGCTACACAGTGAGACCCTGTCTCAAAACAGTTATCAGCTCTTGGGTTATACTAGCCATTACAGAAGTCACAGGCCCCATGGGCTACTGAGCAGTAGATAGATGCCTAGTCCAAGCAGAGGTGTTCAAACTCTCTGAAAAATATACATTAGATTTCAAAGAGTTCCCAGAAATGAAAGAACATGAAATATGATTCATTACTCCTCACACTGATTATGTATGGAAAGGACAGTATTTTAGATTTATTAGATGAAATAAAACATCAAGTCAAAATGACTTATGTTGATTTCTTCTTACTTTTTTAAATGAAGCTACTCGGAAATATAAAATTACCTGTGTAGTCTCCAATATTGTTCTCTAAGGCAGAGCTGCCAGAGAACAAAGGCAAGTATTTGTCTCCCATGCTCCTTTGAATACGGACACTTTTATTTATTGGGTAACTACTGTTTAAACACCAGAGACAAGTCATTGACTAAAAGAGCCATGGCCATGTGGGATGTAGTATTTGTTGGGTTTTATATCATGGAGTTTGTTTTCACATGAATGCTCCACTCTTTTGAAAAGACTGGTCGGTGTTCCTGTACAGAGACACGAGGCTTTGAGAGTAACCCCAGAACTCCTTAGAGGTGCAGCTTTGGACAAATTCTTAACTTTTTTATCTTCAGTGTCCTTACTGTAGACTGGGAATAAATAATTCACTTCTCATGATGATGCTTGTACACCTGGCACAAAGGGAATGCTCCAAGTGGATTCCATGCAACTGCTCAGCAATTTTAGGGTCCTGTTTCCCACCCACATCTTCTTTTGCGATGATTGAGACTGACCCCTGCTGGTGAATAGTGACTAAATTGTGGCTGTTAATGACACTGGACACCAAACTAGCCAAAGATCTGGCCACATGCAGACCTGTCCCTTCAATGTGCTTTGCATAAACCTTTACACTATTGCCACAGTCCCCAGTGGGAAGGGAATAGACCTGGCATTTCTTAGTTCTTGATCTCAATCTCCACCAGCTCTACCTGACTGCTCAGGACTTTACTGTTTTGTCTTTCCTCCCTACACTTTCCCTAAGGTTTTCTGGAAGCAAAAAAATGGACCCTCCACAACATGATAGAGGTTGGGATTCCAGGTCCACCTCTAGTTAACTACACACTTGAGAAATTTGATGTCTAGGGTATTTGTGTTTGGTGAAACATTGATGTGGTATTCATTTGGGAAGTATTAGAAAAATTTATATCTTAAGGATAAAAATCAGTTGGGAAGTGGCCCAGAAGTCTGAGTTCATGCCTACAAATTGGGAGCCAATGGATTGGGAGAATGAAAAGAGATGATGTTTCCCATGAGGGAGAAAAAAAAATCTTAAAATATAAACAGCATTAAACATAGACAAAAATAGTACAGTGGTCTATGATATATCAGCAGAGCCAGCATTTGTGTTAGAGGGTAGCCCATGGTGTGAGATGCTAAGTCATTGGCTCAATGTTCCCTCAGAAGTATTTGTTGTCCATCAGGACCCAAAGTCCAACCCCACAAAATTGGATTACCTTGAACTCATTTAGCTAACCCATGTTGCCCCTGACAGCTCCTCGGAATAGCTGATGTGGAATTAATGAAGTTGGGATGTTTCTAAAATGAAATTTTAAAGTTGGGCTTTGAGAAGTGCATAAGCAGTGCCTGGTGCTGTAAAATGACATTATAATCATTTCATTTTGAGATGATTTGACAGTCATTTCCTCCGTCTGATGTCTATAACTTACCAGTCAGGGAAAAGAATAATTTTGTGTGTCTCGATGAAGTGAGGAAATTGAGAACAAAGCCCTTTTGTCTTTAGACTTATGTTTCCATGTTCAGGCTCAAGTTATGTCAAGGTATTTAGGTGAATAGAAGGTTGGAAACCTGGGGTCTTTTGCACTATATTTTTCTAGGCATATTTAAGACCCTCTATTTCATGTTAAATCTGTGCCTTCCATTACGGAGCAGAGGTAAACAGGGAAGTAACCCAGGAAAAGCCAGTAGGATATCTCCACCCAAATCCTCAAACCCAATTAACACTCTATACAAAATTAATTACAGGTAGCCCTAATTGTGAACGTAAAAGAATGTCTGTCCAGGATATGTCAGAGGGAATGTTTATGAACATGGAATGACTTAAATAGAGCACTCATAGGACTGACGTTAAAGGAAAAGATGAATGTTTTGGATTCCAAGTAGTTAAAAAAACGTGCATTAACTAAAACATTGAGAGAGTTACAGGTAGGCTGGGAATGGGAGAAGATATTGGCCACATCTGTAACTGTAAGAGGGCTTATGTCCCGAATGAAAGACAACATCTACTGATCACTAGACAGTCCAACAGAAGAATGACTAGCAGGGGATGGAGAAATGGCCCAGCAGTTAAGAGCACTTGCTGCTATTGCAGAAGATCCAAGTTCAGTTCCCAGCACCCATGCCTAGCAGTTCATAGCTGCTTAAAACTCCAGCTCCAGGGGATTTGACACCCTCTCTAGCCTCCTCAGTCATCTGCACTTACACACACACACACACACACACACACACACTTAAAAGTAATTTTTAAACATGTGCAGTACATTTGCACTCAACACAGGAGGGTTTCTGTATAAGAAAGTGCTCAGCCTCAGTCATCGGGGAAATTTGAGGGCAAATTGCAATGTTGTGTCACTGCAGGTCATCATAAGAGAGAATAAATAGCTATTAGAATCCCACAGTATAAGCCAGGCAGTGGTGGCACACGCCTTTAATCCCAGCACTCGGGAGGCAGAAGCAGGCGGATCTCTGTGAGTTCGAGGCCAGCCTGGGCTACAGAGTAAGTTCCAGGAAAGGCGCAAAACTGCACAGAGAAACCCTGTCTCAAAAAACAAAAACAAAACAAAATAAAAGAATACTACAGTATAGGCAGGGACATGCTGGTAGAGTGCAGGTTGGTATAACCACCTCAGAAAACTATTTAGTTTGAACTAAAGCTGAATTCTCACCGTAGGATACTTGAGCTTCTGTTTTTACACTTGCCTACATGTATGTGTGTGTATGCCAAAAGTCATGCATGCACAAAATAGGCATAGCAGTATTTTTTCACACGTACCTTTACTTGGAAGCAATCCAAATATCTGCCACAGGCAGTATGGATTTCTTGAGCAATCCTGTCGTGAAGTCTACTCAGCACTGAATGAAGAACCTGGCATTTGCGATGGGTCTCTCAGATGTGGTGCTGACGCCAAGAGCCCAGACATGAAGCTCTATGTCCTGTACCATTCCGTAGATATGAAGTGCACAAGGAAGGGAAAGCGTCTCTTGTGCATGAGATGTGCACACCTTGTTTTCAAGGAGGTTCTGTGGAGGAGGCAAAAGGGAATGCCTGGGGTCCTTCTCCATTCTGACTACTGCAGATCGGGGAACAGTGCTGAGTTCCCACAGTGAGCATGTTTCAGTCTGCATTGTGATTCTGTGCACAGGAGGAAGAAAGGTGATATACCCAAGGACAACAGTTCATTTTAGAGAGTCTTCCTGTACCGGGCTATTGTGCCGTGTGTTGGGGGTGTTGTGAAGTATCAGAAGGGGAAAGATGCTGGGGAGTAGATGGTGAGACTGTGAGATTGCTAACCACTTGTCTGTGGTGTGAAACACTGTTTCGTCCCCCTCGTGGATGGGGGAATCCCTGCCATTGCTAACCAGCTTTGGCAGTTTTCCTATTAAAATTATATGTAATGCCTTGATGTTACTACTGTTGCTATTACTATATTCATTTGGCTTCAGATTTTTAAATAGCTGTAAATGTCTCATCCTGAATTATGGGAATTAAATTTTCATTTGTATATCTGCAGCATAACCCAGTGAGGTGTTTTCTGAGCCAGAAGCCAAGAGCCCTGGGTTCCAGGTTCACCTCCTAGTCCTGACCTTAAGCAAGCTATTTAGCTATCCTCTGCAGTGCCTTCCCTACCCATAACGTAATAGCAACACTGCTGTGGAAACCATACTCCCATCTTTAAGACCATTGTAGATATAAAACAAAATCATACCCGTGAGCACTGCTTATGGAGCAGTACATCTGTTGTGCAAACCCCACCTTCCAGTGAGTACTGGTCGTGTTTATATGTGCGTCCAGAGTTTCCTTTTCTCCTCCTCCTCATCAGCATTGTCCTCCTCCTCTTCTCCCCCATCTTCTGCTGGAGACATACCCAGGGCCTTACCCGTGCTAGGCAACCGTTCTGCCGCTGCCCCACGCCCTCAGCTCTTTCTTAGGTTTTCTCAGTCAGTGTGGACAGACACAAGTGGTGAACACAGAAGCCCAGGAGAAAGAAGGACCACAGTGGAAGACTTAGGGAACAACCTGGATGTGCTCCATTTTCTCCATCCTGATCGCCGTTCTTTGGGGAAATACATGTACTTATTTTTACAGATTTGAATTAGTACCTGACCTCATTGAATGCTCAGGAGACAAGTGTAGTTCTTTGTCCACACTTCAAAAGTAGTTTTTGTCTGTATAGATAGATATGTTTAGATTTAATGATTCTCTGTTCACACCTCATAGATTGGGAATAAGTTTGATGGTGCTAAATTATTTTAACTCTTGCCATCATTAACATTTAGAAGACTCTCCATGATGGAAGAGAAGGCTAATTTGGAAACTTTTAGTCAAAGTAATTGGTCAGGAGAAATCTATCTAATGGGGGGGTACATGATTAAATTTAATCAACTGCAATTTAATTGAACAACCTTCCTAAGTGAATTCTTTAGAAATTGTTTTTCTCAGAAAATAGACTATCGATCTAGGCCAGAGGTTCCAGAACTTTCATTTAGCAGCAGATGTATATTTTTGCAAATGAAACCTTCCACTGAACATAGATATAGAGTGTGAGGAGGGCCGGCCAGCCTGTTTGAAGTGGAGGTGGGAGTTGTGAAGAGACAAGCGATTTCATTGTCTTGGTTTTTACGACTGAGGTTGGAAGACTGTTAAACATAAGGGGACACTGTCAGTCATGCAAGGGACACCTCTGTGCATGGCTGTGTCCTGTCCCTATTCTGTTCTGGCACGTCACTGCACAGACCAGCGTGAGGTGGGATGGGCGCTCTGGCTGTGGCTTCCGTATGCTGTGATCTCAGATAAGTGAAGTCTCCAGCACTCCAGGATACCGAAACTGATGTTACCTTAAGCTTTCCAGAGTGAATACTGTGTTTTGAGAGGTTGTAAAAAATAATATCAATAACTGAAAAAATACCAAGAGTGAACCAACTAGCTTCCCCCAAAATAGTTCAGCTATAGGGTCCAGCTAATCCACATTTAACCTCTTACCCACAGAAACTTTTTTTGACTTAAATATTCTAAAATGGTGTGAAATTTTCTGTTTTCTCTTTTCTCCCCCACCTCCAAGCATTAGGGCTTGGAAACCTCTGAGTCTAAAACACACCCCCACTATCTCTCCTTGTGTAATTGAAAAGCTGTTAGTGTTGAAATACTGGTGTTAGGCAGTTTCTTGTTGCTCTGATAAAATACCAGAGGAAACGACTTAAGTATGGATGGTTTGTTTTGGGTCAGTTTTAGAGGGGCTGGCTCTACTGTTCCTGGCTATGGCGAAGTAAGAGCATATGGCCAAGGAAGTTGCTGACCTCAAACAGCCAAGAAACAGAGAAGAGTGACAGGCAGAGGCCATAGCGAGTGTATGACCTTCAGTCACACCCCCAGTCACCCTCTTCACCAACCTGGGCTTATCCTCCATAGGATCTACTTGACTGAAATAATCTGTTCTAATTTGGAATCCATTGATAGACAAACTTCACTGATGAGGTCAAAGGCCTCATGATCCAGTTGTCTCCAGGAAAGCCCTCAAGAACATGCCCAGAGATGCTTTACTGGTGTTCTAGGTGTCTCTCAGTTCAGTCACAGGGACAGGGAGTGTAAACACCACAAGCAGTCATAAAGGGGGCATGAGCTGTGGTTGACTTAGGCTAGAATCCCAATGTCTAACAACTGTGCCTAGAGCAAGCCGCTCAGCCCCTAAGTCTCTATTTTTTATATTTTTAAGTGAGGAAGTCAATAACATTTGCTTCATAGTGTTTCTGTGGAGATTGCAATGAAGTTCTAATACCCATTGTACTTAGCACACTGTCTGACTTGTGGAAAACACTCCTTGTATGTCTGTTGTTACCTCATGCATCACTGTGAAGAAGGGCAGTGTCTGGATAGCGTAAGCGGTGAGTAAGCCAGAAGCCCTGTGTTCCTGTGTCTCTCATGCTAATGTGAGTAATCACGCAGCATTTACAAACACTGACCAGGCAGTAATTGGAAGAAAGGCAAAACACCCTTGGTGTGTTTGAGTGGGGACTGTGAAGACTGTGTCATAGCGTGGACAAGCTGGTCACAAACTGCTAAACAGAAGCACACCAAATGTTAAGCACACCTCTGTGCCCAGATAGAGGCGTATCTGTACAGGGAAACGCATGTGTAGAGGGAAACAAATGAGAAAGATGCTAATGCCCCAGTTGTAGTAGCTTCTCTGGTGAGTAACAAGGAAGAAACTTGGTGCTCATCTTACAGAAGCAACCAGGCACAACACACTCAAGCTTATTCTGTAGCTACACCAAGGTCAAAGAAGGTCTGCATTATTTGGGACCCACCCTACAGTTGGAAATAAGTGACTTCTGAAGTTCAGAGCCCAGGGTTCCTCACTTTGGCATCGAATCTGCTTCCTGCTGTTTTTCTGCCAGGAGCCCAGAACTTTTCCGTGCTGAAACTTCATTTCTGCTGTTCCCAAACAAGAGAAATCTGACACCTTTGTACAGCTTGGCCAGGCTTGAAATTGCATTTTATTTGATTGTTCAGCTGGTCAGATAAATGATCGGATTCAGACCTTGGCAGGGAATAGCCGCAGGGCTGGCTGTCCCCCTCCTGTGGTTGCTGGGATGGAGGCCTTCTTGACCTTATCATCTACGAAAGGCTCACCAAGTCTGCCATGCTCCCTTTCATCCTCAGTTTGCAAACACTGAAGTCTCCTTCCTGGAAGGAGGCCTGCGTTTCCCTTCTCAGGGATTAAAGGCTGGTGGAATAAGCAGGCTGTTGGGTTCAAAGAGTTCTGCAGGGTGTGTTCTGTCTTCCCTCTAACTTCCGGAAGTCAGGCTTATGACATGACATGGCTTACTCACAGTAAAAGTTGTTTCTTCTGACTTCCTCTGGCATGAGAGAAGAATCAACCCCCCTTCTAGAACAGAATGGAAATAGATAAGGATTCAGAGGTCAAGAAACTAGGGCATGTACTGTGGACAGGTAAGCAAGCCCCACTTCTGCCTCCTAAGATGGCCACATGTGTCCTCCTCATCCTCATCTGTGATCATTACAGTCTGTCCTAGCTGGCCACCTGTCCCAGAGCCTGTCCCTATATCCCATCCCTCTACACTGTGGGTCGTGTTCCTGTGCTGATACTTCTGTTTCAGATCTGCTGGGGGCTCCTGAGATGGCTGCCTTGTGAAGCAGCCATCGGCATCCTCTGCAGCCCCACCCCTGGCTCCGCCTCTCTGTCAGACTTCTGGCATGGGCTTTGGCCTCTGGGGAGGCTCACTTTGCCCAGGCTGCTGCTTCCTGGCTGCACTGGTTCAGTGTGCACAGCCCATAATAAGTGCTTGGGTTAGCCCTGTCACCTTCCCCTTGTGGCGTGTGCAGGCTGGGAGAGAAGATACATGACACACCTCATCACTGCCATAATCACATAGTTAAGCTTTGTGACAAGATCTGGGGGGGTGCCTGGAGAGACACCGACCTGGTCAGGATGCCTTCTCACACTGCACGTGGTTGCATTTAAGCTGAAACTTAAGTAGGAAATCCGAGAAAGAGCTCGAGGACAGACCTTTCCACAGCCAGGTAGTAAAACAGGAAAAGGCAGAAAGGTAGAAAACGGTGATGGTAGCGGGAACACAGGAGATGGCCGAGCCTGCACCTGCTGCAGGTTCTTCCCAGCCCCATGAGCTCATCAGTCCTTGTGAGCCCTGCAGGATGAGTACTTCCCCATCCTCACACAGGATGCCCGTAGTTAGCAGCACAGAGAGACTAGATGATGTGGCAAGGTCATGTGGCTGGCTGGGTGGTGGGATCTGAACCCAGGTCACATGGGTCCTGGGACCACATTATAATCACTGTGCTTAACCCAGTCAAGGCTTTTAGGGCTGGAGCTATGGCCAGTAAGGTGAGACAAGAAGATGACAAGAAGTGAGGCTGGGGTGACCACCTAGGCACCTAGGCAGGTCAGGGAATGCCATGATCTAACTTGCATTTTTAAAGGGACCCATCTGCTTGCTTGGGAGGACAGTTCAGTTCAAGGGGAGATAAAGGAAGGCAGCAAGGAGAAGAATTATGCACAGTAGATAACAGCATCAGCCACTGGGTCCCCACCCCTTCCTTTCCCCGCCCTTCCTGTGCACTTTCACCTGGCACAGTGTCACCCTCTGTTTGTGGCTTGCTCCTCTTCTGCACTGCACTTCGGGATCCAGGGGGACATCATCTAGACCAATCCAGCATCTCTTAAGGGTTTTCTCTGCATAGTGGGTTCTCAGTAAATAGACAAAAGGAATGGAAGAGGAATATTTGCAAAGATAAGAAGATATTGTACTGGGTATGTTGACTCATCATGTGACTGTCACAGAGTGAGCTACCTGTGGCTGTTACTCTTAAACAGAATAATAGACAGTACCAGGGGTCTATTATTAAACTTTCTATTTCCTTAGTAACCTGAGTTACCAAGTTATTACCCAGCTCAACATTCTTAGTAAGTCAAGAGGTCACTAGCTGGTGTAACAGCATTCCTGCCCTGTCTGCAAGACACTGGGAGCCTGCAGCTGCTGGTAGCTAGAACCCTGACTGGGATGGAGGCTGATTGCCTCTCTTGGCTCTGCTCATGGCCTGTAGTGCCCTCATGGTCCAACATGAGAACACAGAGCAGCATTTTGGCTTAGCCTCCAGAGTTCCAAGCATTCTTAGCATCCCAGCCATCTAAAAACAAGCATATTTGTTTCCATATGACCAGGTCTCAGAGAGGTGACCATTTCTTAGCATCCTGCCCTGACACTGAAATATGAATACGTACTTCGTAGACTGTGCAATATCATTAGCGTGCCATCAGATGGGTTCTCATCAATAGAATGAACAAACTTGGTTCAAAACACAGAATAGGGCTTAAGGGATGGATCAATAGGTAAAGTGCTTCCTATGCAAGCATGAGGACCTGAGTTTGAATCCCCAGAAGACACATAAAGGTGGGCATGGTAGCATACATCTATCATCCTGTTGCTCCTATGCTGTGGATGATTAATTGATAAATAAAACACTGATTGGCCAGTAGCCAGGCAGGAAGTATAGGCAAGACTAACAGAGAGGAGAAAGGAAAGGACAGGAAGGCAGAAAGGGGGAGACACCAGCTGCCATCCAGGGAGCATCATGTAGAGACAACAGGTAAAGCCACGGAACACATGGCGATGTATAGATTAACAGAAATAGGCTTAGTATAAGAGTAAGAGCTAGACAATGGAGGCCTGAGCTAATGGCTAAGCAGTTTAAATAATATAAGCATCTGTGTGTTTATTTTATAAGTGGGTTGTCGGACTGCCGGGGCTTGGTGGGACCCGGGGAGAAAACTCTCTAGCTACACTCCTATGGAGAGATAGGAAGCAGAGATGGGAGAATCCCCAGTAGCTTGTGGTAGAGCTAGCCTGGTGTACACAGCAGGGGACAACAATATGGAGGATGAGGACTGACACCTATGGTTCTCTTATTTCCACATGTGTGTCATGGCCATACACTCATATCATACCCATCTTAACCCCATACCCACAAAAACCAACACTCCAACTCAACCTCCTGGCATTCCTTTGTTGATTGAAGGTAATTTGTTTCGTCATAGTGCTAGGAATTGAACTCAAGGCTCTACACATGCCAGACACATGTTCTTGCACTGAGCTGCACCCCCTAGTCCCATGGAGTAGCATCTACCATCATTTTGGATAGCCTGGATTAGTGTCGCCTGTCTCAGGGCTTTCTACCAGTGATATTGTCAGTGTGTAGAGATTTAGACTTGAGATGAAATTAATCTTTTTCAGAATGCCCCCTATAGCTGGAGGCTTTTCTGCATCCCACCCGGTCCCACAGCCATTTATAAAATAATAATTTAGAAGCCGGGCGGTGGTGGCGCACGCCTTTAATCCCAGCACTCGGGAGGCAGAGGCAGGCGGATCTCTGTGAGTTCGAGGCCAGCCTGGGCTACCAAGTGAGTTCCAGGAAAAGGCGCAAAGCTACACAGAGAAACCCTGTCTCGAAAAACCAAAAAAAAAAAAAAATAATAATAATAATAATAATTTAGAGGCTTATATTAATTATAAATGTTTGGCTGATGGCTCAGGCTTATTACTAACTAGCTCTTACAACTTAAATTAACCCATTTCTATTCATTTATATTCTGCCATGTGGCCATGGCATTGCCGGTCTGCTGGCATCTTGATCCTTGGTGGCTGGATGGTGTCTGCTCTGACTTCAACCTTCTTCTCCTGTATCTCTGCTTGGATTTCCTGCCTGGCTCTATCCTGCCTTTCCATAGGCCAAAGCAGCTTTGTTTATTAACCAATGGTAGCAACACATATTCACAGCATAAAGAAAGACATCCCACATCACACACACACACCCATCCTCAATTTATGACATGTTCCTAGACGGTAGAAATGAGATGAGTGGAGAACCTTTCATTAGAAGAAGCCAGTCCATCAACAATTCACATCCTTACATCAAGCCACATCTCAAACTTCTCACATCATGGTGTTATTTGTAATTTGCTGCATTAGTATGTTATTGCCTTGATTATTCCTCATCATTAGAGAAAGAATGTTTCCCCTATTTCCTAAGTAATGTTTCTAGATCAGTGGCCTGTGAGCTCTTCAGCAAAGGCCACATAGTAAATATTTTCGGCTTGGCAGGCCATATGGTCCCTGTCACAGCCACTTCACCCTGAAGTTGGGGTGCAAAGCCAATCCCAGATGGTATGTATACGAGGGAGTGTGGCTGGACTCCAAAAACTTGATTTATGGACTCTGAAACATGAAGTCCACAAAAATTATCACTTGTCACAAAATACTATTCCATTTAACATTTCAACCACATTTGAGAAAAAATCTTTCAAAAGTTTTAAAATACTTAACATTTTCAGAGAGATCTGAAATTTCTTGGCCAACACGGGCATCATGGTCTCACAAAACATTGAAACTCAGACTTGCTATGTGTGCTTGGGCCAAGTTGCCTCTTGTCTGGGCATCTGCTTCATGTCCTGTGTGGTGGGGATATGGACTTCAGACGGTCTCCTTGGGACAGCTGCTAATACGCAGTCTGGTCTGTCAGAGTGCTGCAGTTGTTGGCTTTGGGGCTGTTAGCGGTTGAGGAAATTACCCTTTAGAGTAGTGTCCCCTCTGCAGAGTCATGGTATGTCCCCACCGCCTGCAGGCTGTTTTCCAGTTTTTCTTTCTCCTCTGCTCACAGAAATGACCTGAGGCTTTCTGAACCAAAATGGGAACTCCGCTTCTACATTCAACCCCCTCAAACCTCAAAGACATTTATATTTGTCTAAATTCAAATAGTTTTCCATTGCCCTCATGGACACCAGAATAGGAACTGTAACTTTACCTAGTCTGTCTTAATATCAACTCTGCTGTCAACATTCCTGGGCTACCATAACTTAACTGATTGGGTGATTAAAATTATCCATAGAAGGACTGGAGAGATGCCTCAGTGGTTAAGAGCACCAGCTGCTTTTGCAGAAGACCTGGGTTCGATTCCTAGCAACCACATGGTAGCTACAACCTTCTGTAACTCTAGTTCCAAGCAATCTTGGAACTGACCTCCATAGGTATCAGGCACACACACATGGTGTACAGACATACATGCAGACAAATCACTCATACACATAAAATAGAAATAAATGTAACAGTAAACCCTATGGATAGGAGGAGTCTGCCTCAGCTCCTCAGCTGGGCCCTGGAGAATGTGGAGAATGTAATGAAGGCAGATGAGAGCATGAGGAGAAAAAAATTATTCCAGAGTTGCTGAGAGGTTGAATTAAGTAAACTAATGCATTAGAACCTTGTACCCCGTCTAAGCAGAGAATAAATAAGTGCCGTGTAATTGTCTGCTGCTGTGATTTTTCTTTTCACTCAAACAACATATTGCTGCTGGGGTCTGGAGCTTGGTAAAGATGCCCAAGGTTCCAGATCATAGAAAGAAATGTGTTGTACTGAGAAGTTACATATCCATGATAGACTTTAGATGGGACCATCTCAGGACGGACTGCATGAAGTGATGGTGGTTTGTGATTTCACAGTTTTATTATAGCCCCAGGCAGCTAATCCTGGACTGGTCAGTGTTTGTACACTCACCGAGGTTCTACAGTGCAGGGGTTAAGAATGGTTGATGGAGTCATAAGACTGAAGTCAGAGTTAATACTTAGGTTTATTTAGGAGAGGCTTTGTTGAAGCAGTGCTATCCTGGCTTCACGTGTCTTTGATGAAAACCAAGCACCTCCTGGGAACCAAAAATTTTTAAAGTGTCACTTTTATCCGTTAGTAGCAGAGAAAAAAATGCATGGAGAAATAATGTTTGAAGATGAGTAATAATTTTGTTAGGGTAGGATCATGGGTAATAGAGATGCTTTTTTTTTAAATTTGGCCTTTTATGAAAGGAAGAAAAAAGTCTAAAACTATTACAATGTCTCGCCAACATAAATTCTCTTCATTGTGAAGCATGCATCATGAAGTTCAGAGCTACAGTACGAAAAAAAAAAAAAATTATAGCAGTAGTTCTCAACCTGTGGGTCACAACCCCTTTGCAATTGAACAACACTTCATGGGGTCACCTAACACCGCCAGAAAAGAATTTACATTATGATTCATAACAGCAACAAAATTACAGTTATGAAGTAGCAACAAGATAGTTTTATGGTTGGGGGTCCCATACCATGAGGAACTGTATTAAAGGGTTGTAGCATCAGGAAGGTTGACTCGGAGGAATACTATGAGATACAGCAATGCACACAGGAAGCAGCTGGCATTTGTGTTGTCGGCTGTCTTGGTTGGAATGGGTTTGAGTTCTGCCCAGAACATTGGATGGGCAGGTGAGAATGGACACCACACAATCTCCCTCTCCTCTGCATCCTTTCTATTGCCGTCTCCTCCTGGCTTTACTTTCAGAAAATGGTGAGCAGAAGCTAAGCCAATGGGGATTCCTTAGTTTTCTAGGGCTAGAAGAACAAATTACTACAATTTAGTATTGCAAGCAGTGACAACCTGTGTATTTTCACATGTATATGTGTGTATGTGGTGTTTGTATGTGTAGGGGCACACATGTTTAGTAATGTGTGAGTATACATGCATTCGTATATATGTATGTGGGGGTGGGGCAAAATGACATCACGTGTCACACACTCCACATATTCTTGGAAGCAGTCTCTCACTGAACCTAGAACTCGCTGATTCCCGCTACTCTGACTGCCCTAGGGACTGCATCTCCCCCTCCCTAGTGCAGGGAATGTAGAGTGCTGCTCTGCCTACCAGGCTTTGATGAGGACTCTGGATCCTTGCTCTTGAGGGGCAAGTGTTTTTATCCAGAGCACTCCCTGTAGCCCGCAATCTCTTTTCTTTCAATTTTGAAGCCAGAGCACTGAGCCCACCTGTTGGTGGACTACACCCCTTCTAAGCCCTCTGGAGGAAGAACTTTTCTGATGCATCATTCTGGTCTTCGCTTCCACCTCCCCTCATCTCTCCCCTGTGTCTCTGCTGACGTCCCCCTCTTCTCTAGGGAACCAGTCATTGGACTTAGAACCTAAACCCAGGATGAAAGCATCTTGAGATCCTATTTAGTTATGTCTACAAAGGCCTGTGTCTGATTGCAGTCACATACCCAGGTACCAAGGGCCAGAACCTGGGCTTACATTTCAGAAAGTGCTTTTTACCCACTGTGGTTGTCTTTATGGGTGTTTTAGCTGACACAAGCAGAACTGTCCACTGTCAGACCCTCCCTGTGGAGACCCACAGAGCTTTCCTAGTGAGATCTGAGCCTGCTTTACCCAGCAGGGCTGCATAAGGGGATGATTTGACCACAGGCATGGTTACCAGGTGTTTGCAAAGGGTCTGCACTTGGTTGTGTTGTGTGCTTTGATCTAGCAAGGGGGAGGTCTTTTGCTCTGCCCCTTGACATTGTGATAAAAAGCCCTTTTGAAGAGACAGAGGGACCGGTGGATTTTGATCCAGGTCCTCCCGAAGCTATCCTGTGCTTCTGTCTGTCTCCTCTCTGCTATCTTTCTATCTAAAAGTTTCTTATCCCTCTCTCCCCATCATAGGAACCCTTTAAAAGGTGGGAGCTGGTCTCGCACACCTCCCCAAACCCAGAGTCCTGGTAGTCTGGGCAGAGAGGAGTAGCAGAGAGGGAAGCTGGATTTTGCTCAGATGTCTGCAGCCCTGAGGGTTCACGGTCTCTGGCATTGTGGCTTCTCTCAGGATGTCTGTCCCTCTGGATCATGAACAGAATGTGTGAGAGTCTGAGAGCAGGATGCGCAACTCACAGCAAAAGTTCATTGTTGTTGCATGTGGCAGAATCTGAACTCAGCTACTCCACACTCCCAACATGAAACGTCTTACTCAGAAGTTGGAGGCATTTGACAACTTGCAGATCTGTTTGGTGATGCCAGACAAACTTGAGTCAACTTTTTGGATGACAGTTGCTGACTGAATGGATGCATGGGATTTAATTTAAAGAGTTTGGAGGTGCCTGGCCTAGCAAAGGGTTACTGTGGTTACCACAGCTGTAACAGTGGCTGTCTTCTTTCCGTTTATACTGCACCACCGAGCTGTGGCAAGTCTTTCTCTGTCCTGCCAGCCAGCTCCCAAATAATGACATGGAGACTTATTATTAATTATGAAAGCTTGGCCTTTAGCTGAGTCCTTTTTCAACTAACTCTTATCATTTAAATTAACCCATTTATATTAATCTACATTTTATCATGTGGCATTACCTCTCTTCCATCTTGCACCTCCTATTTCCTCTCCATGTCCCTGGCATCTCCTATGTGCCTAGATTCTCCTCCTCTTCTTGAATATCCCGCCTATTCCTCCTGCCTAGCTTTTTGCCATTCAGCTTTTTATTACACCAATCACAGCAAATACATCTTCACACAGTGTACAAATATTCCACGACATTTCCCTTTTTTCTCTAAAAAGGAAAGGTTTTAACTCCAACATAGTAAAACTATATATCATAAGAACAATTATCAGATAAGAATTATATTCACAATGTAATTCCAATTCTAGTCCATTTGTATTTGGCAAATTCGGAGAAAGTACTGTGTTATCTATCCTATCTTAGTGAGTTCAAAGTTGTGTACCTAAACCACTTTCTATCATAACTTGTATTACCATCCTAAAAACTATCTTTTTAGACCTTAAAACATCTTCTTAGATATACAACTTAAGCTTTTATGTCCCTCAACCTTATAAACTTCATACCTTTTATGTAAGTTTTTTTCCTGAATTTTTTAGCAAGGAAAACTGTAAAACTGTAACTATCTATTCTTCGACACCATCAAAGACTCAAGAAGGATATAATATTACCTGAGTAAACAAGAAGCATAGAGCAAGCAAATTCAAAAATTATAGAAATGACAGAAACAGTCACCCAAGGTTCCTCTGCAACATTGGGGCATCCATCTGCAGCCTACAGGCCTAAAATGTCTGACAGACTTTTCTGTGGGGTAGGAATATTGAAGGACTGTCCTACCTTGTCTTAGCAAAGTTTGTCAGTCACTTTTTTGTGTGTTCTGTTTGTCCAGTTTGGACACTATACTGTCAGCAGTCAAGGCAAGGGCAGTTTCTTGTCCAAATTTGCCACATTGAAAGCAAACTCCATTTGGAGGTTCTTTGATGCCCATCATCCTTTTTTTAAGTAAATTAGTGCTGCCAGGAGCAGACATGTCTCACTATCATGAAAAGTCTTATGTTATTAAAAAATTTAAATGCCATATTCTGTAGATCTTTGAAGTGTTTGAAGACCATCTATCTATTTAAAATATATCTCTTTGACCTTGAAAACATACCTAACATGACTATAAGTTTGATTGTTATAGATGTCTAACTACTAACCTGTCTTTATTATCCTAAATAGCTTTCAAGGACTAAAAATTTACATTTTAAATGAGCTACATAGGTACAATACCTTAAACAAGAGTAAAATCACATATACAGTATAACAAAAATAACCTTAAATTTGTATCAATATACAAAAATCCATTCTAATGTAAAATATTTGAGACTAGTAGACGTTTAAAAGTAGACTCAACAATCCACCCTTTTATCTCATCATTTCTATACTCTAACCCCCCCTTTTCCTTTCAGAAAAAGCTCCCTGAATCTAATCTTCTTTGTTTAGCTTTTTTTTCTGACCATTACAATTAATAACTTGCAACCAATGCCCCCCCAAATGATGACAAACATTCATAACCCACCAAATGACAAAAAACCACCCAATGCACACCTTTAATCCCAGCACTTGGGAGGCAGAGCCAGGCAGATCTCTATGAATTTGAGGCCAGCCTGGTCTACAGAGTGAGATCCAGGACAGGCATCAAAACTACACAGAGAAACCCTGTCTTGAAAAAACAAAAATAAAGTAAGTCCATTTGGACTGTATAACCAAACCTCTGTTCATGCCATATGAAAGGATGGCATGAAATAAAAAGTCATAAGGGCTCTGTAGCCAACAAGATTTATCATGTCTCATCCAAACTCAGAGCTGTTCCCATGCAGTGGGATCAGCATACACATCACCTGCCCTGTAGTCTTTCCTGTCTTCCTCCCTCATGTCTATAACCAAGATCTTCAGGAAGTCACCGCTGGTCAAATCTGATCTCTATTAACTTTGAGTGAATCCATGGCTTTTTGTTTCCTGTGGAAACAAAAGCATACCCTTCCCCCATGCAACATATTTCCCAACTTCCATTCTGAAGCCAGGATATCTCTAAAGTATATAGGCTGGTTTAATTCAGCAGTCCCTTCCATAATCCAGTGTCTCTGATGAGCTGTCATTTGGTCATCAACATTCAAAGTATTTGAAGTCAACAAAGCACCATACAGGATCCAGATGCCCTGTGTATTTCCCATCCTTGTGTGGCTTATTCTTTTTTTATTATTTTACTCCTTTTTTCAAGACTTTATTATTTTTAAACTATTTTTATTACTGTCTATGCCCATTTTTTTACTGTATCTGTTTAAAGGTTTTCTCTTTCTGAACCACTTTAGTGTGTGCCTGCAGCCTCCTCTGACCGTGTGAACCAAGCCTTAAACCTGCCATGTGGCTCCACACATGGCACTGACTGGCTCAAGTCTGTAGGCAGCAGCTGGGTGTGACATCTCTGTATGCCATGTCCCACCTGAGAGACTGCAGGACTAAGAAGTCACATCTAGCTCTGTGTTTGCATGTTTGGAACTTTTTAAAAATCTTCCTCAGGCCCTATGTGGAAATACGTGTCCCCACACTAGACACCACCTAGTGCAATCCAAAAAAATGATTTGAAAAAAAAAAAATTATTTCAGCTCTTCAGGTAATGAGCAGAATAAGCATGACTTGCCAACCCCCAAAACATATGTGTGTGTGCATGTGCGTATGTGTGCTTGTGTGTGTGTGTGTGTGTGTGTGTGTGTGTGCATGCGTGCACGTGGGCACAAGCCCATACATGTGGCATGTGGGTACAGATCCATCACATGTTATGGAAGCCAGAGCTCAACCTCAATGTCATTCCTCAAATGTTGATGACTTTGGTTTATGAGACAGGGTCTCTCACTGGCCTGGAACTCACCATGAAGGCTAGGTTGGCTGGCCATCAAGCCCCAGGGATCTGTCTGTGCCCTCCTCCCTGGAACCAGGATCACAAGCATGTGCTACCTTGCCCAGCTTCTCTGCAGGTCTAAGAATCGAACTCACATTCTCACACGTGCAGAGCAAGTACTTTACCAACCAAGCTATCTCCCCAGCAGCCCTAAAAGTATTCTAACTGAGAAGATATCTGGTGTGCATTCCACTGAGATTTTCTAACATGTCTGTGACTGTGTGACAGCCATATAATAATAAAATAACAGCAAATGTTTCAGATTATACATGCTTTTGTACTAAACAATATAGAAAACTTTCTTGTATCCTTTTCAATGACTACATAATATTCCTTTGTATCTTGAAGATTTCCAATGATCCTTTACCAAAGAGCTCTCTAAGTTTTGCTGTGTTGTAAGAAACATCCTTTAAGAGAACATTCTTACACATAAGTATTTGTAAATACCTTGAATTTCTCATGAAAAATCCAGGAACTGGAATTGCTGGATCAAAGCCAGGCCCATACCTCCTGTCTGTCCTTGTCCTGAGTATGTTTTATTGTCAATTTGAGGCAACCTAGAGTCACATTGGAAGAAGGAATCTTACTTGAAGAATTGCCTTGATCAGATTAGCCTGTGACAATGTCTATGAGAGATTGTCTTAATGGATGATTAATGTGGCAAAGCCCAGCCCGCTGTAAGCAGCACCATCCCCAGGCAGGTGAGTCTGGGCTCTTAAGAAAGCTAGCTGAGCATGAGTCAGAGACAGAGCCTATAAGGAAACTTTCTCCATGATTCATGTCCTGAGTTCCTGCCCTGACTTCCTTCAATGACTGATTCTGACCTGGAAGTGTAAGCCAAATAAGCCCTTTCCTCCCCAAGTTGCTTTTGGTCAGGGTATTTAGCATAGCAACAGCAATCAAGTAAGGACAATCCCTGTCAGGTGGTTTAACATGGCCAGAGCAGAGTAATTCCATGACTCTCTCATTCAGGGGACATTTTCTAAGCATCTGGTATGTGCGAGCATTTTTGTGACTTATTGATGTAGAGATGCTTTTTGTGATCTCGGGGCTCATCATCTGGGAGGTCAAAAGAGGAAGTTGAGCTAGGAAGGCTGCAGACTCAGAGTGTAACGGGGCTGTCACTCAGAAAAAGAAAGGCTTGGTTCTCCAAGATGGAGAAGTATAGAACAAAATCCAGAAACCGTCTTGCTGTGATTCCTGTGGGTCCCCACCCCACACATGAGCTTGCTCTCGGAGCGACAGCTCTGACTTGCATTGACTAGATGTGCCATGAGTCCCTCCGCTGCCTGTGTATCAGTTCCCACTGTCAGGTGGGGACAATAATGGGGCTGGCCTTATCTGCCTGACAGATGTGAGATTCCAGTCTCCTCAGAGATGGAAAAGTGACTTGGGGACTATCGAGCCTTGTATCAGTGCAGTATAAAGAGACTCGCTGATGCTGATGTTGTCCTGGGGCACATACACGGGCATCTGATGAGTAACATCTCTCCAAGAACATTGAAGAGAATGCTGGTCCCGAACTGAGACTTCCCCTGCTGAGCAGGAATATGGGCAACCACAGATCCTGCCACCTGACCTGGCATTCATCCTCAGCAGGAGCTGGTGGTAGGGGAGAGTTAGCACTCAACTCTCACGTGACCTAGGTTCAAATCCCTGTAGGTGGGCACTGCTCTGTGGTGCAGTTTCTACAGCTGTGCCTCTGGTGACTCTGGAATCCTTGTGAGAATGAAAAGGAATAAGGCCTATAAAGTGCTTGGCCTATAACTTGGCATTACAGGTGCAATGCATAAAGCATTATTGTTGTTGTAAGTAAATTTGGAGAAAAAACATATTTCATCAGCCATTTGATTATTGCAAAATGGCACTTTTTTATTTATCTTCCCGCATTTCTTTCTACCTTATATGCTGAAACAAAGACTCTTATCTGCACCTATAGTTCCCCGACTTGTTTATTCCAGCTAGCCTGCTTGTCAACCCAGGGATCCCCTGTCTCTGCTTCCTGTGCTTTGGGGTCACAGGAGAGCTTCCATGGCTGTGGGGCTTTCACATGGTGCTGGAGCTCCCAACTCTGGTCTTCATACTTGCATGGCAAGCATTTCCTCCCTGCCCTCAAAGCTGCTTCTTAGTTGATACTGAAAAGCCACTTGTCTTCACTCCAGGGTTCTCTTTGTGCTTCCTGCACCTAGACATGGAAGCTGGAGGTGTGGGCTCCTTGATTTGGAAGTTTCATGGCAGCCCAGGATGTTTAAATAATCAGTGAGCATTAAGGCAGTTTAGTCATTTTGTTTAGTTCGTTAATTTTTGGGTTTTTTTTTGTTTTTTTTTGTTAGAGGGTTTTGTTTGGTTGGTTTGATTTGGTGTTTTTGGTGCTAAGGATTATACATATTAAGTATGAGTTCCACCACTGAACTAAACTCCCAATCTCCAAAGTAATTAGCTTTTCATTTTTATGACTAAGGACAGTATTAAAAGCGATCTTCAGCTAACCCATCTTTTTTATCAAAGAATGCTGACCTTACTACTCCCATCCATCAAAAGAAAAAGAAAAGAAAAGGATAGTGGCTGGGTGGATGTCCTGGGCAATAAACTGTTGCCTGTGCAAGCACAAGGACCTGAGTTGACACCTCAGAACTCATGTGGGAAAAAAAAAAATGGACATAATGGTATGTACTGTGATCCCAGCACTGAGGGTAGAGGGGTTCAGTGGCTGGCCAGCCTCACCTACTCCTATGTTAGCTCCAGGCCAGTGAGAGGCTCTGCCCCCCAAAACCAAGCTCTTGTGTAATGACTGACCTCTGACCTCCAAACATATGCATACATATGAATGTTTGGAACATTTCCAATGATGCATGAATGGATTTCAAGAAAATGTCTTTCTCTCATTTCTTCTTGTGTATCTCAAGCATCACATGTCTCACCCATGTGCTGCAAAGGAGATATAATGACTTGCTCCAAGTCATAGCATGGATCATAGCAGGCAGGGCTGGAGCTGAGTGGTTCTGGGGACCAAAGGCACTATCAGGCTAGCTTGACAGTCCTGGGGTTCTGGACCCCGTGTGCTCTGGATGCAGGCTGCATTGTGTGGTTTGTTGTCTGAACCACCTACCACCATCTACACCAGTCCTATTCATGAAATAAAGATGTGTTTGTCTAGAGTTTTAGTGTCTGACCCTGAGTTTTAATCAAGATAAAGGCTTAGCTGCTGCACTCAAGAAATATCAGCTTGCAGTGGAAGGCAGGAGGGAGATTCGCCTCCTCCACCACAGCCATCCTGCCTCACACACTCTGTACAGTTATTTGGGTACCTAACTGTACCCTTCTAGATAATCCGTCTCTTTCAGGGGTGCTGCCCCTGCTTGCATGGTTAGAATGAGATTTCTCTATGTCTGCTTAGGGATGGGGAAGGATGATGCGCCCCAAAAATCTCTGTATTTGAAGTCAGAAGAGCAACACCCATGTCTGTTAGCCTACTTGCTCAAACCCAGTAACACAGACAGCTATGTCAAGCTGCAAGAGAGGCTGGCACATGACCCTCACTGGCTAGTAGACACTCAACAGAAACTTGGGGCTGGTGTGAAGAGGGATCCCTGTCATTCACTAAGGAAAGAGTACTTCCTAGGAGACACCAAGTTCCTCATCATAAACGGAAGCTTCTTGTGTTTGGCTTTTTTGGGAGTCTGACTCTTGAAGCTCACACTGTCATGGAACTCACTGTGTATCCCAGGCTAACCTCAGACTCATGACAGTCCTCCTGGCTCAGCCTTTCAAATGCTGAGATATTACGGATATGAGCCAGCATGCCAGGCTGCAGTAAAACCCTACTTCTTGAATGGTGTTGACATTCAGCCCACCTAGCCAGACACCCTCCATATTTTGGAGAACAGATGTCCAGGTAGACATAGCTGGTGTGAAAGGAACTCTGCCCCATTCTCACCAAGGCTGGATACAACAGCAGATTACAAGTCCCATCCTCTCTAACCAGTGGTATCCCTCCCTTGAACTCAGGCAAGGGTGTGGTGTCACCACACCTAGTCACATCACCCATGACCTGTCCTGGCCCATGTTTTTCGGATGGAGTGCTCTACTGACAGCAGCGGGGTGGACAGACAGACAGACAGACGGACGGATGGACTTGTATTTACCTGCTCTCCGTGGCCCCTGTTGATGAGGCTCAGTCGAATGAACAAAACCATAGATTGCTCTTCCAGATGGCTTCCCTATTTTTAGTTCAGTGAAACATTTCTAGAATCTCTTTATTCCTTCCCTGCAATGGTCAGAGTGACTTCAACCAAGGGTGACATTAGACCCTCCAAGAAAGATGTGCTGCTCGGCATGTTATCACATGGCATGAAGTCACAGAAAAATTCTGTGTCTGTACGAGGCCTGCATTGTCACTTTGTCCCGTTGATGCTTATGCCGGAGATGGTTTCCCGGTCCCTGGGGAGTTGGGAAATTGTGAATGGAAATGGTGCCAGGCTCCTCTCCCAGGATGCCTGGTGCCACACTTGGTGGAGTCACGAACCCCAGGTGACTCACCAATCCACATTCCTCAACCTGGGCCCCAAATAGAAGCTGTGTGAATATTCTCACTGAAGGGATTAAGGTTGCTGCTGTGGCACATTGCAATTTGGTGACTGAAAGCAGCAGAAATAGGTCTGGTGGCCAGAAGTTCAAAGTCAGGGTGTTGGCAGGGTGGGCCCCTCCATTCTCTACTCTCTCCTAGCTTTCAGTTCTTTGTTATGTAGATGGATTATTCCACCCTCTGCCCAAAGCCACTTCTCCACGGCTTAGATCCCCCTCTGCTCTCTGGTATAAGATCATCAGTCCTTGGATTTAAGGCCTACCCTAAATTCTAAATGAGCTCATCCAAAGATCATCAACTTAATTATGTCTTCAAAGACCCTATTTCCAAATCAGGTCACTTTTGTAGCTGCCAAGGATTCGGACTTTGGGTATAACCTTTGGGGAGAAATAATTCAGCATTGTGATATCATAGCAAACGTATGAAAAAGGACGTGGAATCCATTGCCACCAAGCCCCATGTCGACCATACGGATTGGTAGCACAGAGCTCTGGAAATGCAGCACAGTTGGAGAGTCAAGGAAAAGCAGCTTTCCGTCCTGCAGAGGCAGTGGTGGCACCCGCCTTTAATCCCAGCACTCAGGAGTCAGAGGCAGGTGGACCTCTGTGAGTTCGAGGCCAGCCTGGTCAGGCTGGGGCTACATAGTGAGACCTGCAGAGAGAGAGAGAGAGAGAGAGAGAGAGAGAGAGAGAGAGAGAAACTGATTGGCTGGTGGATTATGGATTGCCTCTGGCCAGGAGCCAGGCCCGCCTTCACACACAAAGCTCCACTCCCTTTGCTCAGTTGTGCAAGCTCACACCTTGTCAGCCACTTTCTTCACGCGCGCACACCCCCTTCTTAGTCCACGAAATTAGTGTGGTGAGTACCAAGTCTGTCATTTCTCTCTCCTGGCTTGGTAAGTGTTGCTGTTCGTCTCCTTGGGCACCTTGCGGCGTTTTCTCCTTTATACCTTTCCTGTTTATTGTTCCACCGAGTTTGATGAAAAGCAAGATTTTCAAAAGCAAGTAAGAACAGGGCAGTTTGGCAAACTCCGAACTGCAATTTCCTCGTGTGAGGCTCACAGACGTGTTTTCCTTGGCTCTCCTGCCTGCAGACCTCCACTCCTCTACTCCACCTCATGCAAGGTGACGTGCGGCCAGCCCCGACACATTTCTGTCCCTTCTAAAGTAACGGGTGTCTCTCTAGGTTCATGATGGTAAGGGGTGATTGTTTTTATCTCCCTTAGCTGCTCAAAATCTTCATAGGAAATCAAAGAAATTATAAACTTATAACAATTCCTCTCAAAAAATTTCTTCAAGGGATATTGTAGTCGGGTTGGATAATAGAAAGCATGGGGTGGATTTGAAAGGAATGTGCAGCAGGGTGAGGTGGCCTTGGATGCTGTGATCTGGAGTCCTCCTACTTCCTACTCTGTAGTCTTCTTAGGGATTTATCCAGAGGGTGTTTTCTCTGGAGGAGTGCTCAGTGCTCCTCTCCTGGACTTCTTTGAAACTCTGGCCTGAGCCCTTACTTTAAGGTATCATCCCCTTCAGCACAAGAGGACCAGGAAGAGAGCACTGTCATCCCAAAGGCCGCTGTGGTTGTCTTATTGTTAAGAAATGACTCGAGTGTTGCTGGAGAGCTTCTCTCCAGGTTCAGCATTGGAGACATATGCCTTTAAGACCTGGGGGGCTGTACATACAGACAGTGATGAGGCAGTCACGTGTTTGGGTTTACAACCAATGAGAAGGCAGAATGACTATGAAACGACTTACACACAGGAAATAGCTCTCTTTCAGGAAGCTAGGACCACTGCAGGAGGAAGGGTGAGATTTTAGCTCTGAGCTCTGACCTCTTGGCTTTCTCTTTTACATTGGTTCTGTGTTTCTTATTTAATAAGACGGTTGGTTACATCTACACACGAGCCTTAAAAATACCATCCCTATTTCCTCATTGGTCAAGAAGAATTTGTGAAATGTATCTTTTTGTATATAAACACACCTGTTTATTTAAAGAGAATCTTAGTGAGATCTTAAATGAAGAGCAAGGTGAACAGGAAGAGAGATTGGAGTGCTCTGTTCTGCCCCTTCTCGTTGTTATGTATGTGTGCGTATGCATGTGTCAAAGGTAAACATGCAAGTGTGTGTGTATGTGTGTGTGTGTGTGTGTGTGTGTGTGTGTGTGTAGCCAGAAGACAACCAGGGGTGCCATTCCTCAGGTGTAGTCCACTTTTTTTTTTTTTGGCTGAGACAAGATCTCTTGCTGGCCTTGAACTCCACTATTAGGCCAGGCTGGCTGACCAAGAGCTCCAGGGGTCCTCCTGCCTCTGCCTCCCCAGCACTGAGATCATAAGCACATCCCACCACATCCCACTTTTTCACATGGGTTCTGGGGGGTCCAACTCAGGTCCTCCTGCTTACAAGTAGGCACTTTACAACTAAGGTATCTCCCCCAGCACCCTTCTCTTCTTTTCAGGTGAAGTTGTTCATTGTGGTAAAATGTACACACCACAAAATTACCACTTTAGCTGTTAAATACAATGGTCTCTGGCATACATTGCATTTACATTCACATTCAGCACCCCATCTCCTTACTGGAAGCTCTCTACCCATTCAACACCAACATTTCCTCTCCACGGGCATTGTGCCTCCAAGCTTTACTGCTCCGGGTTCCTCCTGTAAGTGAGATCACGAAGTGTTACATGTCATCCTTCTGTGACTAGCTTCTCTGCCAGCAGTCCTCACAGTGCATTCATGTGTCAGTGTGTGTTGAAACTGCCTGTCTTTTTCAGGCTGAACAATCTTTCCCCATGTGTGCAGACCTCGTTGGGTCCCTGCACTAGAGCTGTTCCCTTCTCCGAACTGCTTCCAGCCCAGCTCCAGCCTTTAGCTCCATGGACCAGATACCAGTGGTTAGGAACCAGCTCTCTAAATGCTGGCCCACATTTGCTAACAGAGAAAGACTAGATGGCGTCCCAAATAAAAACCCACTTGAGGGGCTGGAGGGATGGCTCGGGGATTAAAAGCACTTGCTGCTCTTGCAGGTTTGATTCCCAGAATCCACATGGTAGCTCACATCTTTAACTCCACTTCCAGGAGGCTGACACCCTACACACAGTATAAAATAAAAATAAATAAATCTTAAAACATACATACTTGAGGTAAGCTTTCGTGGCATCCATGAGAAAAGGAAAGTGGCCCCAGTTTCCTGGAGTAATAAAGCATCCTTAAACAGATCTCACAATAGCAGTGATCCTGGGCATGGGTTTCTAAAAGAAAATTTGACTTTTAAGCCCATGTCCAGGTGTGTGTGTTTGTGTGTTTACCATGTGTGTGTCTTGTGTACAAGGCATCTTCAGCAGCTAGAATTGTCCCCTGAACTCTTGCAAGATGGAACCAAGTGCTGGGAGAAACTGCTGGATGCCTGTACCCAGGACAAAGCGCAAGTCCACACTTGCACTCCTTAGTTTGGGTTCCTTAGAACCTGCTGGAGGTAATGCTGCAAAACTACCCTTGATTTTGATGTAGCCAAATGCACAGGCCTCATCATTAAATAGTGTATCGCCTGTGATCTCTGAGGGAATGGCTACTTAGAATCATCTAAAAGCATAAAACTTGGAGAATTATATAGAGCTGTTTGGATTATTATTTCACTTCTGGGACTTATTAAACCTTTCACCAACAAATGACTGGCATTTGTGGGTGCAGAACACACCCATGATTCTCAGGTAGACATGGGCACCCTTTCCTCTATGCTCCGAAGGTTCCTTGTGAATATCTCATTAGAGTACTTGTTACAACATCTTGGATTTACAAACACATGGGGTTGAAAAAAAATCTAACTTTGTATTGATTCCAGGGTGCTCAGCTCCACACAGGGCCAGAAAATGTCGGTAAAAGGACTGACATCTGTATTTACTAAAATGGTCAGGGATTCCCAAGGCAAGGCCCTCAGCACTTACCGCAGTGAGATGTTAACAGCATCCACACCTTCCAGCCGAGGGGCTGCAGCCTTGTTGTTCAGCATTCCCTCTGGTCATTCAACTGAGAGCTGGAGATGTGTGGCCCATGGGATTCCGCAACTGATGTCTTCCTCACGGCTTCTTCATTGGTGGGAAAACACCAGGTCTCCTTAGGAGAATCGATGATCAAAACCACAAGGGTATGGAGCCCTCCACACCCACTGGAATGGCTCAGATGAAAAAAAAAAATAAGTGATATTGAGTGTTGTGAGGATGTGGGGAAACAGCCCCAATAGCTGCAGGTGGCAGAGGAAGCTGGTGAAGGTGCTTTGACCATTGCTCCAAGAGTTAACTGTGGGGTGACAACATGACCACTCCTTGGAATATTTTCTATGCCAGTTATATTTCTCTATGACCAAATACCAGACAAGAAGCCACTTAAAGGCAGAAAGGTTTATTTTGGCTTACAGTTTAAGATGGTAGACAGGGACTGGCTAGATGGCTCAGTAGGTAGAGGTGCTTGCCATGCAAGCCCGAGGACCAGAGTTCAATCCCCAGAACCCACATAGAGGTGGAAGGAAAACATCAATTCTACAAAGTTGTTCCCGATCTTCATGCATGCACAGTGGTTCACATGCTTCCAGCTTCAACACACACTGTGCACACATATACACATTAGTAATACATGAAGTAAATATTTTTAAAGAAAGTATATGGTCCATCATAATTGGAACAGGCTCGTGAGGCAGCTGAACACCATCCTCAGCTATCAACCTCAAGACTCATCCTCAGTGGCTCACTTTAACCGACAAGGTTCTATCTTCTACAACCCTCAAAATCAGAACTTCCTGCTGGGGACCAGGTATCCAGCATATGAGCCTAAGGGGGACATTTCACATTCAAACCCTGCCAATTCCCAAGAAAATTGAAAACACCAGTGATGATAAAGGATAGTTAAGAGCAATCAGAGCAGCATCATTCATAAAAGTGTCAATGGAAAGAGTCCAGATTCCATCAGCCGGTGAGTGGGTAGACACGTGTGATGTGTTCATCTATGGAGTACAACTGGGGGATGAAAAGAGGCAAAGTGCTGGACAAAAGATGTGGACCCCGAGGACAGCACACTGAGTCAATCAAGTCACTCATGGTCACATGCCTTATTATTCCATATACATGAAATTCTCAAGAGAGTCAACTTTTAGAGAAAAGGAGTAGGTTGGTAGTTACCATGGGCTGGAGGAGAAAGGAACAGTTGGAGCATGAGAAGTAACGGACAATGACTTTGTTAGGCAAAGAAAACCAGACTGTGATCTTGTCTCTGCAACTGTACTCAGCCATTGGCTTGAACACCTTAAACATAATTCACAGACCGTGTGACTTTTATCTCAGTAACGCTGTTGAAATGATTAATAAACATGCTTGCTTGTGCAGTCCCCACTGGCAGTACAAAGTTGACATGCATGCCATTGTAAAGTCTATTTACTGGGTACTTCCAGAGCATGGCCTCAGTGTTCCCACTGCACCACGGGTACTGTTTAGTGGCAAGAAGGAAGCATTGCAGAGGCTATGCTAATTATCAGGGTCACTTGGACCATGGTCCTTTCCATTCGTCTTCATGTTCTCAAAGGCTATGCTGAATCTCAGACAGCCTGCTACATGGGTCGATTACAGAAACACACCCTCACACTTGTGGAAAGTAGAAAGGTAGAGAGCCGTTGCCTGAATATGTTCCCGTCATTCTAAAGCTTTGGGAGTATGAGGACTCTGAGCAATGAGTCACACAGATCAGCTGGCTGCCACATCTCTGTACTCAGTCCTTGCAGCAAGTCAGAGTTATGGTGAAGGTCTTGCTTCTAATGCTTCCTCTTCCCCACCACACATACTCTTCAAAACCAAATCTGTGCTCAATGCCAGAATTTTGCTCTGTTAAAGGAGCAGCTTCCATGTCCGCTTCCCTTTGTATGTGAGGTGTCCTCCACCAGCTGTTGACCATTTCCAAATGCAACAAGTGTCCCTCCAATGGATTTTACAGCACCAGCACAGAGAGAGTTGGTAGCCGGGCAGCAGACCCCTAGTGGCCATTTGAGTAAATGTGAACTTTCGGAGAGGAGGTTGGTGGTAGAGTTCAATTGTATTTAAGATAAAGAATTCATGGGAGGGGTTGGACGGCAGCTCAGTCACTAACTGCTTGCAAAACACAGAGGCCTGAGTTCCATCCTTAGAACCCCTCTTTAAGAAAAAAAAAAAAAAGGTGGCATACACTTGTGATGCCAGTTCAAGGAAGCAAACACAGGAAGACCCCTGGGGTTCACTGGCCAGCCAGCAGGGCTTACTCAGTGAGCTGCTGGCCAATGATAAGCCCTCTTTAAAAAAAACAGTGGGTGGCTCCAGTGGAATGACACCAAGGTTGTCCTCTGATCTCCATGTGTACCTGTACACTCATACAAACACACAAAAGAGAACATAGGAAAGTCCAGGGTCTGGAAACCCTGGCTTCTTCCAGGGACTCACCCCTTCATTTAAAGATGCCAGCAGTGCTCCAGGCCCCGGGCTGAGGCTGGCACCATGGAGCCTGTGTGTGGCTACACACAGCCATCAGAGAAGGAAAAGGTTGCAGAGAGCTGCGATGAGAGTAGGGTACCCAGGGCAGAGACTGCGGGAGGGTGTTGTGGAGGACAGGTGGGAGGGGAGCATCCCTACCCGCCCTTGTCTAGTTCTGTTACCCAGTTACAGGGTTCCTGCTTCTCCTCACTGGGAACCAATGTCTATTGGGGCCAGTCATGTTAAAATGGTGGAATCTGTCATAGGGAATGGAGGAAATTAAAGCAAAATGGAACCAAATATTTGAGCTGTTTTTAAAACAAAGGCCTAAGACAGATAAATGAATCAGCACAGTGAAGGTTCTGAATCAGGTGGCTGTGAGCTTCTCCACCATAGTCTGGTCTTTCAGTGGTTGAAGACCTTATCCACCTCTTTAGTACACTCAAAATACCTCCTTCCCTTTCATATTAATGCACACACACACACACACACACACACACACACACTCACACGCACGCACGCACACAGAGAGAATCATCAGTTAATGAGATTAATTAAGAGCGAAGAGGTTTAGATTTCTTTTATCTATCACCCTAGTTTTTCTAAATATATCACCAAGTTAGTTGAAAAAAGAAAAGTCCTGCTAAATTTAATTAATTCTTCTTTAAAGTACTACCTATCAGTGGGAAGTAAAGATAATACAGTAAAGGCTTGGCCTTGGCGGTGGTGGTGGGCACACCTTTAATCCTAGCACTTGAGAGGCAGAGGCAGGTAGATCTCTGAGTTCAAGGCCAGCCTGGTCTACAAATCAAGTTCCAGGACAGCTACACAGAGAAACCCTGTCCCCCCAAAGGATAATTCAATAAATTATATTTGAAATAATCTTGTCAGTAATTTGAGGGGAGGGTAAATATTTTAGACACTCGTGTCTAAAATAAATTCAGGAAGATGAAATGGTTAAATAAAATCCAGGGAAAGCCAGAAAACTTTAGAATGGGAAACTAGGAGGTGCTCATAGAAATCACAAAAGACTCCAGGAGATAAATTGGAAAAAGAATTTTTAAAAAGAGTTCTCAATAGAAGAGCTGTAATTAACAACTGTAAAATATTCTGGTAATCTAACATAAAAATTAGGAAAAAATGAACTACAATTTCTCCTCTGTTTAACTAGCAAAGGTTTTATCTTAATGAATAACACAAATTGCTGGTAATGAGAGAATATCAAAGAATTTTTTTTTTTTTTGGTTTCAGAATGTATGGTAAATTGGTACCACTCTTGGAAATCAGAATGGCAATGTATAGCAAAAGCTCTAAAATGTTTGTGGCTATTCTATTTCTGGACAAGAAATAAGAAAAGAACACAAAACTATTAAACTGTATGTCTGAATATGCCCTCTGTGGCATTAACTTCCAATGGTGATAAAATAATGATGCAAATCAACTCTTGTGCACTTATTTAAGAATTCCAAAGTTATGGCAATGTAACTAATTCATGTAGCATTAATGAAATAAAGCTAAGATTCTAAGTTTATATTTACTCTAACCATACAAAAACAGGCAAGTAAATTACCAAAGGAAAGTTCACTGATTGAGCTGTGATGAGATTCTGAGGAATGTCTTATCTTTCTTTTTCTTATTTTGTAATGCAGTCACTTTTAAATTCTAAAGCATCTTTATAAATAGATGTTTTTCTTTCTGTGAGCTATGTTCCCTAGAATATTTATTAATATTATGTAGATTATTTCAGTCAATAAGAGCCAGAAAATGCAGGTTCTGTTGACTAGCTTTCAAATGAAAACGTTAAAGAAGTGTTTATTATATCTTAAATTTTTTAATTTCATATTTATTTATTGTGTGTGTGTATAAGTATTTTGCCTACATATATGTCTGTGCATCACATGTGTGCCTGGTGTCCAGGGAGGTCAAAAGAGGGTGTCAGGTCTCCAAGAACTGAAGTTAGAGATGATTGTGAGCCATCATATAGGTGCTGAGAATCGAACCCAGATCCTCTGGAAGAGTAGCTTGTGCTCTTACCACTGAGCCACCTCTCCAGTCCAAATACTTATCTTATCTTAATGGTGCTCAAGACACCAAAGATCAGTTCTGCCTCTGCCAGCCCACTCAGGGTTTAATAGAGTCTCTTGCTGATTTGCATATTTAAAATCAGACATTGAATCAGCTAAGTACAAACTTGCTTCAAGCAAGCTGTGAATTACCTTTTTAAAGAGTATCCTTTAGGGAGGAAGGAAGCAGAGACTCTTCTTGTCAACACCTCTGTCAAAACCATAAAAATCTGTTTCTCACATATTTAAATACACTTGATTTAAAGTGTGTGTGTGAGGGGGGGGTGGTTATGATGTGTACATGTATGCAGGTGCACAGGCCTGTGGGTGGACATGTGGAGGCCAGAGGTCAACTTCAGGCATTTTCCTCTATTGCTCTCCACCATTTATTTATTTTGAGTCAGTATCTCTCACTGAACATGGAATTTTCCATTTCAGCTAGACTGGCTGGCCAGAGAGCCTGAGGATCTGCCTGCCTCTGCCTCCCTGGAGTTGCAGGTGTGCACCACCATACCTGCCTTTCCCAAGGGTTCTGAGGATCCAAACCCAGGCCCTTATGTTTACGTTTGCCCAGTGAGCAATCTCCTGAAACCCTTAATTCAAATTTTTAAAGAAAATGTATCATTGAGGTCCAGTTTAGAAAAGATATCACTTCCTCCCTCTATGTGTCTTGCTTTTGATCCTGAGGAACAGTCATGATTATAAGTTACTTTTTCTTGTAGCTACATCTGCTCAATTTGCCAATTCAGTAGACATTTAAATGGATATGATCAGAGTTTCCTACCTGTTTCATTGCTACTTTATAACTGTAATTTTGCTACTGTTATGAATTGTAATATAAATATCTGATACTTCTGATGATTGTGGGTGACCCCTGTGAAAGTCCATTTGACCCCAAGGGGTCATGACCCCAGGTTGAAAACCTCTGTGTTAGAGTTATGCTGGGCTGGTTTTTACATCTGCATGTTGACACTATTTTCCATTGGCCTCAGAATCCTCTGAAGCATCAGGCCACTCAGATTTGAAATGTGGAGGCCGTGCAGAATTTCCACTCTACTATTGATGACCTTGGTTGTGATGGTGATGGTGGTGATGTATCTCCGTGCCTGTGTGGTTTACCTTTTCATTGTGTGTGTGCTGTTTGAGTGTGTTTTTAAGTTTTCCATAATGAAAAGATTTTGCAAAGCCCCCAGGCAAGTCAGGTTGGAAAATCACAGTCTACTGCTCTCACTAACAGGTGAGGATGGGAAGATAAGGGTACTCATGCTTATTTTCAGAACTGGAACAAACACACTTTCTTCTGCCTCACAGACCTGTGCTCCTCTCTCTGAATCTCCTCCTCAACCCAGCATCTTAGAATTTAGAAGACCACCAAGAAGTCTGTTCCATTTGACTCACCAGTTTTTTTGTAAACATGGGGATTTTGCATGACAAGTGTTGCCTTACAAATTTCACTGTCCAGGATACATCTGAAGTCATTCCATTGGGTTGCAGCTAGTTACTGTCTCTTCACACATAGCCTTTGCAACTAGCTAGCATGTGAATCCAGGGATGACTAGAGGGATGGATGTATAGGTAAAAGTGCTGAGCAGTTCAGATAGATATCTCTATTAAGTAGAGCTCAATCCAAAGAACAAAGGGATGTGACCAGTACATCTCAGACAGCTGAAAGAACAGGACCGTGGCATTGCCCATCTCCACTGGTTCGTCAGGCCTGTCAGTCTGGCTTAATCTCATGAAGATCTTTAACAAAATGTACACTTCAGTCACATATCATGTAAATACATCTTATTGGTTCAGTCAGGCAGCTGGCCAGTTCGGTTGAAGATGCTTCAAGTTGTCTGAATGATTTGGTCAGAAGCCCCCAAGAGTAAAGAGTAGGAGGAAGAGAGGAAGAAAGGGAGGGAAGGAAAGAGAGCTGGGAGAACTACCTTGATTATGTAAGCCATTTTAGCAAGTTTTTTTTTTATTTCAAAGAAAACAATTATTAAAAAAACCAAACTTAATGGTGGTGGTAGTATATGCCTTTAATCCTAGCACTCGAGAGGCAGAGGCAGAAAATCTCTGTGAGTTTAGGACCAGCCTGGTCTACAGAGTGAGTTCTAGGGCAGCCAAAGCCAAAAAAAAAAAAAAAAAAAGAAAAAAAAGAAATAGAAGAAAAGAAAACCAAACTAGAAACCATTCCCACTCTGCTCTCAGCACAGAGTATTTCTGGCCACCAAAACACAGAGTAGGCAACTCTCCAGAAGATGCTGGCTGAGTACCCTGTGCTTCAGTTCCAGCACCATCCACCTGGAGACCCATGAGATCTCCCAAGTGAAGAGCTCAGTCACACAGGCCACCCCTGACTTCAGTCACAGGTCCACGCTGTCCTAGCCCCCAGGCGGGTGTGCAGTGATATCTCATTGCGTTTTGATTTGCACTTCCCTACTGGCTAATTCTGTTGACTGTTTTTTCATGTGTTTGTTGATGACTGTTTATTTTCATGATATGCCCATGCACATCATTGGCCTGTCCCATGGGTGGGTTAGGTATCTTACTGTTGACTTGGAAGAGCACATGTGGTCTTCTAAGGATATGTGAGTGGGGAAACATCGAGTATTTTAAACTGCCCAGAAACATTAAAAACAGTTTGATTGACTCAGAGCTCCATACAACCTAATTTCAGGTACCATTTTGGTAGGAGACAAACTCAGCCATTGATAACAGATAATAGCAGAATGTCTAGAGAATCCAGAAACAGTCTCTTGGCCTGTTAGCATGGTGGTAGGCCTAGTGAGGGAATCCCAAGTTATCAGAGAGATCTGGTTTACATTAAGAATATTTTGAAATTCATGAAGTTCTCATATTACATAAATTTAGAATTCTTCTGTGCTATTGGAAATATTTCACTGGTTCTGTTAGAGGATTTTGTCTTCTAAGTTGTGAGGAAACTCAAGAGATAAGTAGCTCATTTGTGGTATTGTGAATTTTTCCAAAGGGGTAAAAAAACCTATCTTCCCATTACAGACATTTGAAGGAAATTATCTTTTCTGTTTTCAAATGATCATAATTGGCCTTCTCCATCACAGACTTGTAAGACTATGGAGTATGTATAAAGTTATGTTTATTCATCAGCTATCCCTAACTTAAATATGCTAAACTTGATTATGTTAATTTCAGAAGAAAAGAACATTAAGCTTAGAATTAGGCAAATATAAGCAAGTTCCAATTGTGTATACGGATTGCTTCTTTTTTGGAAGAACATGAGATCTTTTCCCTAAATCTAATTAACAGCTGTTTATCGGAGTACATGCACGGCCCTTTCCTCACCTCTATAAAGAGTTCATTGTCCGGTGAAGTGGAGCCTTAGAGCTCTCAGCTGGAATCCTCCAGCCTGAGTTAGGCTCACAATGGTGGGCAGCACAGCAGTGTCCATGAGGTCCACAGAACCAGAGGTCAAATGCTCAGCCATCTCCACAAAGAGAGGTGACTGTTTTCAAATGAGCAGAAGTGGGTCTCCCTGTCAGAAACACTTTAGTCAACCAGTGCTCTTTGCTCTTCTAAATCTGTCCCGGAGTCTTATTGGTTTTCTAGAGCCGCTATAGAAAATTACCACATTCCCATAGCTCCCCCAGTGCTGAGATTAGAAGTCCAAAAGCAGTGTGTTGGTCAGGATGTAATCCCACTGCAGCCCCTAGGGGAGGATATGCTGCACTTCCTCTTCCCAGCTTTTGATGGTCCCCAGCAGTTCCTGAGCCCATGGCACTATCACTCCATCTTTGCCTCTGTTGGCACGTGCTTCCCCCACCTTCTCTCTGTGTCTGTCTGTCTGTCTCTCTGTGTCTCTGTCTCTCTCTCTCTCTGCCTATCTTTCCCTCTTCCTATGAGGACCTAAATCCTAACCTCATCTTAATTTAACTAATCACTCCAGTAAAGCTCCTAGTTCCCTGTTAGGACCATAGTCCTACGTTCCAATGGATGTGAATTGGGGGGGGGGGGGAAGCAGTGGTGGTCATTCTCCAGCCTTAGGATTTTAGCTCCCACCTCTTCATTTTCAGGTACAGTTCTTAAAATGATTGATTACAAAACTCAGTGTATGTGGTTCCCGAATAAAATAATGGCATATAGCTCAAAATTTGGAGGAGTATGTTTGCATATTTCAAGAAGTATGTTTTTAAAACTCCAGACAGAAATTGATGTTTTAGAAATGCCTGTATACACTGGGACTTTAGCATATATCCCTTCCATTCTGGTTCTCCTGGAATTACAGTTGACCAAATGTGTTGATGAGCTTTCAAAATGGCTCTGTATCCTCCTAGGTACCATGTCCAGGTCCTGTGAAAAGTCCGCACCTCTGCATGGGCCACAGGGTGGCTGATGTGTAGGACTCTCAGGCTGTATAAGTTTAGGTTTTCTCATCTATAGAAGGACTTCACTTACCTGACAGCATTGTGGAGGCTAAAAAGTGCTATATCAAGTTATGTCAACTAACTTTTCAATAAACTAATTGTTTGTCTGTCTGTCTATCTATCGATCAATCTGTCTATCTACCTATATATCTATCTCTCTCCATTTCTCCCCTTTGATTTCTTTTGTTTGTTTTGTGTTGGTTTTTGCTTGGTTTAGTTTGGGAGCTGTTTCTCTGCTTGCTTGCTTTGAGACAGGTCTTTTTATCGAAAATCCTTCTGCCTCACCCTCTAAATGCTGAAAGTGCAGATGTGTGCAACCACATCTGGCCCTCAATTCCTCTGTTTACCTCTAGAGGTATTCCCGTGCTTTCTTGTCATTGCTATCAGGGAGTTTGGGGATAGATGTAGTGAGGATGCCTGTTTTCTCAGAGAGACACTCCTTTTTGTCAACATATCTACTAAGAGACACTTGAATTATAGCCATATAGAATTTCCCCAATAGCAGCAGCCTAGATGGGGATGTTTTAGGTAGGGTGAGCTGGGGTGATGGAGCAGCCAGCCCATCCTTACAGTCACCAGGAACAGGTTTTCTGTCCCTCTCTCGGGCCACCTGAGACTGTGGGTTCCACACATACATGGATACCTCAGCACAAAGTGGCTGCTGCTGCATGTGTGTGCTGTGTGCTACAGACATGGAGAAGGCAACAAGACCACTTTTCCTGGCTGAGCAAGCTTCCTTCAAGCAGCTTTTCCCACTTACATTACCTTTTTTAAAAACCTCAAACTGGATCCTTTTTCTGTCTCTGAACTATAGAATCAATAACAAGACTAAGCGCTGATCTCACAGCCAAGGCTTTATTGTTGGCCAAGGGTAGGAGAAATGGGAAATAAACCGATACATAGCTTCTCCTCCCGTGTGAGTCAAGAGGTTCCAGTCACAGAATAAAACTGATGAGAGAGAGGGTGGCTAATAAAGGGAAGGATATCCGTGTCTTCTCTGGGAATGGATGGACTGTCTAAGAACTCAGGGACCATTTTTTTTATCATTCTTTTGACAGTCTTCTGCTGTGGTCAAAGCGCTGTCAACTGTCCGGCACTGGGGTCAGGATGCAGGTGGAATTATACTGTAATGAAGTCAGAGTCTCCGCAGGTCACTCTGGCAGTTGTATTAGGTTCTACTGGCTTGGGCTAGATCTGAAGAAGGAACCCTGGTCTAAGATGTCCTATCTCAACAAGAATCAGAAAAGGGAGCCAGAAATCCAGCTAGGCAACCAGCTTAAAGGAGTTGACCCCTCCTCTGACTACACTTGACTGTGACATGTGTGCCCCCTGCCCACTTGAGTAGATATCGACATGGCACATGGTCTTCCTCAGCTGGAATGGGAGGTAGCACTAGGGGATTGAGGGTCTGGCCTGGGATAAGGACCATAGACATAGCCCTGTTGCTTGGGTAAAAATATTTTTCCTCAGAACATCTCCGAGAAAGTACATTTTGAAGCAACCTATTCATTTGTAGGAAACTGTCTCTCCTCCAAGCCTGAGAGAAAATGAATAATTTACATCTCCATTTGGATCACCTCCCACTGGAGCCCCTGGTCATTCCAGGAGTTGCAAAGATAGACAGAGATGTGAGGCTGGGCCAGACTTGGACTTCTATAAACCACTGAAACTGGACCTCAGAACACGTGGGGAGGGTGTTCCCAAGGAGTCATGACAGCAGCATGTTCAGAATGTCACTGAGTCCACGGCACCACAGCTGGCTTCTCCTCCTCAACCTACACCCACCTACAACTCACATGATGAGAAACGTGGGTGGTACCTCAGGACCGTGTGTGTGTGTGTGTGTGTGTGTGTGTGTGTGTGTGTGTGTGTGTGTACATACATGTGTCTGTGGGTGTGGAAGCATGAGACTGCCCTTGAGTGTCTTCCTCTATTCTTCTCTACCTTATATTTTGAGGGAAGGCCTCTCGTTAAACCTAGTGCTCATGATCCTACTGGGCTGGCAGGACCGTGAGCCCCAAGGACCCTTCTGTTTTGTTCTCCCCAGCTCTGGCATGACAGGTGCCCACTGCCATGCTGGCTCTTTATGTGGATGCTGGGGATTGAACTCAGGTCCTTGTGCCTGAGCAGCAAACTTTTTACCCTCTGAGCCACCTCCTGAGCCTCCCTGGGGCCCTCTACTTATAGACCAACATTGTTCAGTCCTTTCCTTATAAACAGAACCATGGAAAACTGCTCCATGCCCGGCTCAACCATTCCATCTTGTTTCAGTCAGGAAGACTCAGTTCTCTCTTCTGAATCCTAGTCTCGGATGGCAGGAAGAACTGACCTTTTTATCATTCAGGGTCCAGTCAGAATTGGACCCTGTCCAGTAGGGAAGAATGAGGTGAAATTACAACCCTAGAAATATACGTAGCACATGGAAGTAAATTCGCACTGGAGCGGCTCTACAGGTCCTCATCCTCCTCTCCCTGCCAGCAATGATGATGGGAAAGGACATCACACACTGAGCTGAGACTCGGTTCTAGTCCCACCATGACACCGGAACACAGCTGAATGTCTCAGAGAACACCCCTCCTCTTTCAGAACCAGAGTAGGATGCAATGACTGGCCCCTCAGGAGCACTGAGTCCCTAGTTCATTTAGTCACGGGGTTCACATCGCAGGTCTCTTGTGCGTCTGCTTGAGCTCAGGCACCTGACCAGGCAGGTAAGGCTGCTCCCTTCACCTTGAGAACCACGCAGAGCTAGACTTAGAGCTGAACAAAGCATGTCCCCAGATACCAATGCTCTTCCCAAGACGTTGGAGACCACGTGGTGCAGGCACTACTCTAATGAGACAGATTCTCTCCGAGCCATCTTCACACAGTTAATTAATTGGCTATTATCATGTTAAGTGCCATAAGCCTGTATTCCAGAGGGATCCAAATGGGGAGGGTGGGGGGAAGGAGCAGAGGAACTTCAAGGCTATGTGGTGAGGAGACTGAGGGGTGGGGGGAGGGCTGGGACCTATGAGGTGTCCTCTAGAAGTATGGGGAACTTCTAGTGACTGTCAGTGACAAGATCAGTCATGGTCAGCCTCTTTGTAGGAACAAGAAGTTAAGCTTTTTATGTGACTCGGTCACAGGTTGGAATGCCAAGGATGCAAGGTACTGAATGGCTCACATGATAGCTATTCTTGGTTGTCAACTTGACTACATATGGAACTAAAACTCCAAAATGGAGGGCACATCTGTGAAGGATCTTTGCTTAATTTCAAGTAGGAAGATCTACTTCTAATCTGGATCTTTGAGTTAGGAAGACACAACTTTAATCCAGATCTTTCAAAATGGGCAAAGACACACCTTTAATCCGGATCTTGAGGTGGTAAGACACACCTTATTCTGGGCCACACCTTTTATTAGAAGCCTGTATAAGGACTTGGAAGAAGGAAAATTGCTCTTTGCTTGCTTGTAAGCAAGTCCATTTCTTCACTGGCATCAGAGCCTATTCTGAACTATACTATACTGAACATCCAGCCTCATGGATTGAGCGACTGCTGGATTCTTAGACTTCCCATTCACAGCCAGCCATTGATGGATTAGCTGAACTGCAGCCTGTAAGTCATTTTAATACATTACATATATATATGTATATGTGTGTGTGTATATATATATATATATATATATATATATATATATAGAGAGAGAGAGAGAGAGAGAGAGAGAGAGAGAGATTCATTCAATAAGTTCTGTTACTCTAGAGAACCCTGACTAACACAGCTCGTGAGATTAAAAATAAATAGGTAAGTTCTTTATTAATAATTCTGATTAACCAGAACATTTATACAATTGGCCTGTGAAGCAGTGATAGGAAGCTCATTATGGCATGTCAGTCTGTCTTTTCCTGGTGGAAAATGCGAGGTCCCAGGATCACAGGCAGCCAATGTTCAGGCAGACGTTTCATCCCAGGGTCTGGTGGGGGCAGGATGATGGACTCGCTCCTCAGATGGTGGAACCTCTGGGCAGTTTCGTGTCCTTCGACCGACTTCGTACCAGCTGTTTCCTTCCTGTCTGTAATTTAGTTCTGTGGCATTTTCCCTCTCCCAGCTCATTGGCTGGGTTTGAAGCCAGACTTTGTTCTTCAGAGGGCCCTCACCTGTCCGCCCCCAGATGGCTCCTCTTGTTAGCTGATTTACACCAGCTCCATTGTTATCAAAGCAGGAAGATTACAGGACCACTGAGATCAAACAGAGAGCAGGATTTGATAGTGAACCAGGGAATGGCCAAGGTTTGTCCCTGACGGGCCTGTTGCATCCATTCTGGTGAATTATGCATGGGCTGGCTTGGAGCTGTCAGCCCGGCTGATCTGCCTCCAGCTAGGGAAGCTCAGACCCAAATAAGGAAGGAACTGAGGTGGCTTCCTGGCTGCAGCCACAGCGGGTTAGCTGTTTAACCTCAGTTTTCGAGAAACCTTATTGAATTTGGGCTGGCATTCCTTGGAACTATTTGCTGCCTGCTGTGCTTCCTTTTTAAAGCCCTCCTAGCAATCACAGAACACTGGAAGTAAAGCGTTCCTCAGACTCCAGGACCCTAGGAATGGCCTACTGTACAATGGGAGAGTAAACTCTCGTTGTTTTGAGCCAGTGATGAAATTTTGTCAGGCCTTTGAGGAGCCATCAGGGTGTGTTCTCAAGAAACTTCCTGGGCCCAAAAACATTGCTTCATAGTGTTGACCCCAAAACATAACTCTCACCTCATAGAGGATTTAGCGGTAGTTTATCCTGGAGCCAAATAGGAGTGACCATGGCCAGAGACAGAGATTTAGATAACCTAAAATAAAAATTCCATGTACCAATGTGGAAGCTTATATAGTAACAGAAAAAAAAAGACATAAAGCAAGACATTTGTAAAATACATCAGGTAGGCAGGTAAGAGCAAAGGTGGGAGTCTCTGCTATAGGCCTCAGATGCCATCTGATGGCATGCTCAGCCTTGTGGTTGGTGAGGGCTAGGTGTCTGTACGGTCCAAAGGATTGACTTAATGGTCACAAAGATGTCAGCGCACACACAGAGGAAGGCAAATACATGGCTATTCCCAGGGCTAAAGCTAATCTGGGTCTGGACTTGTAACATTCCAAGCTCTTCGTAGTCACTGACGTTCTTGCTGAAGGTTCAATGGAACTTTCATTCCCTGTGAACATGTGCAGGGTCAGAAGACAACACATTAATTTTTACGTGGGAGAATTTCATCATTTGAGCACTCTCTTACAAGAGTCTTGTAGTGACAATGTTGAGATTGTCTCTTTTAAATAATCTTTCATTCATGTGCTCATTCATTCATTTCTCTATGTATTTCATTTCTATATATGTTTATATATATATGAAAAAAAATATATATATACATACGAAGATTATCAGGAGCCTATTATTATGAATTTTTAAACTTTAATACCAGCTGGGCGGTGGTGGCACACGCCTTTAATCGCGGCACTCGGGAGGCAGAGGCAGGCAGATCTCTGTGAATTCCAGGCCAGCCTGGTCTGCAGACTGAGTTCCAAGACAACCAGGGCCATACAGAGAAACCCTGTCTTGGAAAGGCAAAAAACAAAAAACAAACTTTAGTACCAGGGATAGTTTTGAAGATGCTCCAGGGCCCTCAGAGACAACCAGCAAACATCAAATCACAAAAAAATAAAAGGAGTATCTGAAACTTCCTCATAGACCTGAATAAAACATTTGGTGGCTGAAGTGATGTTGTATTCCAAGAGGTGCTTCCTTCTGTATACCATTCCTGCATTCTGCACATTCAGCTGGGACATGGACTTTTGCTAAATACCTAAGAGAAATGCAAGGAGACTGTACCCACCTTCCTCAGAAATAAACATGGCTGCCTCCAGTCCTTCCCACCCTTCCTTTTACCCATCCATCTTTTATCCATCCACCCATCTTATTATCCATCCATCCATCCATCCATCCATCCACCCACCCACCCATCCATCTTCATAGTTCTCTTATTCATTCCTGAGATCTTTAGATTTTTCCTATAAAATAGGTAAGGAGTGGGTGATCTGTACAAATAAAACTCAGTGAATTATTAACCCTGAATATCGCATGCCCTTCCTTCATGAATGAGAGAGGCTTTCAGATTAGGAAACAGTCCCATGGTCCTTGAGGTTCCCCCTTGTAATCTTGGTCATTGGAGGATCTCAGGTCAGGAAGTTGTTGGGCAGAAGGCAGAAGTCTCCGCTTCTTCAGAGTCTCCTGAACTGTTGCATTATGGGAGCCAGCCCTACTTGCAAAAAGTAGCACAGTGGAGTCTCTCCTCACTCTATTTCCTTCACCTGGCCAAATAAGCTATTCCAGATGGGCCTGTGATTCTGGCAGGCATCGTGGGTTCCAAGTGACTCTAGGACTAGGGTAGCCCCAAAGCTACGTGTACAGGCAAAGCATTAGGCGCTCTTAGCAATGAGTGCAGTCACTAGCTGTCTCTAAGTGTGGCTGTTGATTTTTTTCCCCCTTTTTGTCCCTGGTAAGAAGTGACAGTTGGATGCCTGGCACTTTCACATGGCCTATTTTCCCCATGGGAAGTTGTAAAAAAATATCCATTAAGGCTGGTTTGTGTATGCAACAGAAGGGCATAATATTCCCCTCAAATGAATATCATTATCTCCATCCATGAAGTGAAAGCCCATGAGAGATGGCAGTGCCCTGCAAACCCCTCAGAGCCTCAGCTTTTGGCAAAGCTCAAATGTGTTGAAACCAATCCCTTCTCTCTCCCCGACTAAGTGTCTCAAGACAAAAAGCTCATTAGCAGATGTTTGAAGAGATTTATGATTGTCTCTTCTAAGCCTCTGGGAGGGTGAGAAGGAGAAAAGAAATGGGAAGAGTAACACTGCCTGGATATGGTCTGGAAGGTAGTTCTCTCTGCATTCTCTTTGCTATCAAGTAGTGCAGGAGATTGAATATGATGTTAGTTTGTGCCTCAGTGGTCATATGGAGTCAAGGATTTCACAGATAAGTACCCATTCTGTGGAGAATGGACCATTTGGCTTCCAACACGCAGCCACTCTGTGTCATCCTGCTACCTAAGTAGCAGTAAGAGAAGCCATCCACTCTGCTTTGTTCTAACAAAGGCCAGCAAGATGGATAAAGTCTACACAGCTGCCCTGCCACTCATTAGAAAGCTGGTGCCTGGTTTTGTTTTGTGTGGGGGGTGTTGAGATTATGATAACTCCACCTCTTTCATTTGCCACAAAGCTCCATTTAAGAAGAGGAAGTGGGTTGTCTTTGGTCAGAAAATGGCCACTTCACCTCCAGTCAGGTAGAGAAAGGAGGTGAGCAAGGAAGAGCCTGTAACTGGATAATATAACTTTTCCATAAGCGCCCAACAGCTTTGTGTCAGGATCTGGTTGGCCAAAGCTATGTTACTGAAGAGAATCCTGGAAATATATTTTGTCAGCTGAACCTGTTGTCACTCCAACAAAAATCAGGGTCTGTTCATAACAGGGAAAACAGGAGGAATGCATTTTAGTCAGAGCATCACAAGTGTTTGCTATGGGAGAGTTAAAAATGGTGGTGATGGGATGGTGCCTGCTTTTTTTAACCGTGTGTGTGTGTGTGTGTGTGTGTGTGTGTGTGTGTGTGTGTGTCTAAGTGTGTATATGGTCTATGCATGTGTGTGTGTGTGCACTTGGAGGCCAGTGGTCAATGTTGAGTGGCTTCCTCAATCACTACCATCTTATTTCTTTAAGACAAGGTCCTTTACTGAGCCTGAAGCTGCTTTGTCTAGACTGGCGGGCCAGCTCGCCCCAGGGGTCCTGTCTCCATTCCCCCAGGGCAGGAGTTTGCAGAAGCATACCACCATGCCCACCTATTATGTGTGGCTGGGGATCAGAACTTAGGTCCTCATGTTTGTGCGGCAAGCACCTTACCCACTGGGCCACCTCCCCAGCCCCAAGTGGAGCGGCTCTAAGGAGTCAAACTAAGGACATCTTTAGTGTCACTGCTGTTCAGATGGCTCTCTGTCAGCGGGCCTCAGGAAGTGTATGCGTACTTCTTTCCCTGGGGAGCTGCAATTTCTGCCCCATCCTTTTCTTAATTATTCAGTGCATGTTTTGTGAGAGGGAATAGATCTATCTTTCAGCTAACAAAATAGCCTTGAGGCTCGGAACACATTTTATCATGGAACATCTGAAAATAACTCAGCTCTGAAGCACCATGATGAAGTTGACCTCTAGCAAAAGGGTAAAAATAAGGCTTTATCCATCATCAGCATGAGTTTAGCCAATTTCAGTGACTTGGTTCTAGTGATGCTGGCATCTCTCCTATCAGCATTAACCACCAAGAGCCGGTCTGCAGAGGAACTGACTGTTCTCCAGAGAAGACTTGCCGTGGCCGTCATGTTCATGCCAGAAGAGAGGGGCTCCCTGTTGGATTCGTTGAGCTGTCCCAGCAAACTACATCTTGGAAGTTCAGGGATACCACAGAGCCAATCCAAGAGAAGACTGGGTGTTTAGTTGTATTAAGTGGCATGTTCTTGGGAACACTGTAAGATCTGAAATTCCAGTGTGTCTTTGAGTATGTCCCTTAGAAACTAATCAACAACACAATTTTAACGACTGAAGCATTTTAAAATGCAATTCTTTCTTCTCTAGGGACCTGCAAACTGCACTTAATCTCTGTACTTAAATACATTCTTTGCTCCAAATTTACAATTGTAAAGCCTATTACAGTCAATTAAACCCAACTACCTAGATTACTTAAAATTCACCAGGAGCATTATTTCCTACACATAAGAAGTAGAAATCTAGCTGAGCATGGTGGTACCAGCCTGTAATTGCAGCATTCTAGATGCTGAGGCAGGAGGATTGCTGTGGGATTGAAACCAGCCTACATTACAGACAAAGGAGCTCCAGGTCAACATGGGCTATAGTGTGAGAGCCTGTCTCAAAAAGAAAGAGAGAAAGGGCAGGAGGGAGGGAAGGAGACAGGGAGGGGGGGAGAGAGAGGGAGGTTTAAAAACAAACAAAAAAGCTCTTTTCACATCTTCACTGAAACTAGGTTTCCTTACAAGCGTATGTCTATTGGAGAGAGTGGAGCACAAACAATGTTTACAATACATGGTTCATTGACACAGCAGGATGCACTTTGCAGGCAGATAAATTATAGCCAGCCTGTTGTTCTCCTTGAAAATGTCATAGAACATCAGAGGACCACAAGGAAGGGCAAGAGCTTCTGGTGCCTAGAGGGACATAGAGGTCCCGGATGTCATCAGGACAGTCTCACCGGAAACCATCTGGGTGGGTGTGCCACAGGAACCTGGGGTCCTTTAGCAGGGCTTTTCAGCTAGCTTTAGAGTCCTTGTCAGGGCAAGGTCTGGTGGGGGGAATAGAACAGGGCTGGGAGATGGCGCAGGTGATGAGGTACTTGCTGGGCAAGCTGGAGGGCTGATCCCCAGCGCACAAGTAAATCCTGGCATGGTGATGCATGCCTATAATTCCAGCACTCACGGCTTGGGGACAGATGGATCCCTGGAGCCCACTGGCCAGCCGGTCCAGACAACTGGGGAGACTCAACCTTATGAAGAGACCCTGTTTCAAAATTATAAGGCTGAGAATGATGGAGAAAAAAATGATGAGGAAGACACCCAGCATTTGACCACACACACACACACACACACACACACACACACACACACACATACACACACACATGAAGTAGAATAAGAATCAAATTACAGCCCAGCCTTCCTCCCATCCTCATGAATTCAGGGTGGCTCAGAGTTAATTGCCCACAGACAATGGCCATCTTCAGCTGTAATCTGAGAAATAAGATCAACAACGACAGAGTCAAGCCGATTACAGACATATTTACAACCAAAAACTTAACATAGCAGCACAGATGGAGGTCCCAGAAGGTGTCTCACCCCATTTAATCTGCACTCGAGAACATAATAACAGCTTTACAAAGAACCTTCAAAGGAGTTGTAAGAAGATCTGACCTGTGATGTTCACCCTTCCTTAGGACTGTGCTTTTCTTTTCTCTCTTTTTGACCTTGGAAAATCAACATCCCCCAGAAAAGAAAGTATCAGAATAATACTTGTGTGGTGCTGAGCTCAATAAACATGAAGATGCTGCCCTTCCCAGGAAGGAGCTGATGTGGAAGCTCCATGGCATACTCAGACTTCTCTACGTGTTTCCCGGAGGACTGATATTAAGACTTTCTCTCATCCAGCATCCTAGTGGGAAAGCCTCACCACACCCTTTTGTTTGGTACAAAGATGGTGAAATGCTCTCTCTTCACACCAGAAAATAGATGTTGTCCTTGTCGGATAAAGGGTCTAGAATTTTCCTATGTGGATAATTATAACTACTTGTGATCCTTTGAAGCTTACCCAAATAAATTTTGTCAGATATGGCTAGACTAAGTGATTAATGGAAAGTGTGGGGTGGGGGTGGAACAAGGGAGTGATATGAGGTAGGCAGAGAGTGTGAAGAGGAGATGACAGGGATAGAGAAGGAAAATACAAAAAGCAGCTTCGAACCTGGATGTATTAGTCAGGATCTCTAGAATAATAAAACTTATAGAATGAATATATATACTTATATGTATACATACACACACACACATACATACATACATATATACACATACACACCGTGTGTGTGTGTGTGTAAAGGGGACTTATTGAAATGACTTACAGGCTGTAGTCCAGCATCCAACAATGAGTTTGAACAGAAAGTCCAAGAACCCAGTAGTTGCTCAGTCTACAAGGCTGATGTCTTTAGTAGAAGCTTCAGTCCCAAAGAAGTGGGCTCTAATGCCAGTGAAGGAGTGGAGAGCAAGCAGCCAAAGAGCAAAAGCTTCCTTCTTCTGTGACCTTATATAGACTTCCAGTAGAAGGTATGGCCCAGGCTAAAGGCGGGTCTTCCCATTTCAAGATCTATATCAAATGTCTGTGTCTTCCCGTACCAAAGATCCAGACTAGAAAGGGATTCACCCGCTTCAAACCAAGCCAAAAAAAAAAAAAAAAACAAGAAAACTCTCACAGGTGTGCCCTCCATTTCTGGATTGTAGTTCATTCCAGATAGCCAAGTTAACAACCAAGACTAGCCATCACACTGGGCTTAGGCTGGGCTGAGGGTGGGGTCTTAGCATGAAAGGCAAGTTCAGAAGGGATACCCAACCATAGCCATCCTGTGGAGAGTCAACAGCCCACCTACCATCATGGTACTTGGGTCAAGGAGGAGGGGAAGTGATCGTTAGTTTGAACAAACAAGATTTCCCAGGGAAGAGAAGTCTAAAATTGCATCTTCCAGTCCAGGAGCCAGCAGCCACCTGTGTCTGTTTACATTTGCATGAATTAAAAGTAAACACAAACTTAGAACTTCAGCTCCCCAGTAGGAGTTACCACATTTCTTTTTGAATAATAAGTTTATAGTCTTTGAGAATTCTGTACATGTATACATGAACATTCCCTACTTCCCTCATGTAACTCTCCCTGTATCTCCTCCAACACACCCCTCCCAACTTCGTGTCATCATCATCTTTTTTAATAACCCACTAAGTCTAATTAGTGCTGCCCATAAGTACATAGGTATGGGCCCAGCCTCAACCTATGGGTCACGACCCCTTCATGAGGTCAAATGACCTTTTCACAGATATGGCCTAAAACCATTGGAAAACACAGATAATTACATCCTGATTCCTAACAGTAGCAAAATTAGTTATGGGGTAGCAATGAAAATAATTTTATGGTTGGGGGTCACTACAACATGAGGAACTGAATTAAAGGGCCACAGCAATAGGAAAGTTGAAAACCAGTGTACTAGAGCCCGGGCAACCTACCAGTAGCTACACCGCCAAAGAAAAATGGTTTTCCATCCCCTGGCAGCCATCAACTGCCTGTAGCCTCTCATTAGGAGGTGGGGCCTAGAGAGCACTGCTCTCATCTCTTTCAGAATTTGCCTATCTTGACTTATTGAGGTCTTGAGAAGGTAGCCACCCTTGCTGTGAGCTCCTGAGTGCAGTGGAAAGGCCATGTCAAATCCCGAAGACGGCTTCTCAGAGCACTCCTCCCCGTCTTTGGGCTTCACCATTCTTCCTGGCTCCTCTTCTGTGACGCTCCCTGAGCTTCTTACATGTGGGGTTTGGGTGAGGTTGGTATAGATGTCCCAGTTAGGGGTGAGCACTAAGTCTCTCCATCTCAGATAGAGATGTCCCAACTAGGGGTGAGCACTGAGTGTCTGCATCTCGGATAGAGATGTCCCAACTAGGGGTGAGCACTGAGTGTCTGCATCTCAGATAGAGATGTCCCAACTAGGGGTGAGCACTGAGTGTCTGCATCTCAGATAGAGATGCCCCAACTAGGGGTGAGCACTAAGTCTGCATCTCAGATAGAGATGTCCCAACTAGGGGTGAGCACTAAGTCTTCTATCATCTCAATACTTTGGCCAGTTCGGCATCCCTGCACTGACTGCTGTTTCTGACAGAAAGAAACTTCTCTGACCAAGGTTGAGAGCAGCCTATGTTCATTGGCATAAACATAAACATTTAAGACAATTGGACAGCATGGCCATTAAGCAAACTAATAATAGCAGGTCCTTCTTATGGTGGATGATCAGCCAGGGGCTTTTGACCAGGATTATTGTACCAGCTGTGAAATTAATTCCCTCCTGCGGAGACGACCCCAAATTAAATCAGAAAATGCTTAGTTATCCCATAACAGTCATGCCATTATTGCATCCATGTACAACTTTGGCCTGGCAGGTTGGTACTGTGGCATGCAGGGTCCAGCACTGGATAACCACGGTAATATCGTTACTCCTCCAACAGCCTGTATAGCCCTGTCCAGCACTGGGAAAGCTCACTAAAGGGAGGAGTATCCCAGTTAGTTTGAGACTGATCTCCCTATGTCCTACAGCCAAAGTGTAGAAGTCAGAACATTTCAAGCGCTCAGTGGGCCACACGTAGCTGGTGGTGACTGTATTAGGGTAGTGCAGATAAAAATACATTTCTGTTGTTGGAGAGGCTCTATTAGCACTAAGCCCAATCATCAGTTTCTCTAATAAGCAAACCCTTGACCTTCTCTATACCATGAGGAAGACTCCCATGTTGGCACACACTACCTTCCTGCCTAAATCTGTATATGCACAAAATATGTCTGCACACAGATACCAGGTAGACTATCTGAGGCATTACATTTGGTTTAACTGTCAAATGTAAGATTGACTGAGAATAATAGAAAAAAAAACATTTTGTGGAAAGAACAGACTGTTTGAATTCCATGTGTCTTAGAGGCTGAAGAAAATCTCAGCAGGACTTAACCTCTAACCCAGGTCATCAGCAGAGCAGTGACAGCAAGGGCCCCTCCCCATTCTGGGGGTGACAAACCTGTAAATGGTTTGGTTTGCATCCCTGGACGTTGTTCTATTCCCCTCTAGTGGATTTAAAGGGTATCTGTCATTCTACTCCAACTTGGACACATTTGTAAGAACAGGAGTTGGAATCTAGGGACAGTTAATAATGTCTTTGTCCTTATTTCTGTGTCATGACATGCTGCTTCTTGGCATTGAGGGAATCTAGCCTTCTGCTCTGTGTCCATTTCAATTGCATGTAGGGAAAGGCTGGCGTGTTCACACGGTGTGTCTCTTCTGATGGCAGTGTGAGCCTAACATGTTCCAAGCATCTACCATGGGCTCAGCATCTGACTCAGAGCTGGGCCCATTGACTGACTCAAAGGCTCAGTGGATAAACAGACTTCAGATCCCCAGTGTCCACAAAAGCCAGGAGGGTGAAGTGACCTGTCTGTAATCCCAGCACTTGGAAGGTGGAGACAGGGCAAGCTGAGGAGACTAGTCATATCTGTGCACTCCAGATTCAGTGAGAGACCCTATTTTATAAATGAGAGTCTCAAGGAAGACACCTGATGTCAGCCTCTGACCTACATATGCATACATATGCATGCAAAAAAGGGCGTGGTTTGAAATTCTGATCTTACCACATAGTAGCTATGCATCCTGATGGAATTTATTTTTCTAGCCTCTTTTCTTTTGTCTTTAAAATAGAGATGGTCCTTCTTTAACCCTGCATGAGGATAACTTCAAAAGTGAGGCTGACCTCTAAATCTACTCAGCCTCATTTCCTGCCTGCCCCCCTTTGACTATGTTCTGTTACAACTGAGGGACAGACAAGTAAACTGTCGACGTGCTTCCAAATGCTTGGCCCCATAGGGGAGCCATGAGGATGACTGGGGCTGCCTTTTCCTTGGCTCCAGAGGCTCATAGGTTACCATGCTGATTATATTTCCATCTTCTCTTACATGTGGAGTTCTTCTAAGGTTGGGCTGGTTAGCAGGGAAAAGATAGAAACACTGTAATTTTAATATTCTAAAAATTCTATTTCCCCAAATAAAAGAAGCATTATCCTTAAGGGCATATGTGCCAATGTGTCTAAAGTCACACCCCTCTTGTCCACTTCACTCTAGGCCCCTGGCAGGGCCTCCTTCTGCAGAGGGAAAAGGGAAGCAAACAGTTAGACACAACTGTTTGCTACAGGTGGAAATAAGAGTCTGTTCACGGTGATGATCTCTTGCTCTCCTTTTAAGAAAACAAGCAACAACAACAACAAAACAAAACAAAGAATTCCAAATCTTTTAGGTTTCTGCATACTCCCCTAGAAAGCTAAACTTTGCATTTTTATAATAGATGAACAATAGTGCCAGTGGGTTCGGATGGAGGATTGGGGCATCTCAACAAGGACCGCTATTTTTGTCACTGTTTTAGACTGAGCTCTGGAGGCAACTCTTAGGATGCATTTAAAGTCACAGCCAGAAGGAAATGCATTGGTGCTGTCTCCTATTGTTTAAGCAAAGGGAGGGAGGGTGATGGCAGGCCAGCCTCCTTCAATGTGTGACCCTCAGCCACTGGCACACAGCAATGCAGATGCTTAGGCAGAACTAAGGGGGGACGTTTAAAGTCAGATGCAGAACAGGCCAAGCACGGGGACAGTGGACCTATACTGGGGACAGTGCTTTTCATGCCTGAGGGGTGGGTGGAAGGGCCTCTACCTAGTCATTATCTGTCAAAGCTGATCAGTATGATATCAAGTGCCGGGAAATTCACAACAGGCTATAACTACATCTGTGTAGCCCTGGCTGACCTAGAACTTACTTTGTAGACCAGGCTGGTCTGGAACTCAGAGATCTGCCTGCCCCTGCCTCCCAAGTGCTGAGATTGAAGTCATGTAACACCATGCCTAGCTAAGATGTTGTATCTTTATGGCTTGGGACAACTGTCGGTAACTAGCAAATTGTTGAAGGTTTGCTATCAAAAAAAAAAAAAAATAAAAAAATAAAGGGACCTTTGGTGTTTCTCAGTCCCTACTTTTCAAAAAGGAATGAAAGGTTCCACTCAATCAAAAGTGCAATAAATTCTCCAGAGAGATTGAGGCAGGAAGAACACAGGTTTAAGGTCTACCTACAGAATAAATTCAAGGTCACATGGACAATTTAATGAGACCCTGTTTTAAAAATAATAAAAATTAGGCCAAGCATGATGTCACGTGCCTGTGATTCCAGCATGTGATCAGGAGGCAGAGGCAAGAGGATTAATGCATGTTCAAAGCCCACCTGGTCTACACAGCTACCTGAAGACTATCAGGGCTATGTTTAAGACCTACCTCAAAAATGAAATAATAAGATAAAATATCAGGTGAAATTTAAAAAAAAGAAGGGCTCTGGAAGCGTAGCTCAGTGGTATAGCACTCTCCTTAGCACAAGACCATATCCCTAGACAAAAAACAAATCTCATCACGAAGAGTCAGGAACTTGCTACAGACGGGAAGGAGAAAATGTCTGCTGACAGCATGAGTGGTCACTAAGCACACGGGGAAGCCTGACCTGGAACCCACTAGCTCACCTGTCACGTGGGCTCACATACAAGAGGGTTAACTCTCGAGCTTATTCACAGGGCTCAGCACCCATCAGACTCGAACAAAGCAGCCAGGTCAAAAGCAGAGCCTCTTACAACAGACAGGGGCTCTCAGCTTTAGTAGTTTATGTATCCATCTGTTTGGTCTGAGGTCTCCACTTCTGACTTTTCTCCCAAGGAACTGACAGGGGTCTTGTCCCAGGTCTGATTATAAATCCTGTTGGTCCTGATGCTTTAAATGGTGACTATTTGGGAATAACCTAAATGTGTGGGAATTGGGGCTTGGCTAAATCAGCCACAGTACATCCATACACAAAATGTCACATGGTTAGATGGGACACTGCCTTATAGTGACAGAAACAACTTTATTTGAATTGTCAGGTTAAGCAAAGCCCAGGCCAGTCTACTAAGCATGATTGCTTAGAAAATACTCTGCCCCCTGCTCTTGTCTCTCACATCTTTGTTAAATTAAATATACCAAAATGTTATAGTTTCTTCCAACTTAGCTATGCCTTTGTCAGATTCAGCAAAACTATATCTAGTTTTTGCCATGAATATAATTTGCCTATATAAATATACATATGAGTAAACAATTGAAAGTTAACTTAAAAATTGGAATAATTAATATTTTTACTATAAACTGTACATTTTTTAAAAATGAGGTTAAAGCAAAAAAGATCAGATACTACCAAAGAAGTGGCATCTCTCTTGTAGTTAGAAGTGGGTAGTGCGGGAGAGCTAGCCAGAGACTGATCAATAGCTTTGTGGGGAATCAGACATCTCTGAAGACAGAACCTTGCCCATTGGACTTCCAATCTCAAAAGACAGGATTGCACCTTCTGTCTCCTCTATATGTGTCAATCCCAGCTGCTGGGGAACCTCTGGACACTATTAGCAAGACATACAAGCCGGGCAGTGGTGGCACATGCCTTTAATCCCAGCACTTGGGAGGCAGAGCCAGGCAAGTTTCTGTGAGTTTGAGGCCAGCCTGGTCTACAGAGCGAGATCCAGGACAGGTACCAAAACTACACAGAGAAACTCTGTCTCGGAAAAAAAAAAAAGACATACAAGCAAACTTTTTGCAACTAGTGTTTACTTCACAGGTATGACAGAAATAAGCATCAAACATCAGAAGTGTTATCTTGCAAATACAAAATATTGGACTTCGCCGGGCGGTGGTGGCGCACGCCTTTAATCCCAGCACTCGGGAGGCAGAGCCAGGCGGATCTTTGTGAGTTCGAGGCCAGCCTGGGCTACCAAGTGAGTTCCAGGAAAGGCGCAAAGCTACACAGAGAAACCCTGTCTCGAAAAACCAAAAAAAAAAAAAAAAAAAAAAAAAAAAAAAAAAAAAAAAATATTGGACTTCAAAACTTATCCCTGACCATCACTGAAGTGGCAGAAGTCCTTGGTGGCAGGACTTCTCACACAATGACCTGACTCTGCTCTGTCTTTTATAGACTAGCAAAGATGATGGAATCTTAGAGATTCATGAGTAAGTGTATTTCCATTTATCTCTGATTTATTCTCAGATAGTCTTATAAACTTGGCCATAAATGTTTTAAGACACAAATTGTAGAGGGCTGGCATGGATCTGCGTAATTAGGATGCTTCCTGTATTCCTATTTTATTTTATTTTCAAGCCATAACATTGGAGCCAAACAAATCTGTAATTAGCATAGACATTATTTGGTGCTTTTTAAAAATGCTATTAAACTTTAATAATGAACGGAGCCATGGTTGTCATGAGTTAGGGGTAGGGAATGCATAATTGGAAGAGGGAAGGGCATAGGAACTAGTGATGAGCAGCCCTGCATCTCAAGCCTCATGGAACTCTGCTCAGAATGAGTGGGATGCAGTCTGTGCAAAGCCTGTCCATAGCATTAGACCAACACCTGCTTCTGGTTCTAAACCTACACGGGAGAAAATCAGGTCAGAGCATCCCTGTAATGCTCTGTATCAGCAGTTCTCAACCTGTGGGTTGAGACCCCTTGTGGGCTGAACGACCCTTTCACGGAGGTTGCATATAAGATATCCTATATATTAGATATTTACATTACGATTCATAACAGCAGCAAAATTACAGTTATGAAATAACAATGAGAATAATTATATGGCTGGGGGCCACCACAACATGAGGAGCTGTATTAAAGGGTCACAGCACTAGGAAGGTTGAGAACCACTGCTTTACATAGTTCTTGTAACTTATAAATCCAATGCTACTTCCTAATTTAAAAAAGTTAATGGCATTTAAATATGATACTTTTCTAATAAAAATTACTATTATTGGTTATGATAAGTCTAGGTAAAGTGATCAACATACTTAACTAAATGGGAAAAGAATTATAATATATAAATGATATTTTTCCTTGGAGGACTCAATATAGAAATACAAGAACAAATAAATTTATTTTCTAAATAAAAATCTCCCATGAACTGCGAGTATTACAGTGTAGGAAAATAAAGCTGTATGTGTGCAATGTTGTATTTATTGCCTCCCTCCCTTTCTTCCTTCACCTGTAAGAGGCCCATGGATCCTGAGTCCTGCTGTGTGACATTTACCTCCTCCCAGGAAGCAGAGCCTCCCGCACACACACTGAGAGTCAGGCTGTGCCCAAAGTGAAACTGCCTCCTGCATTGTTTTCCTGTTCTTCTTTTCCTCTGCCCTGATTGCGGTCCAGCCCACACAGCATTTGCCCCTTCATCCCTTGGTCATCCCATCCCATCACCAACACCCAGTCCCCACGAGCATCAGGTGCTCCTGCCCTGGAGCCACTGGTAGATGAGTGAGAAGTGGATGATGTGGTAAGGCAGGCGATGTGGACGTGGGCTGTTGCTGCTGTGCTCACTCATGGTATCTGAATGGTGGATGGTTTCTCTTGGCATCACCAACTTAGGGCTGTTTTCAGTTGGACTTCAGCCCCCAAGCTAGACATCAGAGCCCATTCAGTGGCTCTCTGCCAGCTAGCAGAGAATGGAAGTTGGGACTGAACCTGCTGAGGTTCTTTGTGAGGAGTGGGTGATATTGTTCAAAATCTTTGTTGTCCATACTTGGGGAAGAAGTTATATATGCTCTGCTTTGTTGACTTCTAGCTCTGCCATGTGTCTTACTTGGGCCAATGAAACAGGAGAAATGATGGCACTGTTTTTAGGTGAGGGATGAAAGAGACTTTGAATAGTATTGCCCTTTATCTTCTGCAAGAAGACCTGGGTCTACCCCTGTTAGGGGCTCTTCTGTCAGGAAGATCTCAAAGGGAAGAGAAAGAAGTGCTGTGTTTAGCCACTAGAGTGGTTGTTTATACAGCATAAATTAACTTGTCCTCAGTGAGACAAAGATCCCACTTGAGTCTTTCCCACTTGGTATGTGCCACTGACACATAGTAGGTGTACAGCAAATTTTAAAAAGAAATGAAGAAGCATAGCTAAAAAGTATGCTTCTCTTCTCTTTTGTATTGTTTTTTCAAGACGGAGTTTATCTGTGTAGCCCTGGCTGTCCTGGAACTTACTCTGTAGACCAGGCTGGCCTTGAACTCAGAACTCAGAGATCCACCTGCCTCTCTGCCTTCTGAGGCATATACCACCACTGCCCTGCAAGTATGCTTATTTTCAAATGAATAGTGCTTAGGTTTTATTGTGTAAATATTTTCACATCTAAAACATATTTTAATATCAGAGTTGCATAAACTGTCAATGATTCTTTGATAATTTGAAGTTTATACTGCATAGGACATTGATTGACATACATACATATATCAATGTCTAAAAATGGTGTGGACATACACTATACAAAATAGGAAGATGTAAGCCATACTATACCTTCTTTTAAAAAAAAGAGTTGTTTTTTTTTTTTTTTAATGTGTCGGTGGGGTATGTGCACATGCATGTGGGTGTCTGCAAAGGCCAAGAGAGGGTGTCAGATTCCATGGAACTAGAGTTACAGGTCACTGTGAAATTCCTGGCATGGGTGCTGAGACCTGAACACAGATCCTCTGGGAGAGCAGCAAGTGCTCTCTACCTCTGAGCTGTCTCTCCAACCCCATAACAACCTTTTAAAGATGTAGACTGTGCTGCCGAATGCTCTCAGAGTTACCTCCTGTAGGCACCTTCTGGGTAGGCTGCTTAAGAAACTACAGGTATAAGTGTGCCTCAGTTTCTCTAACATGCAGATGACATCTTGTGAACCAGATAAAATGTAACTAAATGTATTCAGCAGGACTTCACCATCATTTGGGATGCAAGGAAAATGTATGAATTCATCTGTTCCCCACATCTTCTCAGATAATGTTCAAAGTGCCCTTCCACTTTTGGCTCTGATGCCTACGCTTCCTGGAGGCATTTCACTTACAACTCTCTATCTAGAGAAAAGCCGTGCCCTTGTTTTCTGGGGGAAGGGTCATGTTTATGTTTCTGGTTTTGACATAAATGTCACTCTAGCCTATGTTTGACGCTATGACTCGCTCTTTTTGTCAGACAATAGTTCTTGGTGTTCAGTCCATGCTGTTACAGAAAGAGCTAGCTAATTTGCTTTAACTATTACATAGTTAGTACTCAACACTATAAGTATATTGCAATTTATTTAGTAGTTATTTGCCTTGCTGGTGGAGAATTATGTGGACTTTAAAGACTTGGTGGATTCAAATGTGATGATAGCACCTTGCTCAGCTGGGAAAAAAAAAAAAAAAATCTTAAGAATCCTACTAATGAAGCCTGATTTGACAAGTTAACCCAGCTATAAAGATGACTAATATTTGGGTCTGGAGAGACGGCTCAGTGGTTAAGAGCATTTGCTGCTCTTGCAGAGGACCAGGGTTCAGTTCCCAGCAGTTCCCAGCACCCATATGATGGTTCACAACCATCAGTAATTCCAGTTCTGGGGAATCCAACTCCCTCTTCTAATGTCCACAGGCACCAGGCATGCGTGTAATGCACATATATGCATGCAAAATACTCATAAACATAAAACTAAATCTAAAAAGAATTTTTTTTAATTTATTTTAAAGATGTTATTCACCAAAATAAAATGAGGCCGCTTTATAAAACCAAAATGAATTCCTGCCACCAGACATAAGAGTTCTTTCATAAATAAGCAACGTTTACAGGAACAACAGCCCGGCCAAAGACAAAGTTCTGTTTTTGTTTAGTTTCGTTTTGTTTTGTTTACAACCAAGTCTCATGTATCCCAGGCTGGTATCAAATTTGCTCTGTAGCCGAGGTTGATCTTGAATTTCTGATCCTCCTGCAGTCCTGGGGTCAAGAACTTTACCCCTGAGCTACACCCCTAGCCAGCATTGTACATCCTAAAGCTCCCATGGAGAGGGATCCAGCCTCTAAGAAAGACTATAGAGTTGAGCCTTTCTTACAGGTTGAGACAGAATGTAATGATTTCAGTAATAACCATGGCTTTGGTAATACCTGCAGCTTTTGTTAACAAACCAAAAATTTTAATAAGGTTTTTGTTTTTGGTTTTGTTTTTGGTTTTTTGTTTCATCTCATGGAGTTAAAAGAGGAAAAAGCCCAGCTTCCTAAGGATTTCAGTTCACAGTAATGATGCCAACTTTACCCTCGGAGTAGTGTATTCGGTGTTGCCTATGCAGTCAGCATGCGGGTGACATTTAGACCCAAGCCTGGCTTCCAAGTATGATTCATGAGAACGCATCAGATGGTGAGAACAGGGAATTTTCCTTGGTATTTAGAGGAAGCAGCTTGGAGGAGCTGCACAAGGAAGTCACGCCCCAGAGCGCCACTGGATTAAAAACAGCCTGGCCCAGGAACTCAGAAAGCCCGACCCTGAGACCTTCAAGGACAGGCATTTGGGTTCTCTGAGAAACCTCCAGGGCATGAGGGAGGAATTCAGATATGGGTAGAAAATGCAGGATGGGATCACACACAGACACACACACACACACACACCCCAAAAGCTGACCTTCCTTACTCCTCAGATGAGAAGGGCATGTGAAGTGTCTGCTTGTATAGGCCATCCTCATCTCCATCCTTAACAGCTGCCTGCCTCCTGCAGCTCAGGGAGCATCTATTCCTCCAGAGGCTTTCCTCTACCTGTGGCTGGACCACTCTCCATCCTTGAAGACTGAGATTGCAAACACAACTAGAGCACACTGTCTTCCGTACAGACATAGAGTCCAGAAAGGAAGGACCTAGGATGTACAGAACTAAGGGCTTGTTTTTAACTGATTTCAGAAGATGATGATGATGATGGAGAAGGAGGAGGAAGTCTTGGAAACATCTTGATAGGGATGTTGAGAAGGCTTTCCAGGGAAAGCTGATTGAGTTACTATATTTTAGAACTAAGAAATAAGATACAGGCTAACAGATGCTTTCAATAGAACTTGCATTTTTTTTCCATTGGTTGTTTTTTGGAAAGGAATCCAGATTTAGATTTGTGAGCGAGATTTCCTTTGTGCTGATGAGAAGCAGTGTACTCAAAGCCTCCGTTTTTGACGCAGCCACACATGCAACAGACACTTCTGAGTCAAGCATTTGTCTGGTCTATTATAACGTAATATCGGGCCTGTGATGCAGGACAGAAGATTTTATACTCCCTTCAAGTAGAGGCTGCCTCAAGAAGTTAAAAGGAACATTTACACATGTTTCACTCAAAGGAAAGGACTTCTAACCTCATTCGTAGTGGAGTTTATAACAGGCCTTTCTTTGTGTGCTGTGACCAAGCTTACTACACCTTACCCATGGAATGGTTTTCTCTAGAACAGCAGTTCTCAACCTGTGGGTCAAAACCCCTTTGGGGGGTTGAATATATCCTGCATATCAGATATTTGCATTACAATTCATAACAGTAGCAAAATTATAATTATGAAGTAGCAACAAAAATAATTTTACAGTTGGGTAGTCACCACAGCACAAGGAACCGTATTAAAGGGTCACAGCGTTGGGAAAGTTGAGAACCACTGCTGTAGCACCTTCGAGCCGAGTGGGGTGAAAGTGCAGTTCTGTTAAGATATAGTTGCTTTGCTGTATAGTTGGTGAAGGTACCATGTAAGAGACAAGAGGGATGTCACAGGAGAGCTGGGCAGACCTTTGGGCAGCGTTGAAATCACAGAGACGCCTCCTCTGTTTGTTTTGCCTGCTCACCTTGCTTTCCAGAGAGCTCAGAGATAAAGCTCATACTTAAAACTTAGTATTCGTCTTGATTCTGTCACAGTTACTAATTTAGCAGTGTCAGTTTGGAGCTTTCTTCTGTTTGAGATTGGAGAGAGAGAGAGAGAGAGAGAGAGAGAGAGAGAGAGAGAGAGAGAGAGTCCCCGTCCTCTGAAAGGAAACAGTGGTCTTTCTTACTGCCCCTGTATGAGCTGCAGCAGGGAGAATCCTGGTGGCAGTGGCCGTGGAAGCCATCACAAGAAAGGGCATAGGTGAGATACATTGGGTGCTGCTGGAAGATGAAGGTGCCAGGGCTTATGGATGTGACAGAGAATGCCAACGCTGCTGAGGACCCGGGGACCTGCACCACTTAGACAGAAGCACACTAACTCAGGCTTCAGCTCCCTCTGTGGCCGGTACCTCTCCACCTGGCAGCCCGGTGCCTTTCAACCTCCCCGTGACCCAGAGTGGCTGCACACTTGGCTGAGCCCTTGGTCAGCCAGAGATTCAAAATGAGTTTGTTCCAAAGAACTGCTCACCGAGGTTGAGACACAGTGTGTATTTCCTTTACTTAGAGAGAAACTTTCCACTCTGACTTTTGACTAGATCTTTGGAGTCACCCTCCTCAACCCCTTCACGTGAGATCCAGCGATTACGCATCTCGTGGACAGGAAGCAGATGGTCCTTGGCTGTTGTTCTACCCAAGTTGGTGATATTTGCTCAGCAAACAGGACTGTGTTCCCTCCCCAGTGCACAGTATATTTAATTCATATGTTGTACAATGCAAGCCCTCGTGCTGTAATTACGCACAGAAAGTCTGGAGACCCCAGGATGCCTGCAGTCAGCTGGTGGCGGGGCAGCCGTGGTGTCCCCGCTCCACTAACACGCTGTGCTTATGTAAGATGTTCTCACTGGGGAAGGCTGGGCGAAGAGCACACGGGAACAGGCTGTACTGGTTTTTGCAAATTCTTGTGAGTCTTAAATGATTTCAATATAAAAAGGGTTTTGTTGGTGTTTTCTTTTTCTAAATATCAAGACAATATTGAAGAGACCATCTAGTACCGTTGTTTCCAGCTTTAATTTTAGCACAGCCTCACCTCTTCCTTGTCCCCACCCTGAGCAGCGCTGGGCACCTCCTGACAAGCTCAGGGCTCTGTAAAATATCACTCAAAACCCTAATCCCACCCATAATGGTCCAGGATCCCGATGAGGAAACTGAGACCCAGAGAAGGCAAACGCATTGCCCACCAGTGGCTGTGGCAGAAATACAGACAGCCTGGAAGGTTTCCGCCCCGGCAGCTTTCTGTGAAGCGTGATGAGTCCCGTTTAGCTAACAAGGTACTTTCTCCCCTCCGACCTGGTGAGATTCCTTCCACTGGATGAGTTTTCATGCTCCTGCCTCCCCCTTCTTCTGTGCAGGCAATAGCATCATCTTGACCTTTAAGTTGGGACCGTGCAAGGCGTAGTCTGGACCACCAAACAGTTTCAAATTCACATGTGGGGCGATTGCCACGGAGTTTATCTGGGAGGGCTAGACACGGAGTTCAGGAAGCAGGACTGAGGAAACATTCCCTGCCCAGCCTCCATTCTAAGCACCAGTGAAGGCTCTAATCACCCCGCTCTCCCAGTGCATCTATTGCAGCCCACACCACTGAAGTATTTTAGAGAAACCTTGGGCATCATGAAGTTTACTTCTATGGCTAATACAAGACAGCTTCTTCTGTTTGTCCAACCCTCATCAGGTTGCAGACCTTTTGCATATATGCTCATATGCTGCGGGAGTTAGCATGAGCACATATGGCCACCATAATTCATAAGCAGGATCCAGGGCCACACACGTACTTTGGATAGTGAAAGGCTCTGGGACTCGGTGCCTCTCCAGACCCATACACAGGAAGCAGAAGAAATGGCTTCCTCTCTTTCCACATCTCCCAGCAGTTAGAACCTGGAGATGCCGCATGGGTGTCGGATGAGTAAGAGTTAGGTTTTCCTGAAAAGTGAGGCCTGTTGCCCGTGTGCCACGTCAACAAAAATCTGTGTGACAGTCAGCTGGCAGGACAGCCTCCCACGGGCTTGCTGCCCCTGCATCCTCCGGAGGGTTCGGAGTGAGCTGCCACTCCTGATTTCCTGTCAGTTGTTGATGCCCCATTTCTGCAGGGGACCTGGCTGCTCTCTTCCCCCCCGGCAGCTTCCTCGCCCTCCACATTGGAGGACACAACCTTCACTGTCAACACGGGTCCAGCTAATTGGTGCTGATGCTGGCCTGATCCTGCAGCATTCTGCCCCACGTCGCAGACATCAGAGAAACTGATCAGCTGTTCTGATGTCGGAGGCTGCTCCTCACTCCATCGTCAGAGCCATTACTAGCTGGGGAAAATACTCCCACAAGGACATGAGATATTTTATAACGCAAGAGGGGCCTTTAGAAGGCCAGAGAGTGGGTTCCTTCAAAAGCATTACTAACCATGAGCCAGTGAGATGACTTAGTGGATAAGGTGCTTGCTCTATGACTCAAGACTGGAGTTGGATCTCGGGAAATCATGTGGTGGAAGGAGAGAACCAACTCCCAGAAGTTGCCATCTGACCCTCACACACGCAAGGTGGCATTCACAGGCGCGTGCTCACACTCACAGGCACAAGCACACTACACACAAAATAAATGAGTGAATTAATTAATTAATTCAGGATAAAATAATATTGCTGGCCATTAACACATGTATTCAGCGGCTGCTGTCAGGCCCTACTGTCTATCACATGGCCTTCTAAAGCAGCGATTCCCAGTCTTCTAAACTTGGGATAATCTTCAGGAAAGAGCAAGTGACCATATACCTGCAATCTCACTACTCAGCAAGCTAACAAAGAGTCTTGTGTTTGAGGCCAGTCTGCACTACACAGTGAAATTCTGTATCCAAAAAGAATGGGGGGGGGGAGGAGGAAGGGAGGACCACAGTGGGAGCCCCTCTCCAGGGTTTCTGATTGTGGGGACATCTAGGCCCTGTATTTGTGATCACGCTGCCTGATACCCTGCTGTGTGAAACCTGTTGCCTTAAAGCTAGGATGAGCAAACATCCCTTATGGTGGTTAGGTAGTAAATATGTTTGGCTCTGTGGCCCATTTCCTCTCTGGTACAAGTGTTCAACTCTGCCACTGTAGTCACAGGAACCATGTCACTGACTGAGTGTGGCTGCATTCCAAGAATATTTTATTTCAAAAACAGGTGGTATATCTGTACCTCTCCCTCCCTCAAAAAAAAATGAGGTGCAGCTCTAGAAGTTAAGAAGTTAAGCTAAAAACCAGGCCTCATTCTGGGTAGACACCTGAAAATTTGCATAGTATGAATCAGGTGGTCAGATCCCAGCTCCAACATCTATGAGCCATGTAGCCCCGGGGAAGTCACCACCATCTCTGTAAAATGAGGGTAACAATATTATAACAAGGGACAAGGAGACATGCTCACCTTTATCACAGCTAGTGACACATCTGTGAGTGTTTGGCTTGCTGTCCTTTAAATTTTTTCTTCATGATTAAAACATTCCAGAATTTTCCAACCTATGCCTCTAAAAAGGATTCATAACCATTCATTTGGGATATATTCAGCTTGGGTTCTGGATTCCAAAGCCAACCAAAAGGAGACTCTTATAAAACCAAACTCACCTTTGGAATCTGTTAGACCTCTGGTGCCCAGGTGCCTTAGAAAGTCAAAAGCCTATCATGTCTTTCTTTGTGGCTCTTTGCATGTGAGCAACACTTGCCTCCAGGAGAGGCCCAGGCTTAATGGATCTTCATGGGACTCCCATCTCCTATTCCTCTGACACTTTGCCCCTCTGTACTCTCACGGTGTTTCATGAGGATGAGACCTGTGTGTTCACATAGAGTATGGCGTTAGTCTGCAGTTCAAACAGCACACAAAGATCCTTTTGCTCAACCCTCTCCATGAAGGAGCTGGGGGCTGAGTGTGGTGGTATGAATCTTTAGTCCCAACACTGAAGAGTTGAAAAGTACTGAGACAGGAGGATTGACAGTTCAAGGCCAGCCTGGACTACATGTGGAGGGGGAGAAGAGGAGGGTAAGGAGGACAATGAGGAAGGAGGAGAGGAGGAGGAGGAGGAGGAAGAAGAAGAAGCAGCAGCTAGAACCAGCAGCCAGAATTTTTTCTTCTCTGTCCCCTGCACACTCACCCTGCATTTGGACAGCCTTCTACTAGGGTGTTCTTCTAAGCAGTTTACAAAGGTTGGCTTGTTTTGTTATTACAACTACATAAATTAGGTGGTACTGACTTCCCAGTGCAGATGAGACAGAAAGAACAAGCCATTTATCCAAACTGATGCTTCTGAGATGTATCAAAATCCAGCCAGAGACTTTAGAATCCAGGCCCTTGACTCACTGTGTCATGCTGTATATTATTTCTATTTATCAATCTGTGAGCTGAAGAACAGGAACCCAGAACAGCTTTCTGCTTGCACCCTCACACTGTTTAGTCTGCTAGAGAGCAATGAGCCTGCAGCTATGCTTGGGGAAGGGCTGCCCCAGTGGCTTTCTGGTTGTCATCTAACCACTGACATTTCCCCCAGACAAATGCACAGAATCTTTGAAGAGAGTACACCATCCAGAGGCCCCGTCAATCTCAGGGTGCATCTGATTCCGCAGCCTATCAGGATTCTGGAAGACAAGAGATTTCCCAAAGAATCCAGATCCCAGGTCATTCAGTTCAGCTTCACAAGGATACCAGACACTTTATCTCTTCTGTGCCACAGCCCTACTAAGTGTGAGGGGTCAGGGACAATAATGGTTTAAAGCACCAACATGCCCCCTTCCAGACCTTGATGACGGTAAGCTTCAGGTGACAGCTTTCATGGAACCCTTGGCATTGGAGATGTACAAATTATACACTTTAAAGTGAGGGAGCATGAGTATATGCTGTGTTAAAAGACACACACACACACACATACACACACACACACACACACACATACACCACACTCCTCTGACTCTAGGGAACAATATACAGCCTGGAACTAGCCAAACTGTGCTATGAAAACAGGGCATGAGCTTGGCTTAACCAAAACCACAGCCCTTTCATACCTGAAATGAGTGTTCTTCTCCCTCCAGGACCCCAGGAGCAAGCACAAGTTCAAAATCCACACTTATGGAAGCCCGACCTTCTGTGACCACTGCGGGTCCCTGCTGTACGGACTTATCCACCAAGGCATGAAATGTGACAGTAAGTAAGTTTTCTTTTCCAGTGGATGGCCAGGATCTGCAGCTCGTGTCTGGGTTTGCTCAGTGCCAAGGTTCCAGAAACTACTCAACAGCAGGTCACCAACAGAAAATTGGTTCAGATAAAGACCAGGCTCAAAAAATGGTGACTTGCTCTCTCCTCCTGGTTCTGGTTTATTAAAACTACTTACTTATCTAACTTTGAGCACCCCCCAAAGTTATTTGGTTTATAAATGAAGTTGGGTACTGTCCCTTTTTCAGTGTGTGTTTGTATGTCTGTGACTGTGTGTCCGTGTGGTAGAAATCTTCAATCCCTGTAAAATGCAGGCTAGTCAAACCCCACAGAAGACTCCCCACCTCCAGATTCCACATTTGGTTGGCTTCAAAATAAGCTAAGCAACCATAGTCATTATCTTCCTATGTCTCTAATTAGTGGGTGGACTGTGGAAAAATCCAGCAGGCTTCTCCTTAAAACTGAAGCTAAAGTGAGCATGAAAACCAGGGTAGCATCCTGAGCTCACTCACCCTGCCCGTTGACAAACTGATGGAATCGGTAGCAATCTAGTTAGGTATAGCATCGCAGAGATCCACTGGCATAAGGACAGGATGCCGTTTCCCTCCTCCTCCTCCTCCTCCTCCTCCTCCTCCTCCTCCTCCTCCTCCTCCTCCTCCTCAGTCCTGTGTGCATCCTTATCCAATACCAAAAGGCAAGAAAAACTAGCCTCGGACACTTTCTACTTTGCTAATTCTCGAGTGACGAATTTGCCTGTGCTAGATGCTTGAATAAAAATGTATACTTTTAGGGCATGAAAAGGCAGCTACCAAGCCCGTATTAATAAGTGTTAGGAAAACACCAGCGTGTTCTCATTTATTCCTAAAGACTAGATTGACCACAAAGCTTTGTATCCTGCATGGAGAAAACACAGTGTTTTGCATAAGTTAGGGTATATGAACATTAGAGCTGTGGAGAGTCTCTCAGAGCCCAGGGTTTGTTCAGGGTACCCGGCTGTGCAGGCTAATGGCCTTATCATCCAGGCCAGCAGCTCCTGTGCTTCAAGAAACCTTCAGATTCCAAACACATCATTTTCAGTGTTTCTAAAAATGGTAATCCTAAGTACATTTGTAAATGTATTTTTTAGCAATTTTAAAACTTGGAGCAAGGCTGGAAAGATGGTCCAGTGGGTAAAGATGCTTGCAATCAAGCCTGACAACCTATAGTCAATCTCTGGAATCCCCATGATGATGGAAAAGAACAGATTCCTATAGATTGTCCACTGACCTTCACACACACACACACACACACACACACACACACACACACACACTAGCACACACTAGCACAATTAATAAGTGTAAAAAAATGGAGCAAAAATGAACACTCACGTGTGTGATATATACGTGTCAACCTTGACAGAGTTAGTAAGACTGAGAAGTTTATATTGCCAGCCCCACTCAGGAGGTGGAACTTGCCATCAAGTCCCCCCATCATATGCACTCCACTGAGAAGTTTGCTGGATGAGGACATGTGCTCTTCCTACTGTTCCCACTTGCATATTCTCTTCTGGATGAAGCAAGGATTCTGGGTGCTGTGTCATTTTAATGCAATGCAGAAACAGATAAATTGCCTGAGATGCTTTCTAGCCCATTTTCTGGGGCTGTAAAAAAAAAAAAATACCTGAAATGGGGTACTTTATGAAGAAGAGGGTTTCATTTTCATCTCAGAATTCTGGAGGCTGAGAGATCCAAGGACAGGCACCAGCATGTCGTGTAGGCCTTGTTGCTACATCAGAACATGGTGGGGGGCCTCTCATGGAAAACTAGACTGAGATGCTAGCTGAGATCTCTCTTCTACTTCTAAAGCCATAATGCCACCATGGGACTCCCTCTCAACCACACTCATAGCCGCATATACTACTGCTTACCTCCCAAAGGCCCCACCTACAATTGCCATTATTAGGAATTTTGGGGGTGAACTTCCCAGCACACAAATTTTGGGGGAGGCATTTCCACCATAGCAGACATTAATTAGCCTCGCAAACCACTCATTTAGGGTTTTGTGGCCTGGTTACCCTTGAATGTCTTTGTAATAAATTATCTGCATAAATCTGAATTTAGTAAATAAACTTTTGACAACAGCATCCATCTGGTTTTATATATTAGGATTCTGCTTTAGATTTCATTTGGAAAACGTGGTCTCTATCACTAAACAATCTTGAAAGCCACTGATCCAAGTCATTGCTTATGTTGTTTGTTTGTTTGTTTGTTTGTTTGTTTGTTTGTTTGTTTTTAGCTCTTTTTTCCTTGGTCTTTGGGGCATCTAGGGTCCCTCCTGTAAGGAGGAGAATGGGCTGATGGCATCAGAATCCCAACCCTACCTTAGCAGAGATGCAGCCATTCCTATACACAGCTTGTCTGTTGTCTGACTGTAGTCTGCACAGTTCTGTCTGGTGGGGAAAAGCTAGCCACCACTGTGTCATCAGCCCTGGGTTTGTAGGGTCAGAAATGGGATCCGATGGTGCAAATGAGCTTCCCAAGATAAAAAGCCAGTTCCTAGTAGAGCCAAAACCAGAGCGCACCCCGGTGTGTGTTCAGCACACACACACCCTCCATGTTACCCACAGTCCTTCTGAGGCCCTGGCATTATCACCCTTAAATTTCACTTGTGCCCAGGTACCTGAAGATAGCTAGGGCTTGGTTAACCCAACTGACAAAAATAGCTCAAATTCTCAGGGGTCTTCTTGGCTAAGCGGGGCCTACACAGCGTCTTGAACAGGGAGCTTTGTGAACAGAAGCCGAAGGGAATCCACATCTGTGAAACCACTGCTTATCTTTTTTCTTGTGTTATTATCCAGTTTTCAGTATTTAATTATAGCAAATAGGTCTTTTTTATGACTTTTTCAAAAAACAAAAGAAATATTACCGTGTTGGGATTAAGCACTGAGAAGGAAAGGGGTAGTCTGGCCCTGCCTTGAATATTGCAGGTTCTTGTTAACATCCCAGGGAGTGTGGGTGAGGAGTCTAGGAAGCCCGAGGTAGGAAGAGGGCGGAGTCAGCACACCTACACAGCCTTGTGTTTGTAGTCAGCCCTGGGGTTCCTTCTCAGGGTTTCTTTGGTTCACAGAAATAAGACTGATCTTTTTATATCCTCGCCTACATAATGTCAGCATAAGGAATGGCTTATGCCAGGCATGTATTTGTTTTACTTGGATTAATATTTAAATATTTGAAGACAGGTTTAAAATATCAAACATCAGTTCCTTTTTTTTTTTTAGGGCAACATACCTACACCTTTTCAAAAATACCAAGTTATTTGATGGAAAGAAATTTTTTTAGTTTAATTTTTTTTTTTTTAATTTCCTATTCTCAGCCCACAGATTGCTACTTTCTTGGTGGCCAGCTCAGAAAGGCAGAAGGAATTCTCTGACAAAAAAAAAAGTATCCTCTGTAATAAATTTGCATGCTGAATACCCATGTGTATATAAACTATTAAGTAGTTAGTCTGAGCTCTGTTCACATTTACCTGTGTAGATTTTGTTAACTATTTAAAAAAGTCACAGAAGAACAACATGGGTTCTTTTGCTGTGTAGAGTCTGAATAAAGATAAGATGGATATTTTAAGGTTATTGTCACTCACAGAAGGAAGCCTGTGCGGGAAGGGACATCTGCTAACAGTTCATATCACAGGAAACATTATAGCAAGTTATCACATTAGAGGAGAACCATTGCCACTTCTACTCAGATACCAAAACATGGAGGCAGTGATGTGAGCCCATATGGGCAGCCTCACCCTTGGCTTTTTTGATTCACAGCCTGCGACATGAATGTTCACAAGCAGTGCGTGATCAACGTCCCTAGCCTCTGTGGAATGGATCATACAGAAAAGAGGGGGAGGATTTATCTGAAGGCCGAGGTCACTGATGAGAAGCTCCATGTCACAGGTAAGGCATCGTCCAGGAGATTCGTTGCCACGTTTACCACTAATTAATACATCCTATGAGAATGCTCTATACACAAGGATTTCCAAATACTCAAATGTCATGTGAAGTCTAAACCAACCTGCAGACGTGGGTGTTCTGACAGCATGGTCACCATTTTCTTCCCACCATGCCTGGGACAGGACAGCCAACTGATCAAAATGCTAATGGTAAGACCAAAGCTGGGCCAGGGAGGACAGATAGGTGGAGGATCTCGATGCTCAGTGGCCTTGGGCAGTTATGACCTGAAAATCCATCTCAGAAAATACAGCCACTGAATGTCTCCCATGCTTTCTGTGTGTCAGGTATGATGTCAGGAACTTCATATATGATATTCACTCCTCTCTACACTTGATTATTAACCTCATTTTCCAGACAAGGAACAGGGAGTTGGAGAGCTTATAGCATTGCAGAATTAATAAGTGGGACACCAAAAGGAACGCCTTTGCCTCTAAACCCTCAGCCTCTAATTGTCATGCATCCTCAACCAATGGCCCAGCCACGGTGGAGATTTCTTCTCCATGGGCTGTAACACTCTTTACTATGTGTAGAAAGGCCTTGACATAGTCTGAATTTTCTTCTGGTTTTTCCAGACTCACTTTTAGTGCATCAATACTTTCAATAAAGTTATCCTGGTATCTTGGTGGCCTAGGACCTAGCCTATGACTTCAACATGTCCCAGGCTCTCTGTGCCATACCGGGGAATGAATCCGGGGCCTTGTGTTTGCCTGTCAAGTGGTTTACCACTGAGCTAAACCCCAACCCTCCATGTGGGTTTATGTTTTAACTCTCAGCAGTCAGCGCCTTGCTCTTGGGGAGTATGTGTAAACTCTTTCATTTCCACTCATCATTGTATCAGGAAGGGTTTTATATTTCCATTTGTATTTATGGCTTTGAAGCTATCATAAGTGTTGGAAAGACTGACTTTAATGGTATTTACCTATAAACATCAAAATACATGAGTAAAAAAAGACACAGGAAAGATCTGTTTAAGAAAAGAAGGAGCCGGGCGTTGGTGGCGCACGCCTTTAATCCCAGCACTCGGGAGGCAGAGCCAGGCGGATCTCTGTGAGTTCGAGGCCAGCCTCGGCTACCAAGTGAGCTCCAGGAAAGGCGCAAAGCTACACAGAGAAACCCTGTCTCGAAAAACCAAAAAAAAAAAAAAAGAAAGAAAGAAAAGAAAAGAAGGAAATGGAAAGAATTCAGAAAAAAAGCTTACTTTGGAAAAGTCTTTAGAGTTCAGAAAGGGATTTTTTGTTTGCTTGGTTGGTTTTATCTGTTTCTTTCTTTCTTTCTTTCTTTCTTTCTTTCTTTCTTTCTTTCTTTCCTTCTTTCTTTCCTTCTTTCTTTCCTTCTTTCTTTCCTTCTTTCTTTCCTTCTTTCCTTCCTTCTTTCCTTCCTTCTTTCCTTCTTTCTTTCCTTCTTTCTTTCTTTCCTTCTTTCTTTCTTTCTTTCTTTCTTTCTTTCTTTCTTTCTTTCTTTCTTTCTTTCTTTCTTTCTTTCTTTCTTTCTTTCTTTCTTTCTTTCTTTCTTTGAAAAATATGCATATTTTCCCCCAGAACTGTCCTCTCAAGTCAGAATGCAGGGAAGTTAAAGAATTTTGAGGTGTTGTTCTGGATATCTTCATGGAGGGTATTTTTAAGACAATAGCTTTCACCTAGACTTCCCTTCTATGGGGTCCATACTGTCACCAAAGCTGTCACTTTACCTAGGGGCAAGAGTTGTGAGTTTCTGTGCTAACTGCCACCTACTGCAGGAAAAGTCTTCTCTGATGAGGGTTGACCAATGCACTGATCTGTAAGAATAGCAGTATGTCATTAGGAGTCGCTGTATTGTTATGTATGTTTAGGAGAGTAATAGTAAGTATCTTCCTATGTATCCTCAAATCTATATGGCTTCAGATTCTTTTTTCTTTTTAAGATTTATTTATTTATTATATATACAGCATGTATGACTGCTGGCCAGAAGAGGGCACCAGATCTCATTACAGATGGTTGTGAGCCACCATGTGGTTGCTGGGAATTGAACTCAGGACCTCTGGAAGAATAGTCAGTGCTCTTAACCTCTGAGCCATCTCTCCAGCCCCTGCTTCAGATTCTTAATCTCATTGACAGTTTCAGGTATGGGTTCCATCTCACAGAGTGGGTCTTAAATCCAATAAAAATAAATAAATAAAAAGTAGGTGGTTCCTCCTATCAAATGTGTGCCTCTATTACACTGGTAGCTGTATCTTCTTGCCAGTCAGGTTATTGTAGTTTGCAACGTTTGCAGCTGGGTGAGACTGATAATTACCCTTCTCCTCTAGTAACACGCATAGTACCTTCTAGCACTATGCCCACTAGGTGGTAGGGGCGAAAGTTCCAGTTGAGTACCAGCTGGATTTCTCCATGTTCTATGACTTGACTGTGTGCTGTCTTCAGCAACAGAGTCTTACTACCAAATTCTGGAGGATAACCAAGAACATTGAAGTAGCTTGTAATCTTTGGGCAGGGTTGTGAGACCAATAACTCAAAAAGAGGTACTACAGGTTTTATTTGGTGGCATATGGTTTGCAGTTGTAGTTTTATACCCTCACCATAGGGAAACTCCATTTAAACTCCAGATAGATAGATAGATAGATAGATAGATAGATAGATAGATAGATAGATAGATAGATAGATATTTGTATTTTAGGAAGTTTCTACAGTATATAGGTTGCCATGAGACTTTTTCAAAAGGCCAGAAAGCTACTTTCTAAGTATTTTCTATGTCTAACTTAAACCTGTGAGGAAGTTTACTTTATGATCCTCACTTTATAGATGAAGAAATTGAAGCAAAAGGAAATGAAGTAGCTTGCTCCTGAAAATGGGTAGTTTAACTGCAGATGCTTTAATGGTGCTTTTATAGTACCAATAAGAATGGGAATCTATTTCTAAGGTAGTTCTTGGATATAGCTCAGTGGGAGATCACTTGCTGAGAATTCACGACTCCATAAAACCAAAACAAAGTAAATTAAGATTCAGTTATTTATGTAAAGGAAATCCAACCCTAAATTCAGAAAGTAAAACTCAAGGAAATAACTAATTAGTAATAATATCTTGGAAAATTGTCTTATTATTTTAACAATACTAGAGAGCAAACCTAGAACCTTGCACATGCTAGGCAAGCACATCCTACGATCTTGGGTCTTTCGAGACAAGATTTCACTATGTAGCCCAGGCTGGCCTCCAACTGTCTTCCTGCTTCTGCCTCCTAAGTGCAGGTGTGCAGGTGTGTGCTACCACATCCAGTTAGAGTGTTGGACAGTCTCAAAAAGAAGACATCCAGCTCACATTTGTATTCCAAAGTATCTTGGAGAATGCCAAGGAAAGCAGTCTTTCCAGGGACAGGTGCTCTATCCTGTCACCACCTGTCTCTGCGTCCTCCTTGCTGCATGGTTCAGGTGGCAGTTTGTCCTGAGGAAACCTGGGGACAACAGCAGCTACCCCTCCTTTAGGGCCTGGATGTACCTAGCCTTTCTTGGCACTGTGTATTTTATGTCCCTTGTCTTGCTGACTCCTCCGGTGCTCTCTCATCAAGGAGGTAACCATTCTTACCCTCAGCTTCGAGGTGAGTCGGGGTGTGGAGAGGAGAGAAGAAAATTGCCCTAAGCCACAGAGAGGAAGGTAATGGACTTGGCCAGACCCCAGCTCTTCCTTTCAACACCTAGGCTCTGACCCTCCCTGAGTTTCTCTTATTGAATAGACTCTCCTTTGGAACAAACAATGAGCCCACGAATAGTTTCCAAACTTGCATTCAGCACTCCAGGAGGCTCTTGAAAATCCACACATGGGACTTAAAACCAGGGAGAAAAGGGTACCACGTGGAGGGATTAAAGAGCAAGCCAAATCCAAGTGTCATTAACTGCCAAATTATGTGGCCCCAAAATAGCACACTACAGGGAAAGTGCTCAGGATGTGGAGGGCACTGTGAAAGAAAAGACCCGGTGAAAGAGACTGCTGTGAGTGTTTGAAAGGTGGAGGGAAGAGCACTCCCAGGGAGGGGTTAAATAGGTTGTGGGAATTAACGTGGCTTTAATGAGAAGGCAAATATGAGCAATAAACCACAATGAACAGAGCTTAGGGTCCAAATGCAAGTGATTTCTTAGAAAATGCATTTAAACTGAACACCCTCCCCCCCCCCCCAGCAGCTGTGTTAATTGCTAGATTAGCTCAGTCCCCATTTCACCTGTGTGGAATTGCTCAGGTTGAAAATAATTTCCAAAGTAACTTAGGAGCTCCCAGTGGGAGCTCTGCTTTGGGATGGAAATCACCCTTTGGAAATCAGAGGGGAGTTCAATCTCTACATTGGTGCGGCATTTGTGGGAATGACCTCCTCTTCCTTGGTATATTTTTATATTGTTGCCTCAGGGCAGTGGTGCTGAATAGTATCAGAAGAGTGCCCTCCCCCAAACCCCCAGAGATTTTAAAAGGTTTCCTACATTCTTGTATCACTTTTTTTATTTGGTATGGAATGATAAAAGAAATTCCTCGTGAGAAGCAATTTTCAGTTTAGTGTTTTAAGTAAATGAGGGAGAAGTACCACCTGCTTCCTGGCAGTTACAGGAACAAGTCTCTCCCACAGACATATTATTCTGAGAAAGAGTGTAATTTTCTCATATACTTTAGTTTGTTAATGTAGCATGGAGATTGATGTTCTAACCTGAGTTCTCATGGGGTGGGAGACGGGATACCTCTCTCCTGGACTGTGGCTCCTTGTGACACATGGACCTCCCCTTCTGAACTTCCTCTTGGGCTTTAAGAAGCTCACTGTTCAGGGCCGGGGTCTCTCTTTCTGGGTCCCAGACTGGCCACCATGTTGTGTCATTAAAAGAGCATTCCCTCTGTGTGCTCTTCCCCCTCCCTGTAGCGTATTTAATACAGAATTCAAGCAATGAGGCCTAGCTCCCTGGAATACTCCAGTTCTTTGAGCATCTATTGTGTGACTTTTCCTGGAGAGTTGTAGACCATGTCTATCCACCCCAGACAGCACCAATGACAGATCTAAAGAGCCTTTCTAACCGAGTCCATCTTGGTGGACCAGTGAGTTTATTTGGGCTTACTTACAGGACTGTGGATAACCCCAAAGAGCTGCACCACAGAGATGCCTCACCCCAGTAAAATTGAAAGCCTTCTAAAAGCTGCAAAGATAAAATCCTTGCTTTGGTTAAATTTCCTCCCATGGCGCCTCCAGAAACCAGGTGCATTTGGGCATTGCAATTTTTTTGAAGTCCCAGATAAGATCACATAGTCAGTTTCCAGAGGGGAATACAAGAGAGAGAGAGTGGCTTCCTTGAGCATTTGGATTGTAGGATGGAAAGTCTCACCTCCCCTTTGAACATCCTGAATCCTAATAACTCCGCCTCCAAGATGGAGGTTTTTAATCTCCAAGGAAATTGGAACACAGCAAAGTGGCAGCTTCATATGGTGAGTGACAGAAGAGCCATGAGGACAGGAAGGATGGCTGTCTAGGCAGAGGTGCAGAACATGTCCAAGAAGTACAGTGTCATAGAGGATTTCAAAAGAGAAGTGGACATTTCTCTCCATTGTCAGAGAATTGGGGATATAACCCTCGCAGTCCTTAGGAGCCATGTAGTGGAGGTTTGGGGTTCAATTCTCCTTTAGTGGGAGGCAGTTGTGTGTTGAACACACAGAGCACATGTCTTCTCACCCAGTGTTCACAGTAACCACGAACTTGCTGTCTCTGCTGGTGATGGAGCACAGGAATAGCCTGTCGTTTACTGGGATGCTCCTTCACTGTAGGCAGGCAGTTGTAGATTGGTCAGTGGGATGCCATCAGGGAGAAGGTGAAAGAAACTGCTTTGTTTAAGGGCAAAGTTGTTAGCTGGGGGTCATCTCTGTTAAACATAGTATTGCCTGTGGAGTTTGGAGCCAGATTGGGAAGACAGACGGTGGCAGCTGAGGAATCAGGTCCTTTGGGTTGGCATAGAGTAGGGATGCCAGCCAGGAGCCACTTACCCTCAGATGCACCCTGACCATCCCATCCATTGCTAGTGATGCTGCATTTGCTTTCCGGGTGGAGGTGTCATCAGTAGACCCCTCCACTCCAAAGGCATCTTTCTTGTTTGTACTCGGTACTAGATATTTAAATACTTGAAGGCTTCAGCAGTCTTCCACCAAGTAGAGTTGGTATCCATGGTTACACCAATAGCTGGAAAATGGTCATGTTCTAACTCTGTAATTCCTCATCTCCATCACGTGCTAATCTTCTGAATGAACAGCTTCCATTTCCTTCTCCCTACATTGTGCTGGGGTGTTGGCTTGGGCTCATAAGTCATTTTTTACTGTCTTTTTCTATGCTCAAATTGTCCCAAGTTTCAGCAGTGGGAGTTTCTTCCAGCTGGTCCCAATGTATTTTTGATGTAATCCCCCTGTGTACTGTTATTTCTCTTGGGTACTTCCTTTCTTTTTGGAATACAAAAGCTCACCTGGTACCTCAGTCATTTCTTCATGGAAGTTTGTTTTGTTGTTGTTGTTGCTGCTGCTGCTGCTGCTGCTGTTGATGTATTGTGTTTGCACATTTTAAAGTAAGAAAAAGTACTTAGAATCCAAGATCTGGTTGCTGAGAGTGCTCAGTACTCCTGGGGCATACTCCTTTCAGTGTAAAGGTGAGGGCTGTTTGAATGACTCCACCCTACTGCTTTCCAACTCTGATACCTCCTTCCTACAGCTTGTATTCCTACTCTCTGTGCCCTCAATAGGCTCCCAAGGCGTCAGTGTGCATGTGCTGTTTCCCTGTCCTCCAAAGGTACAGCAGAATTTCAGAGCGGTTATGCCAAAACCTCCATGAAGAGCAAACCTGAATAAAGGTCAAGATTTGATTGCAGTGGTTTTGAGGATACACAGCCAGAATATTGTTGTTTGATAAATGTGTTTGCTGTGGAGTTTCAGTAGCAATTACATACATGTTGCCCTACTCAGGTGAGCAAATTCAAGGACTTGGTAGGAGATGCCATAACAGAATGCTATCACCTGAATGGCCTATACAGCAGACATCTATTTCTCATAGTTTTGGAACAAGTCCAAGATCAAAGCACCAGCATATCTGGTCAGGACCCTCATCCTGTTTTTTTTTTTTTTTTTTTTTTTTACAAATGGCCATCTTCTTATGTCTCTACATGACAAAGACCAAACATGCTTTCTCACTCTTTATAAGGGCACTAGCCCCACCACAAGCCCTCCACCCTCATCTCCTCATTACTTTCCAAAGGCCCCACACTCTAATGCCATCACATTGGGACTGGGGTTTCAATAGTGAATTCAAGGGAAGAGGGAGACAAACATCAGCTCACAACACTCAGCCTCCCTACAAGTGGCCCAAACTGGAAGACGTTCTTCCTGGTAGGATGGCCTAAGAAATGCATAGCATCACTCAAGGTTCTGGCCAAGACCTTGTTATTTCAGTCAGGGGAAATGGGAGTGAATGAATTCAGATATTGAGACATTCTGCATGATAACTGACCTGGAGTTTTCAAAATCTACCAATTTCATGAAAAACAAAAACAGTCAAGGGGACTGTTCTTGATTAAAGGAGGCTAATGGGACATGGCCACCAAATGCAATGTTTACCAAGCAAAATTCCAAACAGCTATAAAGGGCATTGAAGACCATTGGGGAATGTGCAGTAATGTTTTTGTATCAGTGTAAAGTTACTAAGGGAGTTGTGAAATAGCTTGGGGATCATTTTTCTGACATATGTAGTATCCAAATGGTTCAATAAAAACACCACCACACACAGGGTCTGAGGAGACAGCTCAATTGTTAAGGGAATGGCTGTACTGGCATGAGGACTTGAGTTTGATCCCTAGCACAGATATAAAAATGCCTAGCACAGTGGCCCATACTTGTAACCCAAGTGTTGGTGAGACAGAGACAGGAGAACCGATAGGGCTCTGCAGGTGAGCTAGTCTGACCTACCTAGAGAGGTCTAGACCAATGAGACACCCTGCCTCAAAGGTGATGGGTAACATTCTTGAGGATAATACCCAGGGTTGTCCTGGCTGCTGGTTTACACACACACACACACACACACACACACACACACACACACACATTGCATTTAAAAACAAATAGAAGAGAGAGCACTATGTAGACGAAGGCACATGAAATAGAATGGTATTAATGATAATTGGTGAATGTAAATAAAGGGTGTGTAGGTATCCATTGTACTGTTCTTGCAACTTCACTGTTAGAAATTGGTTCCAATTTTTCAAACCAAGCCCAAATTTCCAAAAGGCCAGGTTGCATTATGTATGTCTGGAGCCTTGTTCAGGCCAACTGGGTATTAAGTGTCCTCTGTAGGGAGCACTGTCAGCTGGAGGGAAACCCTGGGGTTCAACAGCATCTGATCACCCAGGCAGTGCAGCTCCCTGTCTGGGTTCTTGTGCTCCACTGAGCCTCATGCCCCTGCCGACGGCCCCCAGTGCCCTTCCTTCCAGTGGAAAGCAAGCAAAAGAAGCATAGTCAGAGGCCCTGAAGCCTTGTTTGTGAACAATTCTGACGTGACCCTTTGCCTCCGCTAATGTCGCGAGTCACTGAGCATTTCTCAGAGCCACCTGGGGCTGGCTGCATGGGCCTTGTCATCATCATGTGCCCTGCCAGACTACAGCATCCTGCCTCCTTCCATGGATAGAAAGGCCCAGCATTTGGAAGCCGCCTGTGTCCGGGGACTGTGTGCTTTATGCCTATTTTCCAAATTACCTGAGTAGAGAAGGAAGAAGGCAAGCTTAGCTAGCTACGGAGACCTGCTTGGGCTTGTGTAGCGTGTGTAATGAGTAGAGAGGGCTCGGTGTTGGCAGAACCACATCTAGACGCCTCCCTCAATCTACATCGAGGGCTTGGAGCGTGGCTGAGTGGGATGGTGACATTCTACCCTCTCCTTGGGTTTCAGTCTCAGCCCCCTGGGAGTCTTTTGACTCTAGCAAAGCCTCCAGATCGGTGCTGATCTCTGTACTATTGTTTCAAGCAGTCTTCTCTCTTGAAAGATGACATTGACAAGCCTTACGACCCTTGCCTATATGAGGAATGGACTTTATTCAACTGTGCTTGAAAGCTGCTGGAGAAGAGTCCTTGTAACAGGTAGCAGCTATTCTGGACCAAATGTACTTTCTCTAGGACATGGGTCATAGAAGTTTTGCCAGCCCATCAACATTCACCACTTCTGCCTGTAGAGGTGGGTTGCGTTACTTTTCCATGTGACATTACATAGTAACAGGATTCTACCATTTATAGATCAGGAAATAAGGATGAGAAGAAGTCCACTGTCTATCCCAAGCCCATGTGGTAAGAGTACCCAGGACAGATCATGTGCTAATTCACAAATACTTCTTGGTTTTTTAATGTTAGTATTACAGCCTCCCACTTCCCTCCTGGAGTTAGTAGCTGACGTTACCCCGCAGTGACCCCGAGGTTCCCGAGATCATAGCTGTGCTCTTAGCACCATTGTGGGTGTGGGTCTGTCATCATTCCCCACAGCCTCCACTTACCAGGATTTAGGTAATGACTTGGAATAAAAATGTCAGTGGGGAATCTGGCCAAGGTTGTCCCTGAACAACAGTGAAGAATTAAAATGGACATAAAAAGGTGGAGACAAACTCCCCTTCAGGACATGCTGACAGAGTGGGAGCTGGCTGTACATGCCCTTCCTCACCTCAGCTAGGCCGGCTTCTTACTGCCCTGGTTCTTTCCTGCTCTCACATTCTTAGACTTCGAAGGAACCATCCCTAGCCGTCACCTCCCTCAAGTTCACTGTGCCTAACAAGCAGGTGCATCCTTTTGCAAAAGGAAACAAGAGCCTGCCTCTGAGCTAAAATACACGCAGCAGCAGCATGCGCGTACTGGAAGTACTCCTGCAGGTTGTCCGGTCAAATGCAGGTGCTTCCAGGTCACAGCTGGCATGATTTCAGTGAGTCTGCATCCTCTGTCTTCCTTGGCTCGGCATATCAGTGTTCTAGCTCCACGCAACCCCTCGGGCAGCTGGCATCCACCCACCTCCCTGGTTTCATCTTTCATTGCTACCCCGACCCCTTCCATGGTGTTTCTTCGTCGCCGTGGCTTGTCTAAAGTAGGTCACTTTCTGTATGTGCCCTTCCTGTTCTTTGCAACGAAATACAGTTCAGTTTCCCTTTACCAGATCATAAAAACCCTTTGAAGTTAGAGTGTCTCACCTCCTGTTACCAGCTGGAGCGTCCAGTCAGTGCTTAATGTATGCTTACTGAGATTGATGACGATGATGACAGTAGTGAAGATGATGCAGGCGCAGCATACAAAAATGGATCCAGGCTTGAGCCATGTTCCTAATATCCTGAATCCAAGAGACTCTTCCCATTTTAGTTCACCATCTGGATTCAGTTAGAATGCCCTGTTTTCGCCTAACTCATAAAGCCGCATGACTTTTGGAACCTTTGAGAGATGTGTACATCAGCCCACAAAAGAGTTGCCTCCTTGAGAAGAGAGTTGTCATTATTTACATCCTGACTCGGGTGCCTTGCCCTGACTTATCGGTGGCACAGCTAAATGTCAACTGTGTACTAACTATCGGTGTGCCCTCCTACGGGTTGTTATTCACGCTGGTTCTCTTTGCCACGGTTTGAACATAGCTTTCCATGCTGGGTGCTTAGTCACTGGGTGCCCGTGGGTGGCAGCAGATTCCGGAGAGGGGCAAAGGGCTGCCAGAGTCGCTCCCTTCCTGCAGCACTTGTCTTTGTCTGAAAGTACTCCGGCCCCACAGACAAGTGACAAGGCTCCTGTCTTCCTGTCTCAAATGATCTCTGGCCCCCAGATTATTTATAGGGGGCTCAGTCGTCATCTCCTTTGGCTTTGGTGACCCCTGCCACTTGGAAGTAGACTTCGAATGTGTCCCTGGGAGGTGGGACGCGAATTACATCTGGGGCCTTCTTCAAGATTACCCCATTAGCACACAGAGGCACTGACATTGATGGAGCAGGCCATCCTTGTGCGGGATTTTAATTGCTTCTAATTATAGGATTATCATTGAAGCACAAGATTAATTACCATGAAATTATTGCAGGGAACTTGATCTCCTAGAAAGTCAACACACTGGCCAAGCAAGGCCTCCCTTAGAAGCTTGCCAACACTGTCTTTCTAATCACTTCCCCTGAAACTTCCTTTAACTATTTGATGGGGAGTGATTGTAGGGGATGGAGATAAGGGAGAAATAAATAACATGAATGGCCCAAAGAAAACTGGAACAGGATTTAGAAATCATTAGATTCAACAATGGAATGTCCCAGAATAAATGCAGATTATCATTGATCTGTTGATCTATGCCGTCTTCAAGGGCCGTCCAACCAAAAGCTCGGACAAGCAGATTCTATCTGTGGCCCTCTCCAGCACTAATTGCTCCTCCCCATTAAGACCGTCCTTTCCTGTGCTTTATAAAGGCTCCTCCAATTAGCATGTGTTCACGCTATTATTGGCAGCAGACTGGCAAGGAAACATCAGGCAGTGTTCATCTCAGCTTCTAGGCATTTCCACTTGGAAAGATACAGATTTCCAGAAGGGAAAAAAAAATAAATAAATACAAGATAAGTTCTTTAGCTCCTGGGGTGGTTCTAAAATATCCTGGTTTAAAGAGAGTGGGCTGTAGCCAGCTGCAGGAAGCCTCGCCGCATGGCACCCCCACAGGGCCTTTCTAACTCCCATTTTCCTTTGTAATCAATGCAAGGTTTGTGGTTAATTAAAGACAGTCAGGGTCCCCTTTCAAACCCAGGCAGGCATTTTCCCCCTAGAATAATGAAGAAAGAACAGAAGAAGACAAACTTCTTATAAAAGTTTTCAAGGTGAGGGTGATGGATCTGGGGGTCACCTGAGGGGGAGTGTCATTCACCAGCTGAGACCCCACAGGAAGCAGAGGCTCTGTCAGGCATGCTTAGTTCACGGCACACACTCAGCAGGGAGGTAGCCATAGGAAAGCCTGTGCCTGCCAAAGCCTTCCAGTGGAGCTTGAATAAGATGGGTGCAGGGTACGGGTACGTGGGACTGTATTTCCCTAGTATATGTCGCTGCTGTCACCTGGGTGATTGGTTATGGGAGACACTGGTATGGGCAACCAGCCGACCAAAGAGCAGAAGGGACAGTACATGTGTTAGCAGTTGTTAAATAAACAGCTCTGTCCAGGCTCATCACTTCCTAATATCCAACTACTTGGGATAACCCTAAAACCTATTTCAACACCCTTAGCCCCCAAATCACAGGGGGCCTTAGACCCCAGAATTTCTGGATCCTGGAAGATGTTAGTATACATTTTTTTAAAAAAAATCTTCCACATACTTTAGATGACTAATGTTCTATGAGGCAAGCGTGCAGGGAGCTGTGCCTGAGTGATGATGGGAGTGTCCTGCTTTAGATAGTGTTGTGGCATTGCCTTTGGGGTCAGATAAATTGGTAATGACTCCCAAAACATCCCTAAGTGCTACTGAACAAATACCAAAGGTCATTACTCTATTCATTTTTGTGTATGTATGTGACTGTGCACATGTGTCTGATTGCCCGTGAGGGCAGGTATTTGTGTGGCAAGAGATAGTGCCAGGTGAGATCCTCAAGTGAGGTCCACCTTGGTTTTTGAGATGTATCTTTCACTGGCCGGGAGCTTGCCAAGTAAACTCGGCTGACTGGCCAGCACGCCTCAGGGAGGGGTTCTCCTGTCTCAGCCTCCCCAGCCCTGGCATTGCAAACAGGACGAGTGTAATCCCAATATATTTGGCTTTTTCACAGGGGGGGTGGGGCTGGGACTCAGCTCATGCTTACACAACTTTTTACATTTTACAAACTGAGCTTTCTCCTCGGCCCCTTATTACTCTATTAGCAGAGTGTCACTTAGTCATGTGAACTCCTTTAGTCTGACAGACTGAAGTGTTCATGGACACTTTAACCCTTTGAATCTCCACTCATTCATTGTATAACTATAACTACAGTGGAACTCCAACCACAACAAGGAAAATCTTGTCCTGGATTTCGTCTGCTTTCCCATGCCCACAGAAAAGACGTAGGAACACACTGGCCAATTGCTTTCAAACTTGGAAGCATCCTGCAGAAGAAGAGCAGGTATAGAGTACAGCAAGCGTGTCACCCTCAGAGTTTGCCTATCTGTGAGCCTTGGTCCCATTGCATCGCCTCCCTGTTTCCTCATCCTCATCTACAAAGTTGTAGAGCGACACCAGAACTACATGAATCCTGAGGTTCCTGTTAGTACTAGCATTTTGTCGCTATGATAATTATCATCTTGGAAAGAAAGAGCTAGCCATCAGTGCCAGTCAGTGCCATCTTAAGGAGATAGCAAGCAAATTGGAGATGCTATGACTTCTGCTACCAGGATGCAGGCAAGGCTTGTGGTCCAGTGTTTTTCAAATGAGTTTGAACAGCGAGTACCTTGTGTGGGAATGCTGAGGGTCTGGGAAGGTGTCTGGAGCCAGAGGCAGGCTTAGTTACTTTTCTCATAGTTGTGAACAAATACCTGACAAAGAGCAACCTACAAAAAGAAAGTCTCCCTCATTCTGTCTGACAGTTCAGAAGACTGCCATCCATGCTGAGAGGGGAAGGCAGGGCAGAGAGAGGGGGTTGGCCCATTCAGGGGCCCAGGCACAGAGACCAGGGAATGCGGTGCTCTGCTGGCCTTCTAAGTTTACCAATGCGTCTTCCCTGGAAATGATGCTCAGACACACCCAGAGGTGGGCTTCATTAATGCCCTAGGTGTCTCTTAATCCAAACAAGTTGATAATTGCTATTTAAAGGCTTCTGTGCAGCAGAGGGCAGGGAAGGCAGTTCACAGAGTGAAGGCAGCCTTCATTCTGACACTTCAGACACAGAGTAAAGAATGGGAGGAAATCTTGGCTCACTATACATCTGACAACAGATTAATATCTAGAAGATACAAAGAACTGAAAGAACTAAACAATGCAAAATCAAATGAGTCAATAAGCAGGCTAATGAGACAGACAGTTCTCAAAAGATGGGAAACAAATGGCCAATAAATAGCAAATAAACATGTTCAATTTCCCCAGCTACCAGGGAAATGCAAATGAAAACTGCATTTGAGAGTTCATCTTATCCCAGTCAGATGAGCAGCATTAGGAAAACAACTCACAGATGCTGGTGAGGGTGGGGACAACAGAAACCCTGCTGGAGGGAGCAGAACCTAGGGTAGCCACTATGGAAAATCAGCATGGAGACACCCCCAAAAACTCCATCTTCCATATGACCCACCTGCATCACCCCTCCAGGTCAATACATCATGGAGCTGTTTGCACGACAGTGTTTACTGCATTGTTCTCAACAGCTAAGTTATTAAACTAACCTCAGGGTCCAGTAGCAGAGGAATTGACCAAGTGCAGTATATATGCAAAATGGAATTTTTTCCAGCCTTAAAGAATGACATGATTTCATGTGTAGGAAAATGGATGCAACTGGAGGCGATCTAATTAAGTAGATTAAGCTGGTTTCAGAAAGAAAAGTATTACTAGTTATCTCTCATTTATGGTTTCTAGATTTTATGTAGATAGATGAAATCATGTTTGTAGGTATGAAATGAATACAAAAGTAAACCTTCCTGATGGGCAGTCATGGCTCATGCCTTTAATCCCAGCACTCAGGAGGCAGAGCCAGGGGGATCTCTGTGAGTTCAAGACCAGCCTGGTCTACAGAGTGAGAAACAGGACAGGCACCAAAAGTACACGAAGAAACTCTGTCTCAAAAAACAAACAAACAAACAAATGGATGAATAAGCAAACCTTCCTAAGGAGATTAATGGGAAGTGAGGGGACTGAGAAAAGGCAGGGCTATGCCGTGAGTAAGATCAACATATACACTTGGACAAAGACTTAAAAACAAATTTAGAAAAAGAAAACTGAAATAGGACATCACACATTCCTTTCTACATTTTGCTGTTTGTCCATCCCAGCACATACACACACATGCAGGCATGCACACCCCCCACGTAACCAGTCAGGCTTCTTCAATTACAGAAAACACAGCCTGGATTGTATATCTTGGCCCTTCAGCTCCACCTCTGGTACTATGTTGGGCACAAGTCTGTAGGCTCTGGGGAATTGGCGCGTTGATTCTATCTGGGCTCTCAACGTCTCTGTACATGTTGACTGTGACCCAAAGGGGGAAGAAGAGACCGGACAGGAGAGAGAGCATTCTCCTGAATTCAAAAGGGAAAAATGCTAAACAAACAAGCCAATGTGTAAAGGGCGACTCCCAGAAAATGTACCCAGGCTGGACAGGAAGTTGCTCGGGGAGCCAGGTTCTTGCCATCCATGTGGGCCCCGTTCCCTTCACCGCGTCACACACCTCGACAGTGTCTGACATTGTGCACAAAAAGTTGGATGTGACTCCTTTGTTCCTACTGAACAAGCAGACCTGCTCCTGGCCTGGCTCGTTTCCAGAAACAGCCAAGGAGAAAGCAAATTTTGATTTGGCAACTTTTGTCCAGCTCAGCTGCCCACTTGCTAATTACCCCTCTTATCCGGAATCCATAAAACAGCGCCCCCAGTTAAGTCTGAGTGTTGTAGGAGAGGTTCCGGGGATGAGGTGCCTGCAGGAAGCAGAGGCCTTTAAATGGAGTCCCAGGCAGAGTGTGGACCGAGGAGGAGCTGGCTGACTGGAGCCAGGCACTGGGCAAAGCTCTCTCCACCGGGGTTTTGAGCGTTGACTTTCAGCCACCCTCCCCCAGGGGCAGCTTTGCCCGTGGGCTGTGTGGCCTGCTTGGCAGCCCCGTACCTCTCAACCCCAGAACTTTGCTTTCACGGGAATTCCAGCTGCGAGAACGAACTAGTTGGCAACCAGCTAACAATGCCTCTGAGTCCTTAGCCTCTGTCCCCAGGAAAGCCAGTCTACATGACTTCCATTCAGCAAGGGAAAGAAAAGCAAGGTCCATTTTGTCTGTGAATCACTGGCACAAGGCCCTCCCATGGTTAAGAAAATGGTGTGTCTCCCGCATGGATTGAAAGCTGTGGGCATGACAGGCGAGGGTCGGGGCTGCTCTCCAGCCTCTCAACTCTGGAGCACAGAGGTCGCCTGTGCCTACTTTTAAGTACATGGGAGTCTGTATTCTGTACATGGCCCCTCGCTATGGATACCAGAGCCCTGGCTGTTGGCTTGTTTGATTTTTCTCCCTGTTTGGCAGTGATTATTTCAGCACATGGGAGATCATAAGCAGCCTGAGAAATTGAGGTTTTGGGGAAATTGCCCCCTTGGTCATTTCCGTGGACTGGGAAGCTAGCTAAGTTGGTAAAGTGTCCCCTGTGCAAGGACGAGGACCTGAGTTCAGATCTCCAGCACCCACGTAGAAAATCAGATGTGGTGTCACACACCTGTAATCCCAGTGGGAGGGACCAGAGAAACAAGAGGGTCTCTAGGGCTTCCTGGCCAGCCAGCATAGCCAGTTGGTGAGCTCTGCATCCAGTGAGAGACTCTGTCTCAAAAAATAAGATAGAGAGCAACAGAAGAAGGTACCTGATGTTCACTTCTGACCCCTACATCGGTATATACAGGTGAGTGCATGCATAGAAACACACACAGTCGTACCTCTGAACTTCTCGACCTCTAAACATTTCCCTTCCTTCTCAGTATTATCTTTAATTAGGGTCGATGTATGTGGCTGCCTTGCAGTTGTCTAAGGCATTGACAGATAAGCCCTGTCAGGGAGGGAGATCATGAAGGTAGGAAGAATGTCCTGGATTTTTTTTTTCTAACTGTGACTGAAGCAATAGAGCTTTGCCAGGGAAAACCTCTTAGCCCTGACGTCGCCTGTTTAACTAACATTTATGTCCAGCTGTGTAGTCACAGATTAAGGATGGCTGTGGAGAACAGGTACAAACACTTATTCTGCCTCTTTCTCCAAAGACCATGGTATGCCAGAGAGGAAATGGCTTCTTGCACCCACAAATTCCCTGTAACTCCTCACAGGGTATCCCTCAGATCGCTACCTGTAAGCAGCCTTGCTCGGGAAGTTATTGGTGCTATAGTTGCAGCCATGGGGAGGGCAGTTGGGTATTTCTGCACACCAGTGTGCACAAGAGGCCCTTGCTAGTGGATTGTTCTAGGAATAGCACCTGAAGCTCAGGCAGAGCATTTCTAGTAAGGGTACCCAGCAAAGGCCATCAGAAGTGGAATTCCTGGGACAAGCCAGCAAGCAGAGACACCTGCTTGTCACAAGCCTGAGTGGGGAAAACATTGCCCTCAGTGGCCTTTACCTTTAAGCAGTCAGCCTCTTCAGGTTGGGGCTGGGGCAGAACCAATAAGCATTTTGTCTTTGTCTGCCACGCCGCATCGAATGCTTATGATTTTATTAGCAACTGCTGGGAGCCAGGGCTGATTTAATTTAATTTAATCTCCTAGGTTATTTCAGTTTGGCATAGTCTATTTTAAGCACAGATGAAGGGGAAGTAATCAGACCAGGGGGCAGATGTGGATGCGGGAGAGGGTTTCCGCTCCCTGGATGGTTACTCCAGCTCAAACCAACTTGATCTAGAGGAAAGAACTCCACGGAGAGAGGCAGGTCAGCCAACCAAGTTCTTGAGCTATGTCTCAGTGTGGTCACCCTCATCCTCTATCAGCTTTGGGGTATATTGTAGGGATGCTAATCATGCAGCTGGGAGCTTAAGTCTTTTTAAAGCCACCTTCTCTTCTCCTAAAGCACTGACCGTCATGGTAGCATTCTGGTGTTGGATTATGGTGGTATGCATTCACTCTTCCTCTCTGCAGTGTTTTACTGGTCTGGGATTGGAAGTACGGGAGGTAGGATTCTCCCCAGCTTTTGGTGGGTGTTGCCTGAGTGACAGTGTTGTTCAGAGCTTCCTATAGTGAGACTGAGGGCCCCAGAGTCACCAGAGTCTTGAGGCCTGGAAATACCATCCCAGCCTCAGCCCAAGAGCCGAATCCCAAAGCCACCCATCACTCCCTGTCCCCAGGAAGGGCCAAAATGCTGAGCATCTAGTTTAGTCCTAGTAGTGGTCAAAAACAGAGTCAATCTGTGGTCCAGTTGGAGACAGAATCCTAAGGCACTAGGAATGCCTGGCTGTGGTGGAGGGTAGGTAAGGGGCTATACCAGTGAAAATTTGCCAAACAGGGCTGACACCACTGGAGACCATCTCATTGTGGACAAGGGTGTCATCCAGTTTTATATACCAGCTCCTGAGGGGGAAAGTTGTATTCCCATTTTTACCACATACCCAAAGCCTCACGACTGTGGAATCCCTAAGCTTACAATGGTATCCAGTACCTGCTAAGTGTACAGGGTGTATCCGCATGATGCTGGGAGTTTCCTCAAATGATGTTGATAATATTAAAGACAAAGTTAAGAGTGATATATATATATTTATATATATATAAATTGTGGCAGGAAGTATGTCTAATTTCTTTTTTCTTTTTGCATAATTTCACTTAATACTTAAGAGGTCCTGTTGGACCTGAGACACTTATTCTCTTCATGTTATACATGAGGAAATGAAAGCTTAAAGGATTTGGGGAAGTTTCCAAGGCAAAGACATAGAGTCAGAACTTGCTTTCAAGCTGGACATTTCTCTTCTGTGCTCTGGGAATCTCCAGGAGAGCAGAGCTGAAGGTCTGGGTCACCCACAAAAGTGTGGGCTCCACACTCGGCAGTAGAAATGCCATGAGGCAGAGCGTGGTGACGATTTTGAGTGTGTTATAAGTAGGAATGACAAGTGGGGCTCAGGTCACCCAAGCAGCCTTTGCGGTTGATCAACCAGTCGGCCCCTCGGACCCGCTGGGGGCGCCCTCCTCCAGGCTGCTCCTATTCCATGTTAAAACAAGATTGTGGTTACACCCCCAGGCATCTTGAGTTACATTCTCTAAGACCAAGAGAAGGCCTTCAAATACGTGCAGCTAGTGAATCCCCCACCATGATTCTGGGGCTGTGTGGTATCACAGTGCCACAGTACTGTACCGATTCCAGCCTTGCTGTCGGTTAGATTAAAAAATAATAACGCAACATGCTATCATGCTGAAGCTGATGTCAGGGAAGTTGGTGAAGCTAGGACTCTCTACTGCTACTCAAAACAAATCACACATTAGGAGAGAGTAGCCTCCGAAGACAGGAGAGGTGCAGCCTGTCTTCCATGTTGGAGGTCCCAAAATTCACTCTTGTTAACTTCCAGGAGAGGCCAGATCCCTGGAGACTAAGTCCATTGTAGTCTTGACTAGATGATTTAGCAAGATGCCAGTTTGTTGATTTATAGAGAGAAATAGAATTTTCCATTACTTGTTAATCTGAGCATTCTCTCCATGGCCAAGATCCTGGAGAGAGCAATTGTAATGAACCCAATTTATTGATTTGCCATTTAAAATGCTGTCCTATAGGCTACATAATATCCACCCATGTAGTTCTTCTCTCCACAGGGAGACATGACAGACCCCAGAGAACTCAGAACCCTGCCTGGCGAACATGAGATTGTAACAGGATGAGACAAATGTTCAATGGCATCAAGCTGGAATTGCTGGCTTGTCTCAAATAGAGAACACTATGGCCCTTGTTAGAAGCACTCAGTTAAATGCCTGGGCACTTTCCTATGAGCCAGACTCACAGGCACTGATGGTATTTGCCTTGGACCCTCTTCTTGTTTAAATAGAATTACTCCAGGCACAGGCTGATCTTGAAAGCTTTAGAGCCCTTGGGACCCTTGTCTCCTTCGAGGAACTTGGAGAAGCTGTACTCTGGACCAGCATTGAGGGATTGAGGAGTCTGTTGATTCTCCAGGAAGAACCTTGCTTTCTGCCCTTTTTAATACCCAAGTGCTATGGTTTGAATATATCCCTCAGAATTTATGTGTTGGATGTAGCCCCCAAAGTTGTATGTTAATGATATTTGAAAGATGGAAGGTCAGTGGGCCAGAGTGTCTCTGGCTGGGAGGCATACCTTTACTATAGAGGTTTGCTTAACTCAGGGATCAAAAACCTCACTTTCTTACAGAGTCTACAAGTAGATTTTAACTTATAAAGGAAAAGACAAAAGGGCTGATCTTAGCAGATTACATCTGTATTATGGACCCCAGATGGGAAGGACACTATACAAGAGTACCACAGTACCACAGTACCACAGCCTCTGGTAGTATGGACCCTACTGATTTGGGGTGTGCAATTGCCAAACCTTAGGAACAAAATATGATCTCATCTCATATAGAAAAACAAACTACTTGTTGAACTAAATGACATGATCATCTGTTTGAGTATCAGATCAGTTACCAGAAGAGCAGGTTAACCAGCATCCAAGCAGACTGGACAGTCAATGGACAGTCAAGACACCAAATCTGATATGTATTTTCTCTTTTGAGGGTGAGCAAAGAAAGAGAACATACACATACTAGATGACCCATTTTTTATAAAATATATTGAACGATAAGGCTGAAGAGATAGCTCAGTGGTCACAAGTATTTCCTGATCTTCCAGAGGTCCTGAGCTGTGATCCCAGCACCCACATTTGGCAACTTACAACTGCTTGTATTGCCAGCTCCAGGGAATCCGATGCCCTTTTTTGTCCCCTGTGGGCGCCTGTATACATGTGGCATATACTCACACAAAAACACATATATATGAATAAACAAAATAACTTCTTAGAATACTAATAAATCTGTGATATATATAGAGAGAGAGATGAAGGATGACAGAGAAGAGACTGCCATCCAGGAGAATTTACATGGTGATGAATTACTGAAGGAAGAGTGCTTATCAGAAACTATTTGAAAAACTCCATATGAATTTTAATAGAAAACAAGTAGTCTGTAAAACAACATTAAGCCACTTGAGTAAAAAGATACAGAGAAAAGGCAGACACAAAGGGTTTTTGTTGTTGTTGTTTCTTTGTTTAATGATAAAGAGCTGTACAAAGAGGCAGACAAGATGAAGGGAGGCAGGTAAATACAGATACCAACAAAGAAACATAGATTTCAACACTTGCAGCTAAAATACAAAGAAGAAGTATAGGAAATCCCATCAGAGCTGCCAGAGAAACTGCAGGATGCAGGCAATACAAGGAAACTATACAGAGGAAGAGAGCTTAATAAAAATGGGAGGCTGAGAACAGGATATAAGTAATACAAGAAGTATCACTCCGTCCTTAGGGTCAAAGAAGAAAATTGAAGAAAGAACAGCAGCGCTGCCTAATAGATGCCCTGTGCAGAGCAGTCAAACTAACAGGCATGCACTCTGCCTTAGGAGGACCAATAGGAAGGCAGGCAGAGCTTCAGTTACAAAGCATGGAAACAAATGCCTCTCCTTCAGAAGTCTGGGTGCTACAAGGGGAGAAAAGTCTAGTTGACTGGACACAAACTAAAGAGAGCTGCAAGATGAAGTCAATGAAAAGCCCAACGTTGGGAAAGTCAAATCATACACAATTATAAAAGGATTAGAGATCCCACACTCCGCATAATCTTATAGGCACAGGAGCAGAGATTAGAGCAGGAGCCGGCAGGGACTTAGGGCATTGCATGGTAGATTCTCCTTGATTGTGGAGGGGTGTAGGTGGGGGGCATCGGAAGACACCATCTCACTCAGTGCTTTTGTAATCAGAGAAAGGCCGGGTGGAAGTGGATGGCATGAGTAAGGTGAGCTGTAGAATCAACACAACGTCTGTATTTTCTCCAGTTACGGGAATGATAAATGCAAACAAAGCAGCATGGAGCCAAAGACTAAAAATAAAGTAAGTACCAAGGAGGCAAAGGGGTGATGGCATTTGCAAAGAAGCAGCCACTGAATGAAGGCTTGTCAGAGTGTGCTGGACAGGAGCCTTTTGTGCAGGCCTGAGGACCCGAGTCCAGGTCCTCAGCACCCACATAAAAAGCCAGGCACCATGACTCACACCTGTTATCCCAGCGGGGGGGGGGGGGGGGGGAGGATGGGTGGGTCCCTGGAGCTCCCTGGCCAATCAACCAAGCCAAATCAGTGATCCTAGGGTTCAAGAAGAGACCCTGTCTTAAAAACAAAAGTGAAAAGCAATCGAGTTCCAAACTGAGTAACAAGGAGCAGGTGAGCTGAGCACCAGTGTTCATCTCTTTGCTGGCTGCTCTGGGCTCATGACTCCAGGACTTCCCCATCATGATGGACTGGACCCCAAAACAATGGGCCAAAATAAACCCCCTGTTTATTAAGCTGCTTTTATTTTGTTACATAATGGGAGAAGCAGCTAATACAGTTCATAAACTCTAAGAGCTAAAGAATTGAAGAGATTTTTTTTTTCAGACAGTGGACAGAGAGTTTCTCTGAGAAGTGGCATTCCAAGCACATGGATGGATTTTAAAATATGTTGGAAATTTAAAACAATTTAAAGTGTAGGCTTTTTGCAGAAACTAACAGGACATTGAATATGATAAAGCAGATGCTCTGAAAACAGAGCCTGCTTCTAAATAAACAGAGGCTTCCAGAACCAGTAAGAAAGGTACGGTTCATTCCACAGATGTTGGGGAAATTATCTAAACGTTTGGAAGAAAAAAAAAATAAATGAGATCTCGCCTTCTGCTTTACACCAAAATAAATTTCAGATGGATTTGGAAGTTAAATATAAAAAAGAAACAAAATAATGAAAGAAAACATAGGTGAATACTTAACTACCCTTGGAAAGGGCAAGGATTTCCTAAGCCTAAAAGAAATGGAAGAAAACATTTTGGTAGCTTTGACTGTGTGAAAAGTTAAGCTCCTGTGTGTTTCTAGATGCATACAGAATTAAATCTAAATGCAGAGTGTGACAAATAAGTCAAGGACCACTGCCACACACATCCAGACACTCCTTCTGACCAGTAAGAATCCTCTTTACTGCCCTGTAGGAAACCTGAATAAGTAATAAGTCAGAGAAAAAGACATTCAAATGGCCAAATTGCTATATAGGGAAAGATGGTTAAGCCTCAAAAAAATATCAGGAGAGTCAATATTATAATGTTATTCTTTATTTTTCTCACTTTATCCTTAATGTAATTTTGGTAGGACATTGGTACAACTTTAGGGGGAGCTGTTTGGCAATGTATCAAGTCTTGAGTGGTTTTTGCATCTTTTACTCTACTTTTAGGTATGCAGCCTAAGAAGAAAAGCAGAATTTTATGTATGAAGATGATTAGTTTCTGTGTTGTGTACAAAGTGTAGAATTTCGAACCAATGTCAGTGATCCAAACTGAGCACAGATTTTGTTTTGTTTTGTTTTTGTTTGCTTTTTTTTGTTTGTTTATTTGTTTTTCAAGACAGGGTTTCTCTGTGTAGCTTTGCGCCTTTTCCTGGAACTCACTTGGTAGCCTAGGCTGGCCTCAAACTCACAGAAATCTGCCTGGCTTTGCCTCCCGAGTGCTGGGATTAAAGGCGTGCGCCACCACTGCCCGGCCCGAGCACAGATTTTTACAATAACTGCTACAAAATAGAATGTTGGGCATTAAAATATTTTTTAATACTTTGTTAAGTTTTATGAAGATGGAATTTTAGACTACCATAAGATTATATAAATTCTATAAAAAAATAAACATTGTTGGCTAGAGATATAGCTTAGTAATGAGTGACTGCCTGGCTTGTGCAAAGCCCTGGGCCTCATCCCCAGCTCTACAGTCAATCGATATTATACTATAGATGTCTTTACAGGAAAACGACTGTCTGTCAACAAAACAATGTGAAATCAGTTGTCTCTCTTGGTGGAATTGCAATTGCCTTTAATTTTCTTCTTTATGAAAATAAGTTATTTCATGATGACTATGCATTGCTTCTACAATGAAAAGTAACTCTTCTTTCTTTTTTTGGTCTTTTGGGGGGGTTGTTTGTTTTTGTGTTTTTTGAGATAGAGTTTCTTTGTGTAGCCTTGGCTGTCCTGGAACTCGCTCTGTAGACCAGGCTAGCCTCAAACTCACAGAGATCCACCTGCCTCTGCCCCCAAGTGCTGGGACTAAAGGTGTGCACCACCACTGCCCAGCCGAGAAATAACTTTTTCTTAATATGAATGCCTTCCTGTGTTTGTGTGAAGACCTTATCAGTTTCCCACAACTAGCTGATATTTCTAACAGTCATCTCCTTTGGAATTAGTAGAAACATTAGTAGAAAATGTTTCCAGATACAGAAACACATATCTATTATCCAGCACTTAGGAGGCCATGGGAGGAGGCTATGTTCAAGGCCAAACAGGGCTGCATAGTAAGACTGTCTCAAAAGTAAGAAAGGAAGTACAGTAAGAGGGAAGGAGATGAGATGGGGAGGGATGGAGAGAGAGGAGAGACAGAGAGAGAGAGAGACAGAGAGACACAGAGAGGCAGGAACTAACTGTTGAACACCATGCTCATTAAATTCTTTGTTTAGCTGACTTTGATTAAGTAGTTGCTGGCTCACAATTTGATGGCACTGGATTTACGGAGGCAGAAATCCACCCTTATGACAAAATAGTGAGCTAAAATAGCAGACCATTCCATGAATATGTTTTTACACAGGGACTTCTTCAGTCCTTGACTTCAGATTTGTGCTCATGCATGGTGGGGAGGGGGTGGCTGAGCAGGTGTATTATCAGTGTCTCTCACTCTTCTTGTCCTTGACTCTGGCAATAAGGAAACAAAGGTCGCAGAATTTGTGAGCCATTGTTTATTAACACGAAAGAGATCAAATCAGAAACTGTGCTTGTGAGCACAGGCGGTATCAGCAGGCTTAATGCCGTGTGATTAGAAGAAATGCAGCAAGCCAGACAGCCGAGACCCACCAAGTGACCCGAATCTCCCCCCGTGATACCCAATCAACAATTGTTCTTTGCTGAAGATGCCTTTGCATATTATTTCTTGAAACCCAGCAAAGTTCCACATGCAGTGATTTCCCTTAGCAACCTAGAGCAAATGGCCCTGTATGGCCCATTTTTCCTGAAA